>NW_003303737.1:758160-800675 GCF_000142945.1 Phytophthora infestans T30-4 | reverse complement strand
GTGGTTTTGAAGCATATAAGTTAAGGTATTAACTTTGAGCCCTGGTGTTGGGCTGTAAGTGTCCTTTGGATCAGGAACTTAGTATTAGTGACTCTTTGAGTCGAACGTCTTCCTCTGACGCTAAAGCTTACGGCAGCCCCGCTGCACACGCTTTACAGCGCGGTTCTGGCAAGAAGTGTTTACACTTCTTGGAACACAGCCGCCGATGTCAACTGCAGATCATCCACAGACGGATGGACGGACAGACCGAGCGCGTGAATCGTGTGCTCGGTGACGTACTAAAGAGCTATCCACACTAGGTTTCGCAGTGAACCGACTGCTTGCTGATGGCAGAGTTTGCCATCAACTCGGTGCATGCCTCAACAAGGCCAACACCGTTTTACGTGAATACTATGCGGCGTCCATGCCTTCCGAGCTTGCTCCGAACGGTGAGTTCCTCCCTAAGTGGGGAAGGATATACAGTTGCGTCAAAATAACCGCAGAAGAACACTGATACCAACGTGGTATCAGCGGTGACGACGCGGAGACAAGCGTCTCGTTCCGGGATCGAGATGAAGACAAAGAACACCGTGTCTGTGCGGGACACAGCCACTAAAAACAAGAAGACGTATGTACTGGGCACCGACAGCGTGCAGGCCGATCCTGCTGCGGAAACAAACACGTCTGTGCGGGGCACAGACAGCGCGCAGACCGATCCTGCTGCGAAGAATAACACGTCTGTGCAAGGCATATGCGACACGCAGGCCGGGTCTACTGCGGAGAAGGAAGCCGTGCTGAACAAGCCATTCAGCACGAAATTACTGAAATTTGTCTAGCGCCGACAAGCCGTTTTACGGTTTGTCCAGGACGCAATAGCAGCTTCTGAAGACAAACATAAGCTGAACGCAAACAATGTCGGTAGAGGCAACACAAATGAAATCAAAAAGGGTTCATTAGTTCCGTTTGCTACGCAGAGCTTATCACGATATGCAGTCTCTGACTTTGGTGCAAGCAAGCTTGCCCCGCGCTTCATCGTCCCGTTCACAGTACTGGATCGGCATGACAACGCGTTTACGTTGGACATACCGTCCAGCATGCGACTCCATCCGACATTTTACGTTGGACATATCGTCCAGCATGCGACTCCATCCGACATTTTACGTTGGACATATCGTCCAGCATGCGACTCCATCCGACATTTTACGTCGGGCGGCTGAAGCAGCACGAGCCATCTAATCTTGATGGCTCGAGGACGACGAGGCGGCGTGATCTAGCTTCTCAAGCGCGACGAAGCAGTTGCGCAGGCGCCTCACCTGCGAACCAAGTGCGACTTGAATGCTCGAAGAGGTCTAAGCAACCACAGCGACCTGAGCCTTCTATTGGCGCAGCTCCTGTTGCAGGGCAGCGAGGTCCGCGCTCTGGGATTGTTCCAGAGCGACGACAAGATCGTGCAGAGCGCGAGAACCATAATCAACCTAAGGTTGACCATACGGAGGGCACCTTTCCACCGCCACCGCCGCTGCGTGACGCGCACGGATCTACACTTCGGATTTTCGAGCGAGTCGTGGACTATGAAGCCCCGAAGACGACCCGAGATCAGGCTCGTATTCGTATTCGTTGGAGAGGATTTCCTCCCCTTCGCGATACATAGGAGCCACAGGACGTCCTAATGAGGGACGTTCCGGCAAACGATGAGAGCGTACGAGGCCCAGCCGAGTGCATGCATAGTGCCTGCCCTAAAACAGCGACAAACACCAGAACGGGGTGCGTCACGGTGCTCAAGCTGAACACGAAGGTCTCACAGAGGAGCGGCTACACGTACGGAAGTGTACCCGAGAACTTCGCGCTCAGAAAGGCGCACTGCCCCGATGTGATAGTGCGAACTCGCAGTTTCAAGTAGACCTGCGCAAGGGATCCCCGCTTCCATAGCGTCAATATGGAGGCGATCGATGCGATGACGTTTCGAAAGGTCTCGAAGCGCTGGTGAGCCGCGACAATACGCTCGCGGTAGCCTTTCGTATTGTTGTTGAAGCTCACAACAAATGCGCTCCAAGATTGACAAAGTGCCACCCACTCGGTCACTTTGCTTTTGCGCGAAGTTCTCTTCGACGCATTCCATCGAGCTCATGAAAGCGTTTGATGTTGTAGTCGCGCCTTTGATTCGTTAACGGATTAAAGTGCATGTTGACGGCCTCGGCATCATCATTGATGGTGCTGCACACGTACAATTTTATCGGGTTCGGCGGCGATGTCGTGCCGAACCTATCAGCGATTTTGGATGCAGTTGGCATCCAGGAAGAGCGTACAGCAAGTGCCGTACGCGGAGAAGAAGGCGGCACCGGCACAAGTGATTGCGCCTCTCTTTCATTACGCGGACGCGTCGATTCAGAAGCGCTCGGAACATCGTCACGGCCACGCCGCGACCTAACAGGGGGATTAAGCGTTGATTCGGTCGTCTTAGAGTCGACAGCTGAAGACGAGGTGTCCTCGTCTTCCATTGGGACGTCTTCAATGTAAGACTTATAATCAATGAGTATGTCTCCACCAGTAGACATAACTGACGAGCCCCCATGACGACTGACAAACAGTCAGTCGTAGCTTGAGCATGCTTTTGCTTACGTGACAAAATATCTTCTGTCGTGAGCGTGTTCGTTTGTGCGGACACTGAAGTGGTGGTGACTTTAGGTGCAGGCACAGACGTATCAGGGTATACCGGAGCAGACTATTGCGCGGGTGTCTTCCTCGGCGAGCTCATGGCAAAAATAAGCTCGGGTTTTTAAACATTTTGACGGCCTCGTCAATACTTTGAATGATGTGTAATGACACGAGAAGTCTTAGCTTAACGGGGCTACACGCAAGTGGTTACGCATAGCCACTTGGTTACGAAAGAGGTTTTCCACATTGGTGTGAGATACACCAATGAAGTCATTTAGCAGACTGTTGGTCTGCATGCATTCAAGGCATTCATTAATTGAAAGTCAATATCCTCAACCAATTAGAATTCTGTCAACCATTCGTTAATAAATACCTTTCATTCAAAATATTAGATTAGGAGGAAACCCCAAACATCCAAATAGCCAGTTCTCATTATTCGGCTTTTTGCTTTCCTTTTAAAGTAAATCTATACTTTTGAACGAAACTTTAGTTAATCTAAGTGAAACGCAGCTTACACTTCCTCATACATATGCGCTAACGTGGAAGGCGAAGTAGTGGGCTTAAAGTAGGCCCATTACAAATGCCATAATTCATAGCTCCAGCTAGATATCTCAGAGCTGGTTTTAGTGATCCGACGTCCTTGATGAATAGTCTGGCGACAAGTCAACTTAGCTGCCCTACTGCAATGCCAAATTGAGCCGGGAACCAGTAGCAAGGTACATCAGCATCCCCCCTGCCTTTCGATCGTCAAAACTTGTGTCTGATTCTTCGTTCTCGCCGAGCGGTGTCAACTTCACGATAGTCTTCATCGGGTCTCGGGCCTGGTCATACCCGGAATCTACAACACTCACGTGTATATTTGCACTGGCTAATTGTTATGTTCTTTAAACTATGAGTCACCATAATACCCAAATAGTGGGTCAACCGACCTTGATTTTTGATTTCATAGGTCATGCCAAGGCAGTTTATTCTTTACCTCCTCGTCGTTCGTAGCCACCATAATGTCATCGACGTAGACTAGGAACAACATGATGATATTACCATTAAAGCAATAGTACAGATGTGGTTCGGTCATAAATTGTTGACAGTCTCGATCGAGTATCCACTGGTTCATTCAGAGTTCCAAGCTCGACTGGATTGGCGCTGTAGCGGCGTTGCATGGTGTGGAGCACACAGGAGTACGGAGTGCCCGGAGACATAACAATCTCTCAGTACATAAGTTGGAGAGCTAACAAGGCCTCTCAATACGCTCGCTGAAAGCCACACGTCACGCATTTGATTAGGTTATACTATGCCAGATAGTTAAACAGATACATTAACCCCTTGGCGGCTTGACCGCAATAATAGTGAATAAAACATTTCTAGTTTTGAAGCATAAAGCTACAGTATTAACTTTGAGACCTGGTTGTGGGCTGTAAGTACGGTTGATTTTTTCAATACATCGCCGAACCTTGCGAGATAGTAATAACGTTAACAGCCGCAAAGGTCTATTAGACCTGAGTAATAACAATTGTTTTGCGCCTTCCAATTTTAGCCGATGTCAGTTCAAAATGTTTTGCAGTTAGCAACTTAAATCTAGCTACGCGATTTAGAATTGCACAATAGTAATTCCAGAAAAAATAAAAGTTCAATGAATTTGGATGATCTCATGCGAAGCGGTGTTTTATATTTTTTTCGTCCGGTAGCTCGACTGTGACGGGGTCACACAGCACCTTGCGCTTGAGGAAGTCGGCTTCCGAGAGTATACAAACTCTCAGTGAACAGTAGTTCATAGGTTCCTTTTGTGGAAGGGAAAGAAGTGACCAGCTTAAGGTAAGTTGTAAGCTGAATGTATCTATAGGTAGGCTAAGCTTGAGTTAAATACACAAAATATAAGTCACCTATAGTAAAGCTATGTCACCAGCCAATGATTAGCCTCTGACAGCCCTGGTACCATGTACCAGGTATCCCGAAGTGTGATGTGGCACCCCTCATGTAACCAAGGGTACACCTGCCCGTTACATCCTCTCCTATTTAGGTTTGGTTTACCGACCAATCAGAATGATGAAGTGTACGTCTCGAATTATCCTTCTCAAAGTCGAAAGACATCGACTTGGCTGCGAAAACGCGACGGGGGCTCACTCCATAGTTAGAGCCTTGAGCAGCACTTGCTTGCTAGGGATCACGGTGAAAACATTTTCAAGACGCATGTGCGCTCTGAGAGTTCTGTCGTCAAGGCTGAGGGCCCGCTCAAAGCTGGCGAAGATGAGGAAGAGAAACCTCTCAAAAATCGCCCGCTCGCCGAGGGGCTTGCGCGTGTTAAGACTGCCAAGGCCACAGCCAAAGCCGCCAAGCTCTCTAAGAAGCGCAGGGCTTCGAAGTCTCCACTCCGCAAGGAGAAGGAGACTGTGTGCTTCTATCGGAACCTCTTCGTTCCCTCGGATGAGAGGACCAGGAGGAAGAGGAGGGTGCCATCTATGAGCCCCTGGAGATCACGAATGATCTCGACCAGCAGCAGGCGGACTGTCAAGCTACCCAGCGCATACGTGGGGGACCGGTAGCGACACGCATCCGCTAGGGAGCTGCCATCAACCGAAGAGATTATTGACCTCTCTAAGAGAGCTTTGGGGCTGACCTCTTTCTGGAGATTCTCGTCGCTCCTCGTGGCCTTGTCGGTGGCCACACGTCTAAGGGCGCTTACGAGCATTCCCTGGTCCAGAAGGAGCAGCTGCTCGCCGACAACCTGGAGGCGGCCCGGTGTGTGCGTTTTGGGCCGCACCGAATCCCTCTCAAGGACCTCACGACGTGTCATAAGAAGCCCGAGAACCGGGGTGGTCTCTACCCTCTTTGGGGCTACCCTCGATTCTTCCCGAGAACTTCATGAAGATCTGCTGCTGTTCCGCAACTTGGACCAGCGTGATCTTCGCGTTCGGTTCGTCCACTTGGTCAGCAAGTGCCTCCTGCCAAGAGACCTTCTGAATCGCGCGGCTTTTAGCAGCTGAAATAACCACAACAATAATAGAAGCGTAGCATTAGTGATTCTAGCGCTCACGATGAGCGCGGGTACGGAGTGTCGTTAACGTCCGTACCCCGTTCAGGCAAGAATCCCCGGATTACTTACGAAGCTGCCGCCGCTTCTGCTACTAGATTGCGACAGCCTTCGGGCAGTCTATCAGGAACCGTTCAATCGGCACCCACGTGCTCTCGAAGTGGGAATTACCCCTCCATTTAGCGAAGATTTAGCGCTTTCCGCGAAGTCGCCGCTCCTGTAGAATCCGCTCCACGTGGTTGTGGACTTCTCCGCTCCGATCAAGCAGGGACGGAGGTGCCCTCGTACGAGTATGAGTACCAGGCGCTTCCGGGGCGCTACTCTCGTCCGAGTGCTTCTCCTGCGGATCCGACGCAGGGCCCTGAGGCTGACCGCCTCCGTTAACGCGTCCTCGTGCTTGAGGTTGCACTTGGCCTTGGGACTGGTGGCGATGCTGCCGCCCAATCCGAGAATCAGGGCGTGCTCGCTCGTCTTGCGGGCTGCCTGGGCCAGTTGGAGCGGGATGTCTTGATCCTGCATCTCAGAGTGGACCGGCGGGCCTCTTTGTCCGATCTTGACGAGGCCTTCCGCATGATCCGACGTGTTGAGGCTATGCTGCCACATCCGGAGCCGCATTCGGCGCACTCCTAGCCGCACACGTTGGGTTCGTACCCGACGTACTCTGCGTATGGCTCTGGGGTCGTTTGTACGGGTCCCCTCCGGAGTACGGCCGCGGCCGCGACCTTGTAGTTCAGCCCGAGACCTGAGTGCCTGCTCCGGCGCCCTCGTCGACGTCTGTGACCGGACCTCGCTTCGAAGAGCTGGGTCAAGGTGGGTCTGCGAGTCAGCATCCCCCTGCAAATCATGGTACCGCTTAAGACGTCCAACGTAGAACGTCGGGTGCGTCGTCATTGCCTTAGGTGCACGACGCATCATGTCGGGCGAGGGTCGCGAACGGTCCGATGAAGCGGTGCTTTAACTTGTTGCTGCCGACAGAGATGACCGTGTCTAGAGGTAGGTTGCAAGTGTCGATTAGCAATAACTCACCCACTTTAAACACAGTTAATTTCCTCTTCCATGTTTGTCAGAGTACTTCTTCTATCTGTCCTGGGCCGCTGCCATGGCATCGCGGACCCTGCTGATCACACTCAGATTGGTGCCCACAAAGGACTCCACCTGACTCCGCAACGAAACCGGTTTGACATCTGCGACCTGGGAGGAAAGAGCTTTCCGAGCCTCTCCTCCACTTAGAATCGAGGATGCAGCGTCTTCTGGAAGAGTAAGAGACACTATGGGATGATGGAAGCCAGTTAAGTAGAACGGCGTGAGCCCCGTGAGCGCGTGCACCGCGTTTTTAAGCGCAAACTCAACAACTGGAAACTGCATCGACCACGTACGTGGGGCTCCCGCGCCCACGCTGCGCAGAGTGTCCTTGAACACTCGATTGACGCGCTTCGTCTATTTGTTCGTCTGCGGATGGTCCGCAGTGTACATCTGCAGCCGCGTTCTGAGTAAAGGGAACAGCGTCTTCGAGAACGCAGCCGTGAGCCGCCGGTTTTGGTCCGAGCCAAACGTCTCCGGGAGACCGTGATAGGGAACACGCCATCAACGAACAACCCCGCGGTCTGTTCGCCTGTTATAGTATGTACCATTTTGCTTAGTATCCGTCACTGATGTACCATCTTGCTCAGCCGACACACGAGCACCAAAATTCCGGTGTTGCCGTGTCCGTCAGCGAGAAGTCCAAAGATGAAGGCAATACTCATCGACTTCCAACAGTCAGACGGCACGGGCAGGCCCTGTAGCGGAGGCGAAGCTTGCCCTGCGGGTTTGACCCACTGACATGTTTCGCATGTCTTCACGTACCGGGCGACCAACTGGTACATGCGGGTCCACCAGAAAGCCTGAGAGACCGACAGGAAGGCCTTCTCGCGATCCAAGTGGCCGCTGGAGGGCGCTTCGTGCGCCTCCGCGATGATATTGAGCTTCAGATCCTCGTCGTTGGGTACGGTCACCCGTGGAGGCTCACTATGCTCCACCCGGTAATAGAGGAGGCCATCCATCAACTCATATCGGTGGAGCCCGGAACGCTGTCGCGACGAAAGCCAGTCGGACTTCGCGTTCGTCCTTGCTGATATGCCCTTGACAATAGGCGCGACAGCCTCATCGTCCCGATACGTCACGCGTATCCGATCATATAGATCCGTTGTCACCCGTGTGATGTGGGCCAGCTCGTAGTCTGGACGCCGAGAGAGGGCATCCGCCAACTCGTTGAGCTTGTCCGGCTTGTACTCAACGCGGAAGTTGTATTCCGCGAGAAGGACGGCCGTCTCGCCATTCGTTGAGAGAGGTGAGGCGAACTCGTCGTCGTCCTCAAGAATGCGTATTCTTTATAAATCACAAAGAGCCGTGAGCCCAAAAGATGAACCCGAAACCCTTTATAGTGGACTAGATAGTTCCGTTCGGCGGCTTTGAGCTGCCTGAACTGAAGCGAAATGACGCGTTCGTGTCCAGCCGTGTCGGTCTGCAGCAATGCACGACCGATGGCATAGTCGGAGGCATCGCAGACGATGCTGAACGGCCTCGTCTCGTCCGGCAGGGCCAGGACAGAAGCCTCTTGGAGACTGGCCTCGATTCTATTAAAGGCATCCTGGTGCTCTCACTCCCAGCTCCAGTCGGCGTCCTTCTGAAGGGGGCCCGACAAGGGCTTAGCGAGGTCCGTGTACCCTGCGCTGTACTAGTTAAGGTAGATGACCAAGCCCAGCCACTTTCGAAGATGCCTCTGGGATCGGGGCGTCGGCCATGCTGCAATGGCCTTGACCTTGTCTGGGTCAGCTCAAACACTGACGTTGCTGACGAAGCAACCGAGAGCCTTGATCTCTGGTGATGCGAAGGCGCACTTGTTGATGTTGGCGTATAGCTTGTTTGCTCTCATCACGTCCAGCACTTGACGGAGGTGTCCCATACGCACCTTTATGGCCGTCTTGCCTCCCTCAGCACGGCTTTGGACGAAGATATCGTCGAAGTACGTTTGTACGAAGGCACACAATGGCCTGAACAATTGCATCGCAGGCTGTTGAATGTCGCCGGGGTGTTAGACAAGTCCTGCGGCATGACGAGCAACTATCATAGCCTGATACTGCTTGGAGTACTCACCGCGGTGAGCGGGATGTCGCTCTTGCCCATCAGGATCTGATAGTTATAAATTCAGCGCACTGTACAGCACGCATCCGGTCATGTTGTTCAGCAGCACATCCTTTCGTGAAATTGGCGTCTTGGTTGGCACCGTCACGTTGTTCAGCGTGTTATAAGCATGAGCCAGACGCCACTTCCCGTTCGGCTCCCGAACGCAAAAAGTCGGCGTCGAGTGCGGGGACTTTGACTCCCGCACCATGCCTGCCTTCGATTTCGCAACGAAAAAGGCATCAATGACCTCGCACTATTTGCGTAGGAGCGGTCATTGTCGCGTGAAGCAGTACTTTGTGTCAGGCACGAGATCGATCTCATGCCGTAGGCCTCGATCTGGCGAGCGCTAGGTCGGTGGGTGCTTACTCACCATGTCCACATAATCCGTCACCAAAGGATACACCGGTTCCTTGTTCTTAAGGATCTCAGAGCCCAAGCGTACTAGACGCTGCTTACTCAACTCCTCTAGGCTATCCCCGTCCAAGACTGAGAAGGCTAAGCTGTTCCCGAGTGGCCTCTGATTTTATGAGCGCCATCTTGGCAATCTTTTCATCCTTGTGGTTGGCCAGGAGAGACCAGGCCGTCATTTCCTTGAGGTTCAGTATCTCTGCAACCTCTGGCAACGGTTACAAGGGGGTACCAGATGCCTTGACGGGTTAACCGGTCTCGCCATCGAAAAGGTGATAACACTCTTCCACCGGCCGTGTCGGAGGAGGCAGGGCCCTGTGCTCCGAGTCGCTTGAAGTGACGTCGACCATGCCGCCGCCGCCGCGACGTGGAACTTCGTTACCCACGTCAGGGGTGTCGTGATGTCGACATACGAGGCACTCGATGTCTCGTGTGGAGCTATGGTACACACAGAAAGATCACCCCGCGTCTTCCTCTTCAGTTATGGTATGGGCGACTCCTACCGGTCTCTGGCGTTCCCCTGACCCCGGGATCCTGACTTCTACCAGCGACCCTTAAGGACGGGCTTGGGAAAAGGCCACCCGCAATGTCTCTCCGCGGGGCAGTCGCGCTTGAAGTGTCCCAGCTTCCCGCAGCTGAAGCAGAAATTGTCGCGCTATTCGGCGGCATGGGAACCAGTCCGGTGGGGTTGGCCCAGCCGGGATTCGATGCAGAATTCCCTGTCCACGCTGAGGCCGGCTTACGGGCCTGGTGATGGCTATATTCTTCTTGAAGAGCCACTTGAATCGCCTCTTCGAGGGTGCTTGACTGCACCCAAAACAGCTGAGTGCGCTCCGGTCCCACTCGAAGTCCGCCCATGAACAGAGTCACTTTGATGTGTTCGTTGAGTGGGTTGCCGACTAGAGACGCCGTGACCCCCCCCATCTCTTGGATGTACTCGTGCAGCTCGCGCCTTCCTTGCTTACATGAGAGAAAGCGTGAACACTGTCGGTATTCGTGGCTCGCCGGGAGGAACGCTGCTCGGAGCTGTTCGCACAGCTGAGCCCAGGATGTGAAACATCCAGGCGATGTCGTTTCCTGCGTGTACATCCATTTCTTAGCACGACCGCTTAGGTTTAAGGCGCAAAACCAACACGGAGTTGCGCAGTCAAGATCAGAGCTGTGCTCATCGCGAGCTCTACGTCTCGAACCCAGAAGTGGTTCTCACCTTCCTTCTCTTCATACGACCTCACCTTCAGCCGCATTGGCTTCGGGTGTGGCGGCCTTGTTTACGCCACCGGAGTTTGCAGGTTTTCCTGCAAATGTGCGATGAGCCCTCGCTTGTAGGCGTCAAACGGATTGACACGCTCGAGCCGCTCGACCGGTGTTGACGCCACCGGGCTTTGCAAAGCCTCCATCCCGAAGATGCCAGCCATATTCCGAACCGACTCGAGCTGTGAGTCGTTCAGATGGGAGAAGTCGTTCTTACCCATGGCCACGAGCTTCAGAGAGATCCATGTAGTCTACCCGCGCTGGCGTGGATTGACTACAAATGCTATTAAGGCTGACGGGGTCACAGCACTTTGCGCTTGAGGAAGTCGGCTTCCGAGAGTATACAAACTCTCAGTGAACAGTAGTTTATAGGTTTCTTTTGTCGAAGGGAGAGAAGTGACCAGTTTAAGGTAAGTTGTAAACGGAATGTATCTACAGGTAGACTAAGCTTGAGTTAAATACACAAAATAAAAGTCACCTATAGTAAAGCTATGTCATCAGCCAATGATTAGCCTCTGACAGCCCTTATACCATGTACCAGGTATCCCGAAGTGTGATGTGTCACCCCTCATGCAACCAGGGGTACACTTAGGGTCTCGTACCCCGTTACATCGACAGCAAATTAATCTCGAATAAAATCTAATAGCAGAAAAACTTGGCATCGAAACGCCGTAGAATTTCTAAGAAAATGTAAACCGGTTTCAACAGGATTTCGGGCTGCCCTTTTTCACACAACCGGATTAAACCGAGTTTGGACCGGGTCAATCCGAGTCAAATCCGATTAAACCGGTTATTAATGTCTACAAGTTTCACACCAAAACGATTTTGTTGTATGATGCGTTTAGTAGTGATATGTTTTGCTAGAGGTAATGAAACGTTAGCAATTGGGTAGAACCAAACACTATTTTAGCGAATTATCGACTGTCTATCACACTCGGTTGCATGTGATTTTAGAGGTACTGTGCTCAGTAATACATGTACCCGTACCGTTCATCTGATGGCGTCCGTGGGCGACACGAGGTCTGGCGACGGCTCTCCACGCGCTCAGCAGCAGAGTGGGGGCTTCAGAAGACAAGGAAGTGTCGACGAACGGATTCGCTCCTCCAGACGACCACGCAGACGACGATGTGTCCATGTCAAATGACGAATCCATGAGTTCTTCCTCATCTTTTGACCAATTGGAGCAACAAGAGCAACATTAAAGCAGGAAAGGGGTCCTTCTGGTCGTACCGAGTCTTTTGACGACTTTGCAAGGCAATTACCGTACCAGGATCCCAGTCTAAACGTCGCTCCACGGTCCACAAGCTTCTCGTTTGACGTGGTGGACGCTTCTCTAAGTGGGCCCTCTTTACCGTCCACATAGAGCATGTGGCTATTGACACAGTTCGCTCCTGCCATGTCTAAAAGTGTGAAAAGTGCAGATCCAAGTGCAGATATGGAGGATGACGAACCTTTCGATGAAGAGACGGAGAAGAATCAAGCAGCTCAAGTGAACGAAGCGCCACAAAGTGGAGACCAAACAGCCAACCGATCAGGAAATCGACGGGTGACTTGGGCGTCTTCGACTGCTCGTGTGGAACTTCCTGAAGGTGTCCGACTGACAGCAGCGAGGGATGAAGTGACGGATGTACAGTTGAGACTGAGATCCAATGTGCCGTTCCTACTGACAACATACACCAGTAACTGGTTGCTACCATTAGGTCACGGTCCAAGAGCTCGCGTTGCGGTGGATACGAGGTTCGTTCCTCCTCATAATATCAAAGTGGAAGCTTTCGTAGTAGGGACTGTGGAAGATGCGAATTCGGATATAGTCATGGAGACGTTGGAACGTACGGGAGTGAGTGCAAAAGCCATGAGAGAGCAAGCTGTGTATCTGAGGGTTCGGGTGGGAGAAACCTTGGGTCCAGGCGTGTACGAACTGCCCCTGCGAGTGTTTACCCAAGCGAGGCTGCTCTTGGACGTTGCGGGCCTCGTGCAGAACGCGCCGTACACGTCTCGGTGTCGGCTCATTCGAAAGCGCGGCTCTTCCTGCGTGCGTCGGCGCCAATTGTGCATCTGAACTTGGTCTGTCCACGCCGCCAGCAGCTGTCGCGTCACATGCCCCATGGCCTCCATCGCAGCACCTGACAAGCGGCGCAAGAAGCCGCCGCTGCTGCTACTGGACGCGCGCACCAGCAGCGACTTCCCCACGGGTTCCTCCGAGTCCTTCGTGGTGCCGGAGCTGCCCATGGCCTTCGACATGTCGGCCAATAGCAACGCCAGCACAGCCAGTGAGATGACGAGCACCAGCAGCAGCGCGAGCGCCAGCAGCTCCAGCCGCGGCGTCAAGTGGTGGAAACGAGTGACGGCTATGAGAGCAAAGAGAAGACGAAGTGGAAGCAAACAGGAGAGCAAAGAGAAGACGAAGTGGAAGCAAACAGGAGAGCCGTCCGAGTCTCGATCAGGAGCTGTACGTGCGCAGCATCCTCGAGTCCTACGCGTCGTCTATGAGCTCTAATAACAGGTATTCCACCAGCAATCCACAGCCGTCGGTGGGTGAAAGTAGCAGTAGCAACAATAGCAGCAAGAAGAGCAACGAACGCACGTACCTCTTCTTCATGGCTTGCCAGTGCCCATTGTGCACCGAGATCTTAAGCCGCTGAATTGCATCTTTGATTCCGAACAGGAGATGCTGAAAGTGGCAGATTTCGGCGAGTCTCGGTTGCTCCGTACTTAGTGTGTGGGCGGCCTAATTCCTTCCCGTCAGCTGATGTCACCGTGCAAATGACGACAAACATTGGGAGCGCGTGTTGGGCACGAACAACCGCGGTTCCTACAGCGCTTAGCACCCACTTTTCGCATCAAATTGGCTGCGAATCACTCGGAATTCTTCTCTCCCGCCTATTCTCCACCTCAAGTAGCCGACTATGTGCCTCTCCTGCCGTTAGCGTGCGCTGATCTCGAAGTAACTCGTCGACTGGCTAACGATGCTCGAGCTCGTGGAGGTCACGTGTGTTGGTACGTCTGTTGCGGTCTAGCTTTCCCCAACCAGTTCATGTCCTCACCCCTTGTCGAAGGAGAGCTCGTCGGATACCTCTCCTTCTTCGAGCTTGATGGTTTCTTGCGGTGGAACTACTGTCTGTGGCCCTCTCGACCTTGGGACGATCTTCGGTGGCGAGCTCCGATGTGGAAAGTGGGAGACACGTACTTTGTGCTGCCAGGACGCGACGGATGGCCAGTGGACATTTGCCTTCGCATGAAGACGGGCGGCCCTACTGCCTGGCAGCTTTTTGCAGTTGCCATCGTGTTCGACAATGACGAGACCGTGGTTGCCAATGCTGAGCTTAGAGGTAAGCGACAGACGACTGGTCTTCCACACAGCCACGCCGAAATTAGGAAGCGGCGGCTGCTACAATAACCGTTTACTAACGACTTTTTTGCATTGTGAAGCAGCTCCACTGATGCACACAGCCCGGTGATACACGAGCGACATCAATTCCAGCACCACCATGGTAACAAGTGCCGTACGTATCTTCTAATCCTAAACGTTGAGGATTGCATTTCGCAATTTCGTAAACGACTTTCTTTGATCTTCGTTAGACCTCAAGCACCTCAAAGGAATGGGTCTACTCGTGTGTATCGGAAGGGTGCTGCTCCTTGCGTTGGTTGAACTTAAAGAATGACTTCAGCTCACAAATGGCTTCCACGGCATTATCACCCAGTCGAGCACGGCGGTTGCTCAGAGCAATTCCAGCAGCTGAAAAAGCTATTTCGCTTGGGACTGACGTTGCAGTTATCGCAAGGAAATCTTGAGCCATGCGTTTGATGCGCGGGTAGACGTCTCCCGTGACACGAAACCAGGTGCACACATCCCTGCTTTCAGTCATTTCACTCATTCCATCGGCTGCTAACCATCGATCGAGTTCCTTAGCAAAGGAATCATCGTCGCCGCTCGCCGCATCTCGATTTCGAGCCGCTTCACCAACGAAAGCGCTGTTGTCGGAACGGGCATCGAGACTTTCTTCAGCAACCCCAAAATAACCGGCACTAGCAACCTGGTGGGTGCTGCGCGCAAGAAGTTGACGTAGTGATTTGCCCTTTTTCTTTTGTGCAGATGGGGGTCCACGATTAGATTGCTGCTGAGCTTGAAAAACTGCGCGATAGTGCTGGTTAAACTCATCAATAACTTCTTGTTTGACGCTGGCCACATTCTTGACCAAAACATCGAGATGCTGCTTAGCACGTGGATCTAGAACAGTTGCAATTCGTGCCTTCCTCTTGTCCAATTTTGGTGCGTAGTCATCCAGCTTCCTTTTAACTGCGTCAGCAAACTTTTGGTATGCTCGTCCTGAGATTTTTCAATTGTTTCAACTGCGTGGAACTTGATAACGTGGTTCGTAAGCAGTAAAATACCGAACGTGGGGTATGTTGACGCTGATAACATGTCTGTGGCCTCCTTAATAGGTTCGAGAAAGGTGTATAGCGTATTCACTGCAGCCCACGACTCCTTCGTTATCTCCTTAATGAGACTATCCCCTGGACGGATAGTAAATCCAGTATAGGGAGGTTCCTTTAGCTCAATGCGCCGCAGCAGCTCGTTCAAAGGCAGCTTCATTCTGAGAAGACTATCCAGCATGATCCACGTACTGTTCCACCTCGTATCCACATCCAGCTTCGGAGTGATAAATTCGTGCAGCATGTCAGCACATACTTGCTGGAGCGCCTCTGTTAGTTTAGTAGATTCCGATATTTTTTTGGCAAGATCGCGAAAGTAGCCAATAGCTGAATCAACCAGTGGGCACTTCGCGAGCCCTTCCTTCACTGCAAGTTGGAGGACGTGTGCAGTACAACTTAACTGCACAACCTGCTGAGACGAGGTATCCGAAGGAGACGGCAACGACACCGGCAGATTTTCTTCAAACGCCGCTCGTGCCAGTCTAGCAATCTCGCTCGGTAATTTGCTGTTTATCATACCGACCATAGCGGTGTTGTTAGTTGCGTTATCGACCGTAACCGTCCAAATGGAGCTTAGGATCCCGCTATCCATGTCCTTCACAGCCCTAATAAAGTGCTCAGCTAGACGTTTACCCGTGTGCTGGTACTGTACCCGTTTGAATGCAATAATAACGGAGCGCATTTCCCAATTGCTGTCGATAAAATTCATAGTGATCACCATATAACCTCTTTTCGAGGGAGACGTCCACATATCAGTGGTAAAACTGCAACGGCGGCCAGCAATCTCGCGCCGAATCTCGACCCGAGCGGCTTCCTTCTCTGTCTTCCACTGCCGTAACACTTTCTTGCGAAATGTACGTTGGCAAGGTACATTATACCCGGGTTGTAATGCTTTGCAGAAGGTCACAAACTCCTCTTGGTCTACAACAGCAAACGGATAGGCATTCGCAACAATCCATATCACCAGTTTGTCGTCGCAAACTTAGGCATTCTCAGGAGACATCCTCTCAGCTTCCGTACAGGATCTTGTTCGACGGCCAAATACGCCAAGACTGGACTCGGCTTGGGGATTGTAAACATCGGTATGATGGCTAAGTAGATGACCCCTCCAATTTGTTGTAGAACGGGTGCGCCAAATCTGATTGACGCCTGCCCTCGCACACACCAAACACTGAAAATGCCCAGTATCGAGCTCCATGATGTAGTTGTAGACGTCAGATTCGTTTTTGCGGGTGCGGAAGCGTACTCCGCCAAAAGATCCAGTCGATGAGATAGTGGAGGTGGTATCAGCGTCTATTGACGCTGTGTCGGCATCCATATCTGTGGGCAGCGTTGTTTGTGTAGTAGCCGCTAAATAGTATAGGAGTAGTCCGGCTCGTAGTTGCAGCTCGGCGGTCCCCTTGTTTCCGTCTCACAGAGAGAACCAAGAGACTCTTTCACGTAGTGTAAGGAGCGCTGCGGTGCCGCTGCCTGTGAGTCGCAGCGTGTGATCGATGTGGCAATTCGGCCACAGTGGAAGACTGGCAGGCTTTATAGACATTGTCAATTTGACGAGCCGATCAGGCTGTGCATCTTGAAGAGAGAATTTTACCTCTCCCGATCGATATGGCCGGGGGGGGGGATACCACGGTAGCGTTTCAAGGCTCCTTCAAACCGGTTTGAACCGAATTATATCCGGTTTGATTCGGATAATTTTGGACCGGGTCTAACCGGTTGTAATTCGAATCAAATTCGATTTTAACCGAATTTACCTGACCCGTTACATTCCCTTTTCTCTACGGTAGAAGGTGTCATTGAAGCTTCGTGCACACGGCGTATGCTGCTAACTTTTTGCGGACGTATTGATCTGAGTGAGGCTGTCCATACAGCTCTTCTAGCTGTCCTCCCTGGATATACCTTCATCTGCACTGCTTCTAACTTCGGATTTTACTAGTTTGGATAGTTATTAGAAAACTTACAGGAATTTTATTGGATTTTGAACTTCCAAGTTTTATTATTAGTCTTTTCATGTGCACTTCGTTTCTTAAATTTCAGAAGACTTTGTTTTTGAATAATGGGGTAAATGAGAAAATAGGACAAAGTACCGGTAGTATTTTACACATACCTTTACTCGGCTATTTTAGCAGCTGTTGTAACAACACAGCCTCGAAAATAACTTTAGCTTAATGTGTGTGCATCCCTGCTACTGGCAAAATCTTGGGAGCTCACTGTAAACGACAATATACACGCAAGGCGTGAATTACTTCAATGTCATCGTCTATCTCAGACCCACTCATTGGCGTATCCGCGGCGAGCATGTTGCGGGCAGACGTAGTCCCACATCTCAAACTCGCCATCCTGACTCCCCCTGCTAGAGTTGTTGGTTTGGTCGTTGGTGCGACCCTCAGAGTGACCATCACTTTCGTTGGTGGTAGTTTCATTGGGAGCTTCGAAACCCGCGGGGCTCGTTTGCGAGGGATCGCTGTTTAAGGGTTCCTCGACTTTTTGCGTTTTGCCAATTACCTCATTTGGGTAGTGGGGGTGGGGAGATGTGAAGTAGTCACAGCAGTTGGGAACGACACAATGCGCAGGAGCTGTTGGTCGTAGTCGAGGGAGTGTTTCAGTGGTCGATGACGTCGATGAAGACTCCGTAGAGTCTTCTGACAGCTGGGTGTTCTCTTCGATGTGGTCCTCCACCGAATTAATCGACGCTGGGGCTAACTCGAGATGTGTCGGAGAGATGCCGCCCTCAGATAGACTCGAGCGCTCTTGGATCTCCTCCATTTCTTGCTGTGTATACGCCTCCAAGCTGGAATCGATGGCATTGCGTGGAATCATACTGTCCTGGTCCTCCTGATTATCAAATTCGCAGTCGTTGTCCTCCATTGGCCTGGCTAACCTTGTCGATGAAGTGAAGCCGTCGTCCGAAACGGTTGGAGCTTCAGCCATCCTCCAACAACTGGTCTGCGCTTCCTCCTGTTGCTGTTGACGTCTGAGGCCTTTTGCCGTTTGACTGCGTCCACTGTCCAGCATTGTAGACGGCAGCCCCGAGCTCCGCTCCGACTCTGTTCGACAATATGACGAGGTCGATAGCTCGGCTGCCACGTCGGAATAATCGCCACGATCGTGCTCCTGGTTAACAGGAGGCTTGCGCACGCCATTCGCTTCAATTCTCGGGCGCTTTCGTGCCATTGTTCTTGTGGTCGATGTGAGCCGTATGTCGCTATACTTGTGAATCATCTGGTCGACGAAGCGCCGAGTCTTCCTCTCCGAGAGGGTTCGCTGCAGGCCCCGCATCGAACGCGCCACGACATATACACTTCAACGACGCCACAGCCTTACTCGGTGCCTCTGCTCCACCCACTTAGTCGAATTAAAACCAGGGCTCTTTGTTACGATGGGGGCCTTTTGAAAGTGACCTAGAACGCAGGTGACCGACAGGCTCATCACCATTCTTCATCCAGGAAACTTCCGTTGCAAGCTCTACCGTGACAGGCACTAATTGAGCCCTTTGTAATACATGTACTGTAGTAGAGTTTGTAGAGTTTGTTACAACGCGAAACATCGATGTGGCGGTGGTTGGCGAGACAGGCGTCGACGTCGTGGAGGTTTGAGCTCATCGACTGTTCACACTGAACTTCACAACGAGAGAAAAGACCCAGAACGACTAATGCCGAGATATTTTGACTGGTGCGCACATGAGCCGCTGGTTAAGACCTCGACGCGGCATTGTTCTGTGCATTCAGTGGAAGACGTCGCCGGCGAACCTGTATTGTTACCTCCATTGGACCGTACACCCGATCACCGCACGGTGCCGTTATTTGTCTGGACTTCCACTATTGCTCTGGTACCATAACTAAATCGATAAATCGATAGCCTTTAATATCTAGGGGGGAAGGATAAAGACCAGTGCTACAAATTCAAAAGTGAGATAGTGGGGCGACAACAAGCCGTTGCTGCGATGGGCTTCATTCGGCCTTCTTCTTATCCGATTTCGATATTATGAGAGACTACCGGTAATGTTTAGAAACGACGAATCTAGAGCCTCAATATACATCTGCTCGGAATAACTCACTGTAGGATCGCATTCGTTGTTGGCATGGGACGTCGTGGGACGCGTTGATCGCGCACCTTCTCTCTAATCGAGACTGAGAGAATATTTTTAGCGTCGACATTCTGCTTAGGCTATAGAGTCAAACCGAAAAAGGCCGAAGTTCATTAGGCAACTCTGTTCCTGGCCCCGACGCAGCTCTAGACTCTTCAAAAACTAACCAGCAAGGTAGGCGGAGTCGTTGAGCTTGTTTGTTGCCTCGCAAAGCCTCTGATTTCGTCCATTTCTTCGTGTTCAGATGCCCACTGCAATGGAAGACGCGAGTAACAAGGCACGCAGGTGCATCAATAACCCGAAAATGCTGATTACTTACCTGTGGTTCGTCACGATGCTCTTCGGCTTCATGTACGCGATCGCTGCCATCGTCGCGGCTGTCAACAATGACGGCGAAGGGGAAAGCGACTCCAAGTCGCTGGGCTTTGTGGGCGTCTGGGCAATGATTCTCATCGTGGCACTGTCGGTCGGAGGCACGATGGTGATGCGCAAGCACCAGACCCCGCTGGCAGTGGGCTTCCTTATTGGCGTCGTGCTGATGATGTCTCTACAGATGTTCTCGCTATCAATCATCTTCGCGGGCGCCGCTTATCTGGCCCGTATCGAACGTGCAAAGGGCGACGAGCACACCAACGTGCACTCCAACGAGGCCGGCTCCGTCTTCTCGTTCTTCATGTTCGTCTGCTACGTGAGTGCCTTTTCCAGCTTTCATCTGCTACTTAGAGCTTGCTTTTACCGGTACTCACTTTGTCTTTTATCGGATACTTATATCTTTAGCTGGCTTTCACCATTGTGCTGGTGCGCCACCGCAATATTGTCATAAAGGAGGGCGTAAATTTGGACCCAAATGCCATCAACAACGACATCGAGAAGAACCCAGCGGGCACCGGCAGCAACATGACCACTACCACCACGGCCACGTCTCCTCGCGTCATCCGCACGGACGTGGATGCCCAGCCACTGGCTCCGCCCGTCAGCGTCTAAAACGCGGATCCACCAACATTTTTACCTCAATCCAACGTAAGCAAAATAGGAGCAACAATAAAGGAAACAGGATGCTTAAAGCATTTCTCGTCTGCTGATGTTGAAGCCATGCGAAGGGTCATACGAAAACATCCGATGTGGACCACAATTGTGCTCAAACCATTAGTGACCTACCGGTATCTCCCGACGAGTCTTTCGATCGAAACCCTAGGCCTGAAGGTATTGGACAAAGCAGTTGCGAAATACTTGAGGTATTTAATTTTGTATCTCTATAGATAAATCCTATAGTAAAATACCTCTAGCAACCAATTCTTTTCGCCAACTCACCAGTCTCTGATCGACAGCGAGCACTCGCAGGCGCCCCCCCCCCATCGAGATTGTTTGGAAGCGTCTAAATGGACGAGTACACGCGTGATGATATTGCGAATTCTCAAGAAATTCATAAAGTGGTGACAGACATTATCACAGACCACGCCGCTGCGCGCCCTTCCAACACCGTTAAGCAGTACGCTCCAAAACAAGCCGAGTTTAAAACGTGGTGTGCAGGTAAAAAGTATTTGGATGGCTGTATTGTCACAGAAGGGAAACTAGTTACGTTTTTGAAAACGCACGTTATTCCTCGTGGTAACAAGCGCCAGAAAACCAAAGCTGGTGATGCTAAAGCTCTCAGTTTAGCTGGCGTTGAAGCTTATGCCAAAGCTGTGATAGATCTGTACAAGTTGCAGCAGGCTCTACTTCTAAATAGCCATCCACATCCACGTTAGAAGACCTATCACGACCTATTCGACACGCTGAAGCGGTCGGAAACTGAGCGCAAGCGAAAAAACTACGCAGATCGAGCGCTGGGTACCGTTCTTGATGGATATAATGTCGAAGACATGGTTCAACTCACTGACTATTGGTTGTCTCAAAACGACGGTGTTTCTTTGCGTGATCGTGTGGATTTCTTTTTGGGGCATGCACTTCTTGCACGGGGCGAGAGTCGCCGCTTTATTGAATTCCCTGATATGTTGACACTGGAGCTACCGGATGAAGGATCGCAAACATGCACGCCACTTGTGATCATGATGAATCGAGGCAAAACTAATCAGCATGGCCGCATCGAGTACGGGGCAGCCATGCGATGTAAGAACGTGAATGTGTGCCCATTGAATGCTGTAGCGCTCCATCTTTTTTGGCGCTGGCAAATTGATTGTGAACCATTTCCCGATTTTACATGCCGCGAAAGGTGGTACGATATCCACCTCATTAATGGTGGTGACAGAACGAAGGAGATTTCGTACAACACCCAGTTAAATCGTATCAAGCGAGCTTTCGCAGCGTGCGGGATCGATTCAACCGTTTGGACACATGCTAATCGAGGATCGGGGGCGAAATTGGCGGAAACATTTGGTGCTAGTGAAGAACAAATTCGGCGTCTTGGGAGGTGGAATGCAGCGCGGATGGAAGGATGCTATCTTACATCCCTACCTAAAAAGGCTATGCGAGCCTTGGCTGGATATCCGACAAAGGGTGGCGGCTACTGGCTGCAGCGAGGTTCTGCTACTCCAAGCGCTGAGTTACAACAATTGGTTTACCCTGAGGTTGAGGCCGCAGTTAAACAACTGGCTCAAAGCTCGACGCGTGAAATTGCTGGAGCTGCCTTCATTCAAATGCTCCGTCACATGCGAGTGGTCTTTCTCCAAGACTCTGTGGTGCTGCGGCGGCAGTATCCCAATCATCAATTGTGGAAGCACAGTTTGTTTTCCACTGTAGAGTACGCATCCTTTGATCAGGAACTCTATTCGTTGATACCAGCGATTACACAGCCTGAAACAAAATCGCTTGCAGTTGTAGTGCCTCAAATTGCGGACGTGCTGAAGAACGGAATAAAATCTCTACACGGCAAGCTGGATGCGCTAGCAGCGGGGATAGATACACTAAAGGCTCTCTCAAACAAACGGCTTGTCATCAGCTGGGAAGACAGCACCTCAGGTCATGATCCGCTGCAGTCAGCAGTAACGCAGCCGCCCTTTACATCATGTGCAACTCCGCAGTCACTTCAACCTCGTAATCCAAAGCTGAGCAGATCAATCTCGACGGTTGTGGACTTGTGGAAAGAGTACTCTGTGGGGCTTGCAGGAAACATGTCAATTTCGGAGGCAAATGAGAAGCTCGGGTCTAAATGGCGGAAAGACCCGACAGAAGCTCGCTTCTATCTCCGGCGCAAAAAATACTATGATGCCATCACAAAGACAGCTGCTACGCATAACATTTCTCCAAACCAGGCCGCGGAAAAACTTGAGTTGGCGCGGAAGGGTGACAATTTGTCCCTTAACGCATTCAGCAGGACTACACAATTCAGTTGTAATGGTATCTGTGTTTTACGTAGTCCACTCGTTTTTCACGTAGACCACGCGAAAAAAAGCATTTGACACTATAAAGTTATATCTGTCAGCAATTGATTCAATCAAGGTAGCAAAAACGCCAAAACGTATCTTATGAATATATAACCCATACCAATAAGTGCGTGACATTCCTTCATTGAAAAGGTGGACAGTACCAATAAGGCTATCCAAAATTACATGTAAAAAAAGTTGAGCTTCCCCCACTCTCACTTTGCACAACAGACACCAGAGACCTATCATATCATCTCGATGGGTTTCCAGATTGACACCATCAAGGCCGGGTACGAGCATTTCCATCCCCAATGCTGCTCAAGCTCAATCCAATTATACGGTATCTAATGTTTTCGATTCCATAGCGACGGCACCAACTTCCCCAAGCCGGGTCAGACCGTGTCCGTACACTACGTGGGCACGCTAACCGACGGCTCCAAGTTCGACTCAAGCCGCGACCGCGGCCGTCCTTTCCAGTTCCAGCTCGGCGCCGGCCAGGTGATCCGCGGCTGGGATGAGGGCGTCGCCAAGATGAGCAAGGGTCAGGTCGCCAAGCTCACGCTCCCCCACGAATACGCCTACGGCGAGCGCGGCTACCCGCCTGTGATCCCGCCCAAGGCCACGCTCGTCTTCGAGGTGGAGCTGCTGTCCTTCAACTAGATAGCTCTATCTCCCTCCTTATGGGCTGAACCCTTGAGACTGTAGTTCATTAAGCTGGTAGCTGTAAGCAGGAGCCAAGAGCCAAAATACTATCATTCCCGCGACGCAGTCTTTTGGAGACGTTAGTTTTTGATTGGTTCGAGTTGCTATTTGGATACGGACGGAGGTTGCTGGTGCTGCTGACGGATCTGTTGGAGAAGTTCACGCCCGACATTCGTCTTACGTGTGGGAGAAGGCAAATGCGGTGATGATACAGAGGGGGATCGAGTGTCGGTGTTGTTGTTGATGGAGACGTAGATTTTGCGTTCTGTCCACATGGAGTTGAAGTACTTTTTGCTGTGGTGTTGGACAGGCTTGAAGGTGGTTTCCAATGCCATTTTGACACGACGAGCGTGCTCCTGCGTAGTAGACAAAACCACAGCAAGTCTAAGTTACTGGGTGAAGCGCTGTAAAGAAAATATCTACTACCGAGGTCCCTTACCAAGGCGCGAACTTCAGGGGTGGGAGGTGCGCTGGTAGTTCCGGCAGGAGTAAACGGATCGTCAACTAGCACAGCCCTGGGGTGAGGCGCCCCCGAGATACTGGAGCGAGACGCTGCATGTGCCTTGCTTGACAAGATGGTGCTGGTGAATGGTCTGCCACCGACCCATTTCTCAGGACTGTGTTGACGCCATTTTGGGTGAGCCACGTACTCGGCTGTCGTTGGAGGCTCCGGAGTTGCTGTGCCACCGAGCACTGTTGCTCTTGAACCATGAGCGTTCCAGTAGAGACGATCATACACGGCACTTTTCTGTCTTCTGCGTGCTGAGCCTTCTTCATCTTCACTGCTGTCATCTTCGTCCGCTTGGTTGACTCTCTCGGGAGATGGCGGGCAGTCTGCCGCGCATGTTGTTCTTCGCTTCGAGTCTCGCGAGGCATCAGATTGCTCGCTCTCGTGTTCGCTTCGTGCGTTGTTGTCAACACAGATTATATCTTCCACAAAGTACTTGGCACATGACAATGGCTTGTTCTTCAGGAACGCCATTGGTGGTTGGATTTCTTTGTGCTTCTCGCGAGTCTTTTCGAAGTTGACGATCCGTTCGGCATACTTTTCACGCGGCATTTCAATTTCATGGTGTGGAGATTTAGCACGGCGTATAAGCTTCCCGCCCCCTTTGTAGATAGCTCGAGGTGAGTACGAGCTAGTCAACAATATTGAAATAAAAAAACTTATGATAAACTACAAATATTGTGTTGCAGATTCGACATACCCGTTCTTGACGGCTCCTCCGTGCTCCAGTTCCTTTGCTCTTACACGAGGTCTATCCAACAAATGAGTTGCCGTTAGCAGATTGCAAGTGTCCCGTTAACGCGAGGTAGACATTGTCTACTACTGTAGACGCACAGGTAGGCCTTGGAATAATCCTCTTTGGCGTAGTCTTTGCCCCAATCCTGATCGGGGGCCTCCCTCATCCAGTCGCCAACGCGGTCCAAATACGACTTGTGCATCTCCTTTCTGACACAATCACTGGACGTTCAGTCCTAGAAGCATTAACCACCTTTCATTGTTTAACAACTCACATCGATTTCCCGTAAATACGTTTGATCTGCCGTGCCTGAACAGCTTGTGACGGTGATGCTCCATTCTTTTCAGCTTGTTTCAACCTCGCAGCTTCCTGCTCCGATTGATTCTTTCGCCATCGCACAACGTCGAGCGAGAACATGGCACAGTCGTCTCAGTTGTGCATGAACTCCACAAGTCGGAACGATAAATATATCGTGGTGTGTCAGAAAAAAACGTTATGGCTACATTTTCCCAAAGAAGAGCACAATTTTTACCCAATCACCAAATTAAACATTTCAGTATGGACTTCCGTGAACTGATGCGCGAGGAACGCCGCCGTGTACGAGAGGCAGCCCAATCCAAGCCAAACACCGACACAAAATCTGCGTCAAAAGACACCGGCAAGTCACAGGAAATTGAAGAGCGTGTATCGCAATGGCAACAAGCAACTCTGAGTGTGTGGGCGAAGAGGTGAGAAGTATTCGGCGAGCCACTAGAAAACTGTGCATGTTTCATTGTTAACAGTAAATCTCTTGCTCCTTGTCCAGATCAAAAATTAATATCGAGGAGTTCCGCAAAGGACCGATTTCCGGAGTGTATTACATACCCAACTGGATCACGCAGGACGAGGAGGCGGCCATTGTAGAGCGAGTGTACGCTGTTCCGCATGACAACGATCTCTGGGTCAAGCTAAAACACCGTCGTCTGCAAATGTGGGGAGGGGAAGTCAAGGTCCCATTCGAGCCTAATCCCCTCCCTGAATGGCTACAACAGATCAGCCAGACACTACTGGATACTGGCATCTTCAGTGAAGAAAAGAAGCCCAACCACGCACTCATCAACGGTACGTAAGCTGCCCCCACAGTCCCAAACATGTCGTTAAGACCAACCAGTTGCATACTTGCTGATGCACAGAATATGGTGTGGGGGACTGCATTCTACCACATGAGGACGGGCCTGCGTATTTCCCTCTGGTGTCCATTATCAGCACTGGCGCTGAGTGCCGAGTGACGTTTGAGCCGCATCGTGCTTTGGCATCAGTCGACAATCAGAGCGTTTCAGAGGCGGCGCCTACCAATGAGATTGTGCAGAACTTTGATTTCCAGCTGGAACGTCGTAGTCTCTTGCTGTTCACGGGAGAAGCCTACACGCGCTACTTACACAGCGTCGACAACATCGAAGTGGGCACGCGCATTTCACTGACGATTCGCCACGTCGATCTCCTCTAAATTTTTATGCAATGGAAGAGGACACCGAGAACAGTGAGGACAAGAATTGCTCCAAAACGCTAATTTGACTCGAAGTGAGGACGTTTCAAGGCTGCGATGTGTGGTGGCGCCTTGACCCGACGCATGCGTGATGTTGCATTTACTTTTAGTAGCGCCGTGGAGTGATCGAACCTTGCTTGTGATTGGATTTCCATTTCCTTCTCTCATTGTCGAATTAGAGATCAAGGTGCCAAGAATGCTCTCCCCATCGTCACAGTCGACCCACCGAGACAGGCAACCTCGGGGATCCAAAGTTCGGGATGGAAAGATCAGCGGTGGCGGCCCGCTCCAGCCGATCAATCCACGAGCTCGCGCCACTGTGACCACCATACCGAACAATGAAGCGAGTCTCTACATGGACGACTTTTGTCTCGATGCTCCGTCGTTTGTGACGTTGGCTAGTGCAATGAAGATGCGAGTTTGTGAAGTGTTTTGGTAAGGTTTTGCATGGAAGACAAATGGTCATTTTCAAAATACTTGAAGTTATACCACACTTAAGGTTAATACTACTACATGTATTTACTTGCGGCCTTTCAGGCGCCAGGTGCACGTACAACTGATCTGCTCGAGTGAGTTATCGTCGGAACAATTCAAGCAATACTCAGCGGTGGTGTGTGTCAGGCGTCGTCGTCAGGGATGCCTTGGCAGCTCTGCACTTGCGATCTCTCTCGATCGACGGATGCACCCTGTGCGCATGTTGGCGACAAAGGCGAAAGAGTCACGCAAGCTTATGATCGGCATCGAGTACGGCTGGCGGTCGAAGCGCGTGTGGTTCCGAGCACCCAACGCTGCAGTCTACGAGCAGTGGAATACGGTCATTCGAGCTGCATTGCACGGAAATTGCGGCGGATTCGACCAAGACGAAGAACTCGCCAAGTGGGTCGAGCGGAGTGGTGTTTCCATGATGGAGACTACTACAACGAGCGTCAATTGCAGCATGGAACGCTTCAGCACCGACTCGTACGGACGGGGCTATTCGACCAGTTACCAGTCCGTTATCCCCGACGACGAATGGTCTGCTGAAGGTGGCGGTAAACCCGAGGACGTCGGGAACCCGGCCGAACGGAACCACTACATCAACTCCTTGTCTTCCATCTGTGCCCGTTACCGAAACACCGACCGCGAGCACTCCGACACGATGATCTGGAGGGGAAGGCCAGCGTTCTCCTTTGCCGGACCGGACAATGTGCGCTACGACGCCAGTTGAAGCAGCAGGCTGTCTACTGTATAAGTGTGCAACATCATTTTATTCTGTGAAGAGCTAACGCGTTGAATAAGCCCACCCATTGGCACACATGTATTGATGAATCGGCAATTTAGTGTCCACTGGTTACGGCCACACTCTCGTCAGCGTTTTTACTTCATGATCGGCAGGTACAGAGGCTCCTCCTGCACAAAGGGCAAAGCAGCGAGTTTCTGGCACATCGAGCGCACCTTGGACAGTAGCGACGTCTCCGTGGTGACAACGAACTGCACGTTCGCACGGTCGACGATCGGCGCCTGCAGGATCGAGTAGATGGAAACGCCGCTCTCCTCAGCGAATTGACCGACGTGGCGGATGACGCCCAGACCGTCGGTGATAGTGAGACGCACGTAGAAGTGAGCCTCATAGTCTGGCTGCAGTGTGAGAGGCACCGAGGCCTTGAACGGGTCCAGTGGGGCGTCGCCGTGAGCCAACTGGATGATGTCGTTCATCACTGAGTTGGCCGTGGGGAAGCGTCCAGCGCCCGGACCGACGTACGCGCTGCTGACCAAGTTGTCCGAACGCACGTTCACGAGGTTCGTAGCGCCGCCGATGCTGGCGATGACGTTGCTACGCTTGACCACAACAGGCGACACATACACCGTCACCTCCTGAGGCTTGCCGGTCCCCTCATCCGCTGGCGTGAGTTGCTTGGCCACACCGAGCAACTTAATCGTGCTGTCCATCATCTTGGCGTATTCAAAGTCGGCCGCAGAGACACGAGAGATGCCCACCGTCGGGATGTCCGAAGGCTTGACAATTCCACCGAAGCCGAGCTTCGCCAAGATGGCGATCTTCGACTGAACATCGAATCCGTCCACGTCGGCGCTGGGGTTGGCCTCCGCATAGCCCAGATCTTGTGCCTCCTTCAGCACAGCGTCGTAAGCGACGCCCTCGGCCTCCATCTTGGACAACATGTAGTTGGTGGTGCCGTTCATAATGCCGGCAATCTCCGTGATGGTGTCGGAGTTGTAGGCGTTTTGCAGCGTGTGGATGATGGGGATGCCACCAGCCACTGCGGCCTCATACCCGAAGCGAACTTCCGGGTGGTCCTGCAGCAGCTGCACGATCTCGGGCATGAAGTTGGCCACGAGCGCCTTGTTGGCCGTGATGACGTGCTTGCCGGCCTTAATGGCGCCGAAGACCACGTCCTTGGCGTCATCCACGCCGCCCATGAGCTCCACAATGCAGTTGATGTTCTTGTCCTCAAGGATGTCGCTGTATTTGCTGGTGAACGTGGTCTCCGACGCCGAGAAGTGCTTAAGTCCGCGATCCTTGCTCAGGTTCTGCACGCAGATCTTGGACACCAGCGCGTTCACGCCCATGGCCATGAACTTCTGACGACGCACGGGGCTGTGCAGCAGGTCAAACACACCTGCACCCACGGTGCCACAGCCGAAAAGCCCCACGTTAAGACTCTTAGACATTTCCGATAATGATAGAAAGATACTTCGACGTATGAAAAAGCGATCGCAACGTTTGCCGCAGATTAGAGACTGCCTGTGCACGTGTCGACGGGTTGGCAAAAGAGATTTTTATTACCGGTACCGGTATACCACAAGAATATTGCTGGCACAACATATGGCATTTTTCTGCGCAAGCATTGAAACGGGCAACTTATTACTACCTCCGCTCGGAAAAAGATAACCATTTGTTTTTTTTTTGCGCAGCGCTCCGCCTCGTTCATTTGAGCGTTTATTAATTTCTGAGAGGCTGGCTAGCTAGCTTTATGACCGAGAGCTGGCAGTGAGAAACTAAGCAAGGCACAGGCGTTCATGCTCCGCCGAGCAACTACAGATACAAAAACGGATCTAAGACGGCAACTACATCGCCACATTCTGAAGGGGCGCTCATTGGGGCTTCTGGAACTTCAGCGGTAGGCGGTGGGTGGGGGGCTGCTCGCTGCAAGAAGCAGCATGTACGCGTTAGCATTGGCGAGTGAGATAGCGTCACAAGGCAGTGACGTAGGGAGAGTGCCAGCTCGTACTTGCTTGTCCTTGTGCAAGTGTCCGAGACGGTAATGATTATCACCTTTGCAGTTCATAACCTGCTCCATGACGTGTTGCAGAGTCAAGAACGTTTTGGTAAGCATGTCCGCTGTAGTTTTTCCAAAAGCTTTCTCCACTTCCCTGATGAGGCCTTGGGGTGTTCGTGGTATTGTCTGCGACTGCAGCGATTGAGTGCTTGCAAAAAAGCCCAAGTCTAGGCAGTTGAAATCAGGACTTTGTGCAGGCTGGTTCCGCAGCGCGATGTTCCAGCCATCCGAGGACCCTGCCGCGTTAACGTAGTCATCATCCTCTTGGACGTGGGGCCGAGCGTTATCTTGTTGGATGCGAATGGCAACACCCTTCTGCTCTTGCGGCCACTTTGCTTTGATAGCAGGAATTATGTCGTTCACCAGCATCTGACGTGAAATATCCCTTGTTATTGAGACAGGTCGCAGTTCTTCCACGCCAGCAGGGCGATTCACACTTGCCCTTTGAGTGATGTAGCGCTCTACAACAGGCCAGAGACTGCCATCCCCGTTTCCTCGGGGTCGCGCAACAGCACACAAAAACATCACCTTCATGATATAGCGTTTGCTCTGCACGAACTGAACAGGAGGATCCTCGAGCGGTACTTCATTCAGTAAGTAAATACTCTGCCCAATCTTCTTAATGTAGAACCACTTCTCGTCAATATGCACGACGTCAAACATTGGATCAAACACGTAATCCCCCCTTCCGTTAGGTCGAACGTGGTCCAGACAAAACCGGAGGCGCACCAACTTGTGCGTGGGTGTAAGTAGTGGACGGGTCTGTCTGAGCGCACGCCGTATGTAGCCTTCCTTGATCAGCTGCTGAACCAGGTAGCAGCTCATGTTGGACGCGCGCTGAAGCAGCGATTCTCTCGCACAGCTCAGCTCGATTGACCTTCTTCCTACCACATGCGCTCTTCCTTGACTTGACCACGGCTGCTACTCGACCTCCCATCGAATTGATTCCACGCCTCCAAATTCGTTCGACAACTTGGCGGCCCACACGGAAGTACGCTGCAACCCGAACGATCTCTCCATGTTTGAGCACTCCTCCCACGCTGCGAAGCAGTAAGGACTCCCAGACGGCCTGGCGCTCACTGTCTGTGATCTCCCCCAGGTGCCAGCTTTTAAAATGAAAGCTGGGAGCGGGAGCCAGTCTGGTCGGGAAAGCGCGGGAGATTCGAAATCCAAAAAGTGATCGGCATCGAGGGGGTATTTTGTTGGGTAGGCTGTAATATAATTTGAAATGGTTATCTTTTTCAGAGCGGAGGTAGTACATGTATTAAGCTGCCTGTTATTCACTCTGCAAAATCTGAAACTTCCTAAAAAGTGGGATTGATCGGTGTAACGGGGTACGGAGCCCTAGGTGTACCCCTGGTAACATGAAGTGTGACACGTCATACTTCGGGATATTTGGTACAAGGTAGCAAGGTCGCCCAAAGCCAACCATTGGTTGATGACATTGCATTTCTATTGAAAGACTTCCAAAAATCTCCTAAAGCAAGAACCAAACCCAAATTTAGGCTAGACATGATACATCACTTGGGACCGGTTTAGTACCAGCTTGGTCTAGGATGTGACACCAAAAATGGACCAAGGACTCGCAACGTTAAACTCTCCGCACAGCAACAGTGGAGGCGCTACGGAAACTGTGGGCTGTGTAGGCGGTAGGAGGGCGATCTAGATGGTCTTGATGTAGGTGGCAGGGCGATTCAGAGGCCTCCTACATAATGTACGCAGCTCTTGACCTAGATATGAATTTGTATGGTAGTTTTCGTACTTAAAAATTTAAATTGGGGTAAACCCTTCTAATCAGATTGCTTGGTCCGAACCAAGCGCATGGGTTGGTGAGATGTGATGTAGTGATCTCTCCGAAGTTGCGGATTATCACCCGTCGACAAAGACGTGACACCGCCCAAGTTGTTCAAGCGATGAACCCTCGGTCAGGTGATGTACGGAGACGCTAAAGTGCAAGGGACTCGACGGCGTCACCTCCGAGTTTTCAACTAGTATCGGATACGGCCCTATGTCACTGAATCCAGGCTGTCCTTATTATTAATAATGGACTGGCCGGATTCGCATACAGCGGACCATCTACGGTACGATCCCTCAGTGGCGGTTGGGATGAGTTCGCGGAAGACTCAGCGACCTTTGGAAGACACGTTCACCGTCTGGGACAAGGCGCGGACCGTTAAAGATGCTCATGCGACGGTGCAGACGACGCTTGGCATGCAAGAAGATCCATAACGGATCATTGTTCACTTGATATTTGTATACTTGATTAGGACTTCTTATTAGGAATAGACCCGAAAGGGTAAGCTTAAATACAGAACAGAATTTCCACTCAAGCACACAGAGCGACGTCCGGCTCCAAGGTAAGCGTCAGGTCAAGCTTGTTTGAGTGTGTTATGCCTGTCGGTGAACTCGAAGCTCTGTAGCGAGGGTTCATCCGGCAAGGCCAAGAGACTTTGTGTATTGGCCGATTTTTATCGGGAGGTTTTACGTTACGGCTTATTGTTGCCTATTTGCACGACTGGGAGTGCTTGAATTGCCTCCCTTTTATTTCTTCCAGCCGAGTGTTGAACATTCGGTGATCTCGTAAAGGCTTACCCGTGCCTGGTACCCTTCCGCTGTTGGGACCACGAGGATTCAAAACACCTGCTAGCTTTGCTCGTGCTAGTAGCGTGTTCTTATTTTACTGGTTGGCCTATATAAGTAGTGTACAAGGTCCAGTTTGTCCCGGTGCAAGGGCAGAACTGGGGTCTTCAGGTCCGCCCGAACGATCGTTTACTATCCTAGTAGACGTATTGTTGTGGGAACATCCTAACTACATCTGTAGCTAGAGTTCACGAGGGATTTCCAACACCACAACTGGTGCCGCGACCCGGGAACAGATTGTGACCATTGTGAACTGTTTGTATGGCCTTCCAGTTTACGAGCTACCAAGAGAAGAAGAACAAGTAAAAGACAAGAAATATGGCGAAAGGACAACCGACGGTACCATCAATCTTTCGACCGATCGAAGTGCCTGAGGATGGGTGAATGTGAAACACTCGTCTTCAATCTTTCGAAGGAATGACGTGCCACCGAAAGGCCACCTTCAACGACAAATCCCGTTCTATGATCTCTGCCATTGATCGATCTTTTACGACGACTTCCGGATGACCTACCGGAATTCCCACCTGCTGCCGAGCAACAACCCATTCGAATCGGCTTTGCCATCCTCAGGCGAGAAGGTTGGTGCTAGGCCTGCCAAGTCTGGCGGGGTCAGTGGCAAGTGCAAAGCATTCAGCACTGCTGAAGGCACCTCGCCCACCTATCAACGGTGATACACCAGCCGCCAAGCGCTTTTGTGACCGCGTACAAGCGCTGATGCAGAATGATGAGTGGATGCAGCTGTTCAAGCCCATCCCCAAGAAAAAAGCCGACTGGCCTGCGCTTGCGCAGGAACTTCAATACCCAGTCAACTCGGTTTCGACTAGTCAAGTTGCCGAATATTCAGTTTCGCTACTGTTGTCGCTGGGGTTCGAGAACGAGACGTACCCATCGACGATGTCGCTCCAGGATTGGAGTCCACACTAGCCGAGCGCCGCCGCTACGCGGCGGTAATTTAGGTTTTACTCTAGATTTTTGCCTTCCCGCCTTCGCTTCGCTTCGGCGGGATAATTAGTCTACATCCTCTGAGTCTCCCTTGTGCCTAGATCGACATCTTAAATTTCATAAATCTGCGTTATATTTGCTACAAAATGCTGAGTTCCCAGTAAGCCGTGTAAATATTTCTACCGGTACAAAAGACTGAGACCCTAGCATCATACTTACCATGCTCATAAACGATTACGCTAGTGATCTTGGCAAAGTTTCTTTATTGTTGTTGGCGATCACTGTACCTTAATCTTCCACCTGCACTTCAGTCTAAAAACGCTAAATAATATAATAATATTTTTAGTTTAGCGTCGTGCTCGATTTCACGGGCCGTTTCTGAAACCTAGATTGCAACAATGCAAAGAATATCTGTCCAGCTTGCATCAAATACCCGCTTGTACTGCCTGGTTAAGCTTGTAATACACTGACTATTAACCATTTTGCATACCAAACTCGCTCCTTTGAAAGAAAATTAAAAGTGCTACAGTTTGAATATTTAATAAAAATATTCAAGCTGTAGCATTTTCTTATGTATTAAAGTGTGTTCATTTTGTGCTGATTCAGAATTAGTCATTAGACACTCCAATCTGTGCCTGTTATGGTTATAGCCTTTGGATATAACGATGCGTCGCACGACGCCTTGCTGCTGTTGTTGTTGACGGCGGTATTTTTATTTGATACTTAAACGATGATTCCAGGATGGTTAAACGTAGATTAGGCTCTAAGTTGATTAACGTTTCTTTAAGGGCCTACTTATAATAACCATGATGTGTTGTTATCTTACCGCTGCATGTAAAACCTTATTCTACGCCCTTGTCGGGAACGCGTCTGCCTATTAAGAAGTATCAGAATTTGTTGTTAAAAAACGCTTAGGAAAATACAGTAGTAATTGTCATCAGCACATATAACTTCTTTTTGTTCACACGTCAATCTAAAACTATCTATCTTTGTGGATCAAGTGACAACGTTTAAAAGCACAGCTTTGTTCTCACGGCCAGTCCACACGACCGGCTACTGCTGTACATATAACATGTACGATTTAGTAATACCAGAAACCCACTCAGATAGCTTATTAATGCTAATATTTTTACAATAAAAAATTGAAATTATCATTTTAGTCAGTGTAACTCGCAGATCCTACTGATTCCAGAGTATTTAGTATACTTAAACCATGTCCTCGGAAACACGCATGCTTACGTGTACGCTAAGCACCCTGCCCTCCGTTTAGTACTCAAATATCAATGCATTACGAAAAAGTAAATAATACTAAAACGATACCGCCTTCGGATAATGTATTTGCCTTGTACAAATCCCCATATGTAAAAAAAGAAACATATCCATTTATTGATGTCGACAGCACAATCTTGTTTTAACCAATTAAAGCCACCTTCGCTGCGCTCGGCAGCCAGTAGAAATATTTAAATTATTTTATCCAATGATTTGTCCGGAAAAGCGTGACAGGCACGACAATTTAGTGTGACGGACAGACAGGTTGCTGCAATAGATGTTTAAGATGAAGCCGGAGCTGCTCTCCAGAAATGGAAGAAGAAGCTTCGGAAGGCGTTTGGCGCTGTTGGCATCAATGCCGGAAAGCAACCTGTGAGTCGACCGATGATTCAAGATGAAGATCCGTCCAAGATTCCATTGCCGCTGACGCCCCAACGACTCGTTCGTACTCCTCCGACCAAGCGTGGAGCTGAGCGTGGTGCCTTTGGCACTACCGAAGCTTCACCGTACTTTCAAGACTCGCACATGGTTACGCCACGTTCGAGGAGCCGTATGCAAAGTATTTACGCAAGTAACGAGGGTTCGTTCGGTCGCCGAGGCGGTGCGCGAGCTCCCAAAGGTGGTGCCGGACGTCGTCAAGTCGACAGCGATGGTTTGTCCAGTGACGATGATATTTTGGTGCGTACATTCGACGAGGAAGATCCTCAACTCAAGTTGATGCGTCAGATAAATGAGCTAGCGACGCTGAACGACGTGGACCCAACACCGAGGATCGAAATGGCCTCGCACCGACCGCTGGATCGCATCACGCCGTTCTCAGGCTCTCGCAACAAGAGCGAGAACTGTATGCAGTGGCTCCGTGGGTTCGTCTATGAAATGACTGGAACCCACACAGATGCCGATAAATGGTGCATTCCATTTGAGCTAAGTCTCCGGGACGGAGCCATTCATTGGTTCCGTCAACTTCCGAAGAAGACGAAGCGCAAGTGGAAGTTGCTGAGCGACGCGTTCATCCGCTACTACTGCTCGCAGTTCACGCAGACGGCACTGTCGCGTTACTACTCCGCCAAGCGGGAACGTAATGAACATCTGTGCGACTACATAAACAGGCTGAATGGCTATGCTCGGACCGCCCGTCTACACTTCGAGAAGAGTGGTCGCGACGCGAAAGAACACGTACAGCAGTTCCTGGCAACATGCGATGATGACAAGCTGGCGGAGAGTCTCTACCACGCTCGAGTCGCCGACATTCACGAGCTCGAAGAGATCATCGAAGATGTTCTCAAGGGCAAGGAGAGGATGGCCAAGCGTGACAGTGAGTACCGATACTCCAAGAGTCGTGATACGCGACGCGACGATGGATTCGCCCGCAACAACCGGCGTGATGACCGCCGCCGCGATGACAACCGAAACAAACCAAGAGTGACGCTCATTGAAGCCACGGTGGATGACCTACTAGCTGAATTAGAAGGTCGTGAAGCTGCTCAGGGAGGCACCGAGTATTCAAACGAAGATCCGAACGCTTACACCGATGTCCAAGACGAGTACAACGACTTTCAGCCCGATAATACGGATGGTGATTTCGCATTGGATGAAAACGACCGATACCTCGCCGCTGCTAACGAAAATGAACGCCGTGCAGCTGCTGAAGGCACCTACGCACGTTCAGACAACCGTCAGCCGCGTGGAAACACGCCTGATCGCGAGAATGGCTTCAATCAAGATCGCCGAGGTGGTGACCGTGGGTTCAATCAGGACCAACGCGGTCGACGTGACTTCAACCGAGAAAACCGACGCCCACAGTACGGACCATGCGCGGTATGCGGTGGCATGAGTCACTCCGCCCACTACTGTAACAAGCGATGCAAGTTCTGCAAACAACTCCACGATGCTGGACAATGCGAACTTTATCGCAACTTCCAAGACCTTGCCAAATTCGTGCGCACTAAGGGCACGAAGGAGGAACTCCCGCCAGAGCTCAAGGGCCGTCCGTTTCAAGAACGTCATTTAAACTAGGCAGCCCGCCAACTACAACTGGGTTGGTCTCCTATCGGGCTGCCACAGTTAACCGAGCCTTCAATGGAAGCAGAGTGTATCTTTGCTTTCATGGGGCAGAGTGAATGGCCTGATAAATACGTAACAAGTGTGAACGCGACGGAAAATGAAAAGGAGAGGAGTAGAATCCTCGGTGGAGGTGTTGGAGAAATAGTGGAGTGTGCTGATGCTGATGAGGGCACCAGCGAGGGTTCGCTCGGCTTGGTTTCGAGTGCAGCGCGAGACGAGCCCAAGGGTCACTCCAAGATGATGAAGTTGAACCCTGGCGAGAGACAGGGGTGGTGGTCGGCCAAGAAATTCGACCGACGGATCAGCATGAGAGCTCTGGTGCAAGGCGCTGTGAACGACCAGCGAACGAGGATTCTCCTCGACACAGGAGCGAACGTTAGTGTGATCACTGACGCCTTTGCTAAGAAGTTGCGACTCCGAGATGTACCCGATCACGGACGCCGCATTGACATTCAAGGTATTAACGAAGGCAAGGTGTCTACGACGCGGCGAGCGTGCGTCAAGATTACGCTCGGATGGGAGATGGTGTACGAGTTTGAGATGTGGGTAATGGCGCATAGTGCAGGCGTCGACGTGGTACTCGGGACCGACTTTATGATCCCAGATGGGATCCGGTTGGACCTGTTTCACGGTGCGGCGCAATTACCGCACGAAGTCCAAATCCCGCTGATAAAGACCAAGAACATGATCGACAGCGAAGAATACGGCTCCCATGTTAACGCCGGGCCACCCGAGCGGTTGGACATTCAAGCGCACGAGTGGCGAGAATATCGACTAGCGAAGCGTCAAGTCGGGCTGGAAGAACACGTACTGTGGGTTCGTCGAACGAACAAGCTAATCCCGTCAGTGACGAGGTTTCGACGTGGACGGCCTCAGAACATTCGATTGACCAACGTGTCTGATCGAACTGTGTACCTACCAGCACACGACTCGATCGCGATGTGGATTCCAGATGGGGATTTGCCACGAGGTGACGGCTATGTGCGTCTGGAGTTCAAGAAGTACCAAGACTGGCAAGTGTTAGCCTACGAAGGTTGTAGAGACCGCGAGCTCTTTCAGCGTGAATGCAAAATCTACGAACAATGGCTTGCAGCTCAGCCTTCAGCAGTTGATCGACCATACTACCCAGAACCCGGTGGGGTGCTAGCACGACCTCTAGAAGACTCGCTAGTGGATTCTAGTGATCGTCTGACATGTGCAGAGCGCTGGGCACTGATCCTGGAAGAACGTGAACGAGTGGAAGCCTGTCTGGCGTCTAGGGTGACAGCCGGGGATTCGGCCGACGGTCAGCCTTCCGCAGAATCTTTGGACACGTACAATGGCGGAGGCAATAACGCGAACGAAGCCTCGGTAGTGCGTACACACGAACTACTGAGGCCGGTAAACGTGGTACATACGCCAACGAGTGTTAGAGTCCAGTCAGGGGTGACCACGGAAGCGAGAAGCAACGGCACTGGATTGAATGGAGTCACCCGTTTTGACGAAGCTGTCCCGGCCTTGTGTGTCACCAAATCTGCGAACGAGCCATCGGTGGTTGATCCAGAGGATACAGGCATCGCGCAGAAGGTGTTGAGTACGGCACCGAGTATTCATTGCAAGATTGGTGCGAATTCCGAAATGCCAAGACAGCGGCAGAACGAGGAGCGGAACAAAAGTCAACAACCCAATATGTCGGCGGCCCACGCATTCAATATTGCGAACGACGACTCGGCAGATGGCCCAGAAATGGGAAACCAGGATGGGAAGGAGATGGACCAAGTACCGACTGTTGAAATCAAAGCGGATGCCAATGTTGAGTCAAGGGAAGAATCCGTAGCGGCGTTGGACGGAACATACATCTCGGTTGCTCGAGTGTTAACAACCGAGGGAAATGAAGCAACGGAGGATACGAGAAATGATTTCCACGAACACCCAGCTAACAACATTGGCTTGGACGACTACGCGAAGGAGCTGACATTCCTGCCGGACCTGATCGAAGAGATCAACACGACAATTGACTACACTGCGCCTAATGTTGCTGATCCTGAGCTGTCGACTGAACGCCGAGAACGTCTAGTCGCGACGCTAAAGAAACATGAGCACATCCTAATTGCTAGTGGTAACGAACTGCCGCCGCCAGCCTACGGAGCGGTATGCGATATCGACACACAGGGGCACGCCCCAATTAAACAGCGTGCCCGGCGCGTGCCACTGCGATTTCTCGGCAAGCTGTACGAGCTGCTGCGCGCTTTATTGCGTGCAGGACCGATCGTCTTTTCAGACAGTCCATGGGCATCGCCGATCGTGACTGTGATAAAAAAGAACGAGCTGGACATCCGGCTCTGCATTGATTACAAGATGGTGAATGCTATCACCGCGATCATGGAGTATGCAATGCCGCTAGTCGACGACCTGCTAACAGATATCGAGCGCTACCTATGGTTCTGCTCACTGGATGCAGCAAGCGGCTTCTGGGCGGTCATGATGACCTTGCGAGCGCGTAAAGTGTCAGCGTTCGTCTGCGCACTAGGACATTTTGAGTGGTTACGCATGCCCTTTGGGTTAAAGAACGCGCCGATGATCTACCAGCGTATGATTGACAACGCACTCTGGGGGTTCGTTCAACCTAAAAAAGGTTGGTTTGAATACTCGGAGAGGATGCGTTTAGCTGAAGAACAGGCCAAGGAACGTCGTGGACCAAGCGCCGAGGGTTCGTTTCAAACGAAGCTCGCGGCAGAACGCGAAGCACCGGTAGAGACCGACCCTGTACTACAACTCGTCAACAGCCCCGTCGCTGACATGTTTACGAACGGGGAATCAGACGAATCATCGCTGGTACCTGTATTTGGTCGACGGTCGTTTGTGGATGACATTTTCTTCGGTGGCGAGGATTTTGACAGCTGCCTGGCGACGCTGGACCGATTGCTGGCAAAATTTGCACAGTGTCGTATCAGCATTAGCTTCACCAAGAGCATCTTCTGCCAACCCAAGGTGGACTTTCTGTCGCATAAAATTTCGCCAGAAGGTATCAGAGCTGACCCCAAGAAGCTTGCGGCTATCACCGAGCTTTCGTTTCCAACGAGTAAGAAGAGCATGCAGTCGTTTCTTGGAGCGGTTAATTACTACAGCCGCTTCATTCAAGACTTCGCGGTCTACGGTGCGGCGCTGTACCAGCTCAAAGATGAAGACTTTGTCGTTGAAGGTGGCCTTTCTGTGGCACGTCATTCCTTCGAAAGATTGAAGACGAGTGTTTCACATTCACCCATCCTCAGGCACTTCGATCGGTCGAAAGAAGTTCACGTCATGCTCTTTGCGTATGAATGGGCGTTGAGCACTACCCTAATGCAAGAACATGAAGGCAAGTTACACCCCGTACGGTTCCTCGGTCGGGTGCTTAAGGAAGCCGAGATGAACTACCATCCAGCTGAGTTGGAAGTTTTGGCGTTACTTCTGCTGTTGAAGATCTGTGACGTCCAGCTGGCAGGAAAGACGCTACATGTCTATACACGATTCTCGACGTTAGAGTGGGTGCATAAGTCGAAGTCTCTCTTCGGACGCGCGGTCCAGTTCGCAGTGCTGCTATCGCAGTGGCACCTTAAGGTGCAGCGCGTGAAGGAGAAGGATGTCGCCTTTGCGCAGCTACTGCAGTCAAGCATCACGAGCTTCGTTGACCTGGAAGACTCGCTCGCGCCGGTGGCGCCTCCAAACAAGGGTTCCCCGACTATTCGAATGGACCCCGCGTTGCTGTACGCCAGGCTTTCCCGTAATTACAGCGGATTCGTCATGTCTTTTGACGGATCAGCGAAGACAGAGAAGTACGGTGGCTACGGGAGTTGTTCATGGGTGCTGTGGAGCCTTCCTGAGTGGAAGGTAGTGATTGCTGCAAACGCTTACCTCTCGGCTACCACGGTGAATGAGGCAGAGTATAAAGGTATGATCAACGGTGTCAAGGCTGCTATTGCGCACGGTGCCGAGGATTTAGTCATCGTTGGTGACTCAAGGCTCGCGATTCAACAATCACTAGGGGTGATCGCATGCAGGAAGGAAACTTTGCTAGCGCTGCTGAATACTCACAAGGAACTCACGGCCAAGCTTCGATCAGTTAAATATCTTCACGTTGTACGAGAATACAACGCGGCCGCGGATTCGTTAGCCACTGAAGCGCTGGAATCGAAGGTCAGTCGGGTAATCTTGGCTGAAACTCGCAAGTCGGAATTGGCATCGCTGAACCGCATCCAGGAAATGATCTACGAGCCGGATGAAGACTCGGTAGATGTTTCGTCACGAGGAGCAGAGCGTCAAGTACATGTACTGTCAGGCAGCGAGTCTTCAAAGTGGAAAACTTTCGAAAATTTCGTGGTTGATTACAGCTCACCAAAGTGCGATTATGGTAATATAGCAGTGATGACTCGGCGACAGACGAAAGCCAAGAAACGCGTCAGGTTTGCAGATGAACACTCGGAGGATGTCTCAAAAGCTCAAGAACAGAATGAAGAACGACGAGAGACGTCCACAGAAGATTCATTCGGCGAAGATTTGCCAGACCATCCTCACAAGACTGTACCAGCGGCATTTCCCATTGCGGAAGATGTTGACCCAGTAGCGATATAGAGGGAACGACGCAGACGGATACTGGTGGCACAAGACGAGGAGCAGAAGTGGTTTAACATCAAGAAGGTGCTTCAGGGCCAAGCACAAGAGCTGAGTTACAAAGAAGCTCGAAATGCCTGGAAATACGCTGACCGGTTCGTGTTATCAGAAGACGGCGTGCTTCACTATCTTGGATTGAATCGTCGGTACGACCACGGTTGGCAAGAGGAGACCAAGCTGCGGCTTGTGGTACCGACAACGATGATTCAAGAGGTCTTGCAGAACTGTCACGACTCGCTGGAAGGAGGACATCAAGGTGTGGTGAGAACGTTCCATCGCGTTAAGTCCGATTATTATTGGATCGGCTTGTACGCTGACGCGGAGAAGCATGTGAAGTCATGTCCAGATTGCAGCTCGAGTAAAAGCCGTCCGCAGCTTCATGGATACTCACCTGGCAACGTACTAGCCGAACGATCTTTCCAGATCGTCTCGATGGATTTTGTGATCCCACTACCGAAATCTCGCAGGGGCAACACGGCGTTGCTCCTATTTCAGTGCTCGTTTACGGGATTCGTTATTGCCAAGGCTATGTCAGATACGACTGCACTGAGTGTTGCCCAAGTGTTCGAAGAATGTGTGTACCGACGATTCGGAGCCCCATCGTTAATAAGGCACGACCGCGACCCACGCTTCATGAGCGAGGTTTTCCAAGCCCTCGCAGAGATGATGCAGTCAAGATCAAGAGCGATTTTGAGCTATCGGCCACAGGCTAATGGACAGCAGGAACGCTCGGTGAAGTCGGTGATGGGATCCGTACGGGTGTACGCGGAACACCCTCTACAGCAAGATTGGGACGAAATCGCGGAGAGGCTGGTATTTTCTATTAATACTTCTCAAGACACTACGAGGAAAGAGACGCCGTTCTACCTCGTTCATGGCTGGGATGCGCAGTCGACGTTGCGGGCAATGTCGTCATCACTCAAACGAGGACTCGGCAAGCAGTCTGACGCACTGGCGTGGCGGCGTGAGATCAATCGACAACATGAGGTCGCCCTCACTATGGCCAAAGATTATCAGGCTGTAGAAAAGGAGCGAAGGGCAAAAAAGCATAATGATGCTCTGAGTCGACTGGAAAAAGCTGCTGTACCCCAACCAAGTGGAAACGAACACTCGGCAGACCCTCTAGAAGCTTCAGAAGAGATGGAAGATCCTGCAAGAGCTCCACCGAGATATCTTTTTGAGACTGGGAGCCGGGCGTGGCTGTACATGGAACGCGTCAAACCGGGCTTGACGAAGAAATTAGCTCACCGATGGCATGGACCTTTTCGGATCAAGCGCAAGGTGGAAGAGTTTGCGTACGAGCTGGAACTGCCTGACCGAAGTGGGTATCGCTTCTACCCAGTAGTGCATGTGTCGAGACTCAAGGCTGTCAACGAGTTCAACAGTCGACCGAGCACTCGGTTGGTACTAGACGCGACTAATGAAGCAAGACTCGACTTCGATGAGGAACTGTTGCCTGAGGACAGCTGGGAACCAGATCAAGTTGCCGGTGAATATGAAGTCGAGGCCATCCTCGACGACAGATCACCACTGATGACGAGCACGGAGCGTGCTGTACGCGAGTTCAAAGTCAAGTGGGTGGGCCATGAAGATACAACTTGGGAACCATCATCAAACTTGTCTTGTGGAGGTCTGCTGTACGACTATTTGCGAGCCAAGAAGAGCGAGAATCGGCTGCAGATGGCGCAAGTGGCGGACGAAGACTAGTGTGACTGGATCACGTGTGAACTGTCCACAGGGCGATGCAGCCTGTGGTAACAGACGAAAAACGTTACTGCAACAACAAATTGTATATGCATTTGAAGAACAACATGAACATGATTACGCTGTGGAAGTGAATTAAGAATAAGAAAAGA
>NW_003303737.1:754347-758060 GCF_000142945.1 Phytophthora infestans T30-4 | reverse complement strand
GAAGTCACGCGAGACACTCAACAGTTAGCTGAGATGCTGGAGAACGTCGTAGAACGTGCAGCGAGGATTCAAATCGATTCAAGTGTCTGGCCGCGGTGGCCAAGAGGGTCAACGAAGTCACTCTCCTTTTCCTCTTCATCAGGAACCTGAGCCTCGGCAGCTGGAGCTGCAGCCGGATCCGGCGAATCCTCGGTACCCGCTTCAACAGGAGCAGCAGCCAGAGCGGGACGTGGAGTACCCGGTGGCGAGTCAAACAACGAACGCCAGGACGGAATAAGTTCGGTTGAATCAAGAGACGGGTCAACAACCACGCTTCGGTACACATTCACGAAACGCGTACCACGAGGATTGAAGAGCTCCGGATTACGCTGGCACGGGAAGTACGTAGTGTTGTACGGGTGCTGATGCGGCGCATTCATCCATCCAGTACGCCATTGCTGACGAGCGTCGAGAGCCGGAACTTCGGAAAGCCAGTCAGAGGTCCGAGGTGCGAACGACAAGTTTTTAATGGGGTACCACGGCTTCGACGGCTCCAAAAGCAACTCGGGACGAATGAATGACACGCCGGAAGCACTAGATGAAACCGAGTCACGACTCCACGCCATGTACTGCTCACGGTACTTGTTGCGAAGACGATCGGCACGACGGTCGCGCTCACTGAAGAGCTTCTTTAACACAGCTCTCAGTTCCTTCAAGCGTTCCTTGTCGTGGCCAACCTTTTTAGCTTCTTCAGCAAGACCTCGTTCAATACCAGCTAACGGAAGCCAGTGGAGACGCTCCCACAATGCGAACCAGAGGTCACCTTGCTTCCCGCCGTCACCCCGAAGGTTCGCCCAGATCATCTTGAGACGGGTCTCAATTGGAGCACGTTTGGAGATGGGGATGCTTGGCTTGAAGTCAACAGTGTCGAAGAGACAAGCTTGAAGAGGATAGAGCTGCCGAAGTTGCTGGTACGGGTGATCAGGATGCGAGTAATCAAAGAATGCCTGGAGACCCTCCAACGTTGTACGCACGGTCACCTCACTAGCTGGTTGGGGAAGCGTTAAGCTCAAGAGTCGCTCGAAACACTTCTTGGCGCCTGCATCGGTAAACTCCATGTCCACATACGAAAAAAAAAACCACGATGGCAGGCCGGCACCGTAGAACGAGTACCAGACAACACTCGGTGAGGCAACGGCTCAACCGACGGTGCACCACCACGACGCGGCACCGAAGTGTAGGCTGCCGTAATCATGCGTCCAGGTCCAGAATCGAGAGTTCAAATAGGCGGACGAGGAGACACTGGAACAGGAGGAGAAGATGCTGGTGCCGGGGGACTTGCTGGTGGCGAAGGAGGCGGACCGGCAACGATTATTGGGGAAGTCATCATCGGCGAAGGATTTGGCCGAGGTGGAGTCGGAGGACGAGCTGGACCAAGATTGCTTTAATTTCTCTCGGAATCTTCAATATCTTCGTCATCGAGTGCGCTTGAATGATCGGTAGGTGGCGGAACATCATCGCCACCACTGGGAGCATCAGGAGAATCATCCACCGAAAGTTCGTTGTCATCCACGTCATCTCCACGATCGTCATCAGCATGTCCATCGTCATCAATCTCCATCGAAACGTCGGGCGAAGACACGCTTGGTACATCAGCCGTGGGAACAGTCGGAGCCGACTTCGAAGACACGGAAGCTAGTGGAGCAGCTTCAACAGGGGCAGACCCTGCTGTAGAAACCACTCCCGAGACTTCAACTGCCTTGGACGTCGCGGCAGACGCCAAAGCAGACTTGCCTTGTGGGACAGTTTGGTCCGACTCTTCACCTTCGTCACTTGAGCCAAACATGAGCCGCATTTGCTCGGCCTCGCGCAGAGCTTCTTCAGCAGCACGTATGTCGGCTGGAGAAGGCGAAATCGTTGAAGCTGGTGGCTTGGCCACATCGGGTGGACCCTGAGGCGGCGGCAAAGGCGCGTCAGGAGAATCGGGAACATCGTCGTGATCCCCAGGGGTCACATCTTTACCCGAAGGCTCTGTAGCAGTTTCTTGAACCGAAGGGACGCTACTTGGATCAGCAGTCCCCATGTCCACGTCACTCTGGTCGCCACTGGGGTCGACCACGGCGGGAGTCGAGGAAGACGCTGGTGTAGGAGGTGGCGACCATGAACTTGGAGAAGACGGTACAGACTTGGACCGAGTCTTCATATGACGTCGGGGCGACTTAGCAGGAGAACGAGGACGAGATTTCTTGCGCTTCTTCTGAGCCGCCTTCTTCCACGCCTTCGGACCGAACAGCGATCTACGAGCCGACTTTAGAGTTGAACTATCGGCAGGTGGCACATCACCGAGACCGGCAGCTGCCATCGAAGTACTGGCCTTGTCCGTTGGGATTGGAGCCTTGTCTTCGTCAGAGTCGTCCGGCTCGTCGTCGGAATCCTCATCACCTGGTCTAAGACGCTTATGGGACTTCTAATGGGCCACTTGGTGAGCGGCCTTGGCCAAAGCTGCAGGAAGGGCTTGAGGATCGTCCGAAGACGCGGTGGCAGACTGAATGCGACGCAAAGCGACTAACGTCTCCTGATCCAAGTCCAGCGCGTCCAGGTCCAGCTCACCCGCAGTCAGACCTATCACGATGGATTGTGAACGAGCGTTAGTTGCTGAACACACAGTGGAAGGAGCGACATTAAGAGCGTACCTTCAACAGCCAGACGAAGTACCTCGGGATCCATCCCTGCCAGACTCACGTGTGCACGGAGGGTACGATTCGCTTGAAGGAGGCGAGTGTTACGGTCTTGCTGGTTCTCGAGGACCTTGAGCGTGTCGTTATCAACGTACTTGCCTTGGGCAAGCTTTACCAGAAGGAGGTGAAGCTTCCGAGTCTGCTCGGTATTCGCTCCAATAGAAGACTTGTACACCTCGCGTTCGCGAGCCAGCTTCTTTTGCAAAGTGCTGATGAAGACGTCCCGAGCTTGGACCTCACAGTAAAGACGACTCAAATCCTCTGCGTGTCGCTCCATAGTGGCTTGAACACTTGCGAGCATAACATCGTTCTTGGCGTTCGACTCGCGAAGAATCTTGATGTTGTGATGCAAGGCTTCAATCTCAGCGTTGGCAGCCTTGAGGAACGTCTCCGCGTTCTCACGGGCCATGATGTGGGGCGCCACCGAACGTACGGCGGCAGCAGCCTCGGACTGAGCAAACCGCAATTGACGCTCCAAGTCGGCAACTCGCTCTGGTAATGCCGACAGCGCGTCAGGAACAGGCTGTATCGCAGCGAAGACATCATCGAAACCAACGGCAGTCTCAAGGCGACGCTGAGTATGTATGTCGCCGTGGAGAGGAGGCGCAACGCTGATCTGCACTTGGTGACGAGCCATTGCAGTCAAATACGGGATTATCGAGGTCATCATGTGATCGACCGATGCCTCCGTATTTTCAGCCAGCATGGCGCGCAGCGAATCTTCGGTGAGTGGTGGCGGACCACCAGCTGGGGCAGGAGGAGCAGCAGGAGCCATCTCCGTGGGTTCAGCGACGACGGGGAGTGCTGCAGGAGCTACCACAGGGAGTGAAGAGTCCGGGGGCAGCGGGCGCCGGAGTGTCGGTTTGATGACGCTGCTGTCGAAGGAAGTGCAGCAGACTGATGGGCGTTCGAACCTTCGGTCTTGCCCTCCTGAGAAATAAGTCGAGTGACACGAAGGTGATGAGCAAAGGTACCCGATGATTCAGGAAAAGGATG
>NW_003303737.1:710054-753861 GCF_000142945.1 Phytophthora infestans T30-4 | reverse complement strand
AAGACTCAGCGACCTTTGGAAGACACGTTCACCGTCTGGGACAAGACGCGGACCGTTAAAGATGCTCATGCGACGGTGCAGACGACGCTTGGCATGCAAGAAGATCCATAACGGATCATTGTTCACTTGATATTTGTATACTTGATTAGGACTTCTTATTAGGAATAGACCCGAAAGGGTAAGCTTAAATACAGGACAGAATTTCCACTCAAGCACACAGAGCGACGTCCGGCTTCAAGGTAAGCGTCAGGTCAAGCTTGTTTGAGTGTGTTATGCCTGTCGGTGAACTCGAAGCTCTGTAGCGAGGGTTCATCCGGCAAGGCCAAGAGACTTTGTGTATTGGCCGATTTTTATCGGGAGGTTTTACGTGACGGCTTATTGTTGCCTATTTGCACGACTGGGAGTGCTTGAATTGCCTCCCTTTTATTTCTTCCAGCCGAGTGTTGAACACTCGGTGATCTCGTAAAAGGCTTACCCGTGCCTGGTACCCTTCCGCTGTTGGGACCACGAGGATTCAAAACACCTGCTAGCTTTGCTCGTGCTAGTAGCGTGTTCTTATTTTACTGGTTGGCCTATATAAGTAGTTTACAAGGTCCAGTTTGTCCCGGTGCAAGGGCAGAACTGGGGTCTTCAGGTCCGCCCGAACGATCGTTTACTATCCTAGTAGACGTATTGTTGTGGGAACATCCTAACTACATCTGTAGCTAGAGTTCACGTGGGATTTCCATCACCACAGAGACGTAATTCGGGTCTGACCAATGTTTGGTACCAGTTTTGTACGCACATGGTCCACCAGATGGGAGAGGTTTGGTCCGCGCGCTTGGGCGATTTTTGGAAGTCTTTCATTGGTGACTTATAGTTTGTAATAAACCCAAACTTAACCTACCTATAAATATACTCAGCTCACAATCTACCTTATTTAGGTCACTTCGCTCTCTTTAAATAAAGAGGGGACCAGTGAGCTGCCGTTCACTGAGAGTTTGTATACTCTCGGAAGATAACTTCCTCTAGCGCAAGGTGCTGTGTGACCCCGTCACACTTGGTAGCACTAGTAGTCAATCCACGCCACCGCGGGTAGAATACCTGAACCTCTCCGAAGTTCGTTGCCATGGATAGGAACGACTTCTCCCATATGAACGACTCTCAGTTCGAGTCGGTTCGGAAGATGGCAGGCATCTTCGGGATGGAGGCCCTGCAGAGCCTGGTGGTGTCAACACCGGCTGAGCAGCTCGAGCGCGTCAATGCATTCGACGCGTACGAGCAGGGTCTCATCGCGCATGTGCGGGAGAACCTGCAGGCTCCGGCGGCGGAAGCAAATCCGCCCCACCCGAAGCCAATACGGCTGAAGGTTAAGCCATATGAAGGGAAGGAAGGCGAGAACCTTCACTTCCGGGTCCGAGAAGTAGAGCTCGCGATGGACGCGGCTCTGATCTTGACCGAGCAACTGCGTGTCGCCTTTGCACTCTCCAACCTTAGCGGCCGTGCTAAGAGTTGGGTGTACACACGGGAAGCAACATCCCCTGGATGTTTCACATCCTAGGATCAGCTGTGCGAACAGCTCCGGCCGCTTCCTCCCGGCGAACTACGAGTACCGCCAGCGTTCGCGCTTCCTCTCGTGTAAACAAGGGAGGCGCGAACGGCACGGGTATGTGCAAGAGATACGGAAGCTCGCGGCGTCCCTAGTGGGAAACCCACCCAACGAACACATCAAGATGACTGTGTTCATGGACGGCCTTCGAGTGGGCCCCGCACGCACTCAGCTGTTCCGGGTGCTGTTAAGCACCCTTGAAGAGGCGATATAAGTTGCTCTTCAAGAAGAGTACAGCCATCGCCAGGCGCGTACGCCGGCCTCAGCATGGCCTGGGGGTTCCTTGTCGGCTCCCGGTCGAACAAGCCCCAACGGACCAGCTCCCATGGAGCTCGGGTCCGCCGAAGAGCGTGACATCCGCTGCTTCGGCTGTGGGGAGATGGGTCACTTCAAGCGCGACTGTCCTACGGAAAGACTCCGCAGACGGTCTTTCCCCAAGCCCGTCCTCAAGGGTCCCTGGCAGAAGCCAGGATCCCGGGGACAGGGGAACGCCGGGAGCCAGTAGGGGCGGGGCGCCCAACTGGGGAAGAGCTAAGTCTTCGTGATGGGTGCGCGGGTGGCGCGTACTGCGGGAACTTAGCCCCTGAGTGTCTTCGCACTCTCGAATCGGCGAAGAGCAGCGGCGGGTTGCTCGTAGTACACGGATGTGTACGGGGATACGATCATCCCTTTAGAATCTTGATCGATTCTGGGGCGTCGAAGAATTTCGCACGCCGCCAGACGGTTGCTCGTAATAGCAACAAGTTGTCCGATGATTTGAGAGAAAGCAAGGGCAACGGGACGGTGTCAGTGCGACTGGCCGACGGGAAGGTCGTTACTGTTCCCAACATCCAAGTGGATCTGGCCGTCAAGTTAAAAGACTTTGACAGCCTCGAACAGCTCACTGATCTCGACATGGATCCATACGACATGATCCTGGGCATGCCCTGGCTTGAGAGGCACGAGCCCTGGATCGACTGGCGAGGCAAGGCAATCGGTGCTAGCCGCCCTGCGCAGTCCGACAGAGCATTGCTGAGTTATGTTCCCACCCCTGTCACGACCCGGGGCGCCCGCAAGGGTTGCCAGGGTACCAAAGCATCCGGCAGATACTTGGGAGTCGTCGACGAATATGACGACTCCACGGATGTCTTGATGGTGGCAGCGCCCAGAGGAGGCGCTGGCCAAGTGGGTAACTTAGGTCCACAAGCGGGTAACGTAGTTCCGCAGACACCTGCAGCTGTCACGAACACTGACAATAGTGTGTTCCAAATGGGTAACAGAGTTCCACACACGGTCGCCCAAACCTTAACTGAAGAGGAAGACGTCGGATACGCTTCCTGTGTGGGTAACATAGTGTCACACGCGGTCGCCCAGACCTTAACAGAAGACGTCGGATACGCTTCCTGTGTGGGTAACATCGTGTCACACGCGGTCGCCCAGACCTTAACTGAAGCGGAAGGCGTCGAACACGCTTCCTGTGTGGGTACCACAGTACCACACGAAGCCACGAGTGCCTCGGATGTGGGAGCGCCGCCATCCCCAGACGTGGGTAGCAAAGTTCCACGTCACAGTCGCCGTCGGCGACGACGTCGCCGCCGCCACAAGTCGGATCCGAACTTCGTTCAGATCGACGTCGCTTCAAGCGACTCGGAATCCAGGGCCCGGGCTCCTAGGAACCTGGCGTCCACTTGGAACGGTTGCCAGAGGTTGCAGAGATACTGAACCTCGAGGAAATGATGGTCGAATTTTCCTGGCCAATCTCAAGGCTGGGAAGGTTGCTGAGATGGTGCTCATGAGACCTGAGACCACTCGGGAGGAGCTGAACTCCTCCTCTGTCTTGGACTGGAAGACCTAAACAAGCAGCGTCAGACGCGCTTGGGTTCTGAGATTCTATAGAACCCCAAGGATCCGGTGTATCCTTTGGTGACGGAGTATGCGGACGTGGTGAGCAAACACCCACCGACCCAACTCCCACCGGATCGAGGCGTGCGGCACGAGATTGATCTCGTGCCTGGCACAAAGTATTGTGTCACGAGGCAATGGCCTCTCCCGCGCGAGCAGTGCGAGGTCATTGATGCCTTCTTCGCCGCGAAATCGAAGGCGGGCATGGTGCGGGAGTCGAAATCCCCGCACTCGACGCCAACTTTCTGCGTTCGAAAGCTGAACGGAAAGTGGCGTCTAGTTCACACTTATAACAAGCTGAACAACGCAACGGTGCCGGCCCAAACACCAATCCCACGAAAGGATGTGTTGTTAAACAACATGGCCGGTAGCGTACTGTACAGTGCGCTGGATTTGGTAGACGTATACTACTAGATCCTGATGCGAGAGAGTGACATCCCGCTCACCGCGGTAAGCACTACAAGCGGCATGCTTTGGGAGTGGCTCGTCACGCCGCAGGGCTTGTCTAACGCCCCGGCGACGTTCAATCGCCTGGTGACGCAATTGTTACGCCCTTTGCATACCTTCGTACAGACGTACTTCGACGACATATTCGTCCATAGCCGTGCCGAGGGGGCAAGACGGCCATGTAGGTGCAGCTAGGACACCTCCGTCGAGTGTTGGACGGAATGCGAGCAAACAAGCTCTACGCCAACATCGACAAGTGTGCTTCGCGTCACCAGAGATTAAAGTTCTCGGTTGCTTCGTAAGCAACGTGGGTATTCGGGCTGACCCAGACAAGGTCAAGGCCATAGCAGCAAGGCAAACGCCCCGATTCCAAAAGGATCTTCGAAAGTGGTTGGGCTTGGCCAACTACCTTCAAAACTACAGTGCAGGGTACGCGGGCTTCGCTAAGCCCTTGTCGGGCTCCTTAAGAAGGACGTCGACTGGCTCTGGGAGCAAGAGCACCAGGATACTTTTGACAGCATCAAGGCCAGCCTCCAAGAGACCCCTGTCCTGGCCCTGCCAGACGAGACGAAGCCGTTCAGCGTCATCTGCGATGCCTCCGATTACGCTATCGGGTGTGCATTGCTGCAGGCCGACACGGCTGGACATAAACGAGTCATCTCGTTTCAGTCCAGGCAGCTCAAAGCCGCCGAACGGAACTACCCTGTCCACGACAAGAAGCTCCTTGTAATGAAATATGCCCTTGTGAAGTTTCGTGTTCACCTTCTGGGCTTTCGGCCCTTCGTGATCTACACAGACCACGCGTCCTTGAGGACGGCAATTAACTCGCCTCACCTCTCCCAAAGGATGGCGAGGTGACTGTCCTTCTTCGCGAAATACAACTTCCGCGTCGAGTACAAGCCGGGCAAGCCGGGCAAGCTGAACGTGCTTGCGGACGCCCTCTCTCGGTGTCCTGACTACGAGTTGGCCCACATCACACGGGTGACAACGGATCTTTATGATCGGATACACATAGCGTATCGGGACGATGAGGCTCTTGCGCCTATCGCCAAGTTCCTCACGGCAGGAACGAGCGCGAAGTCCGACTGGCTTTCGTCACGACAGCGCTCACGGCTCCACCGAAATGAGTTGAAGGATGGCCTCCTCTATTACCGGGTGGAGCCCAATGAACCTCCACGGGTGGTCGTACCCAACGACGAGGATCTGAGGTTCGATATCCTCGCGGAGGCACGACGCGCCCTCCAGCGGCCACTTGGGTCGCGAGAAGACCTTTCTGTCGGTCTCTCAGGCCTTCTGGTGGACCCACATGTACAAGTGGGTCGCCCGATACGTGAAGACATGCGAAACATGTCAGCGGGCTAAACCCGCAGGGCACGCTTCGGCTTCGTTACAAAGCACTGCCCGTACCGGCTGACTGTTGGAAGTCGATGAGTCTTTACTTCATCTTTGGACTTCCCGCCGACGGACACGGCAACACCGGAATTTTGGTGTTCGTGTGTCGGCTGAGCAAGATGGTACATCTTGCTCCTGTTCTCGTCACTGTTACGGGCGAACAAACCGCAAGGTTGTTCGTTGATGGCGTGTTCCTCTATCACGGTCTCCCGGAGACGGTTGTCTCGGACCGAGACCCGCGGTTCACGACTGTGTTTTGGAAAACGCTGTTTCCTTTACTGGGAACTCGTCTGCAGATGTCCACTGCGGACCATCCGCAGACAGACGGCCAGACAGAGCGCGTCAATCGAGTGCTCGAGGACACTCTGCGCAGTGTGTGCGCGGCAGCACCACGTACGAGTGCCTCTCACTCTTCGAGGAGACACTGACTCCTCTATACTAATTGGGGGAGAGGCTCGGAAAACCCTTTCCTCCCAGGTCTTGGATGTGAGACCAGTTTCGCTGCGGAAACAAGTGGAATCCTTTATGGATACCAAGCTGAGCATTGTCAGCAGGATCCGCGATGCCATGGCAGCGGCCCAGGATAGACAAAAGGAGTAATCGGACAAACATTGAAGAGGAAACTTAAGTGTATTTAAAGTGGGGGACTTACTGCTACTAGACACGAGGGACCTACCTCGTTAAACTGTCAGTTCTGTCGGCAGCAACAAGCTGAAGCATCGCTTTTTCGGACCATTTGCAGTCCTGGCCAGACATGGTGCGTCGTACACCATCGACCTGCCTAAGTCAGTGACGACGCACCCGACGTTCTATGTTGGACGTCTTACGCGGTACTTTGATCCGCAGGGGGTTGCTGACTCGCAGACCCACCTTGACCTAGCTCCTCAAAGCGAGGTCGGGCCACAGACGTCGACGAGGGCGTCGGAGCAGGCGCCCAAGCCTCGGTCTGGACGGCAAAGCTGCGGTCAAGGCCGTACGCAGGAGAAAATCCGTACGACCGGACCCCGGAGCCATACGCCGAGTACGCTGAATACGCCGGGTACGCACCATACGCGTACGTCTGGGAGTGCGTCGAAGGCGGCTCCGGATGTGACAACAGAGCCTTGATCCGTCGGATCATGCGGAAGGCCTCGTCTAGATCGGTCGAAGAGGCACCCGCAGATGCAGGCTCGCGACCTCACGCTCCAGCCGGTCCAGGCGGCCCGTAAGACGAGCGAGCTCTCCCTGATTCCCGGCCTGGGCGGCAGCATCACAGCCAGTCCCAAGGCCAAGTGCAAACTCAAGCACGAGAACACGTTGACGGAGGCAGTCAACCTCAGGGCCCTGTGTCGGACGCGCAGTCGGAGCACTCGGACGAGAGTGGCGTTCGGGAGGCGCCGAGTACTCGTACTCGTACGAGGGCACCTCCGCCCCTGCTTGACTAGAATGGAGAAGTCCACTATCACGTGGAGCGGATCCTCCAGGAGCAACGGCGTCGTGGTAAGCGACAGATCCTCGTGAAGTGGAGGGGTTATGCCCACTCCGAGAACTGGTGGGAGCCGATTGAACGGCCTCTGATTGACTGCCCGAAGGCTGTCGCAATATGGGAACAGAAGCGGCGGCAGCTTCTAAGTAGTCCGGGGCTTCTTGCCCGAACGGGGTACGGACGATGAATACACTCCGTACCCGCGCTCATCGTGAGTGCTGGAAGCCGCACGCTTCAGGATGTCCCTTGGCAGCATGCGCTTGCCGACCAAGTGGGCAAAGCGAATACGAAGATCACGCTGGTCCAGGATGCAGGACAGCAGCTGATCTTCATGGAGTTCCCGTAACTCCGTGGGTGAGTACTTGAGAGACTCTACCCACGCCCAGAACATGTCCTCGCAAGAACGCTAGGTGGGACAGTTCTCGGGCATAACCCAGGGGTATCCCAAAGAGGATAGAGACCACCCCAGGTTCCGGGCTTCTTACGACAAGTCGTGAAGGCCTTAAGGGGGATGCGGTGTGGCGCGAGAAGCTCACACCGAGCAGCCTCCAAGTTGTCGACAAACAACTGTTCTTTCTGAACAAGAGTACGCTCGTAAATACCCCTAGAGGTGTGGCCGCCAACAAGGCCACGAGGAGCAACGAGAAGCTCCAGGAAGAGGCCAGCCCCAGAGCTCTCCTCGGGAGGCCAATACCCTCGCGAGTTGATGGCAGCTCCCTGGCTGATGGGTGCCACCACCGGACCCCCACGCACACGCTGGGCAGCTTGGAAGTCCTCCTGCTGCTGGTCGAGATCATTCGAGATCTCCCGGGGCTCAGAGATAGCACCCTCTTCCTCTTCCTCCTCCTTCTTTTCCTCTTCATCCGAGGAGTCGAAGAGGCCCCGATGGGAGTACCGAGTCTCCTTCTTCTCGCGAAGTGAGGACTTAAAGGCCGAACGCTTCTTTGAGGGCTTGGCGCCTTCGGCTTTTGAGGCCTTAGCACGCGCAAGACCCTCGGCAAGCGAGAGACGTTTGCGAGGTTTCTCTTCCTCATCGCCACCAGCTTTGGGAGTGCCCTTAGCCTTGACGGCCGGACTCGCAGAGCGCACAGACGTCCTGGGACTGTGATCACCTTGATCACTAGCGAGCGACTGCACGCTGTCGTCCTTGTGCTCGCTGGGCACTGGGCTGTGTCCTCCCGCAGAGCCTGCAGGAGCATCGTGCGTGCTCTCGGACTCGGCTTCGTCCTCACTGCCAGAGTCGAACTCACGTTCTACGAGCCGAGGGTTCGGACGATTGTCTGGAGAGGTCGAGGGCGACGGGCTGCGGCGCTTGCTTGTTCGCTTGCCCACAGCCTTGCCGACCGATGAACCGATCGCCTCGGAGGCCACCTGAGTAGCCTCTTGAAGTGCCGAGCCTTTGCCGTGAGGCTTAGTGCTCTTGGCTTGCGCCTTTCCGGCCGCAGCCTTGGAGCGTGTCTTCGCACCGCTCTTTGCTTTGCCACGAGGCAGGGTCAACGGTCGAAGTGGAGACCAAGAAGAAAAGCGCACAGACTGCTGCTCGAGGCTCTAACTGTGAAGTGAGCCTCCGCTGCGCTCGCGCGGCCAAGTCGATGGTTTTCGACTTTGAGAATGAAAGTTTGTGACGAACACTTCTTCATCCTGATTGGTCGGTAAGCCGAACCTAAGTGGGGGAGGGTGTAACGGGGTACGTAGCCCTAAGTGTACTCCTCGTTACATGAAGTGTGACACGTCTCACTTCAGAAGTATGACACGTCATACTTCGGGATATTTGGTACAAGGTACCAAGGTCGTCCAAAGCCAACCATTGGTTGAACATTGCATTTCTATAGGTGACTTATAGTTTGTATTAAACCCAAGCTTTATCTACCTATAAATATACTCAGTTTACATTCAACCTTAAATAGGTCACTTCGCTCTCTTTTGATAAAGAGGGGACTTGTGAACTGCCGTTCACTGAGAGTTTGTATACTCTCGGAGGTTAACTTCCTCTAGCGCAAGGTGCTGTGTGACCCCGTCACAATCGGTGCCTATAGTATATTTTACCGTACTTTGCATGTAGACCGATACACCCCATGTTATGAGGAATATGTTCCCCATCAAAACTTATGTTAAAAAGCTGAAGAAACAAAATCTCTATTTTTCGACATTTGCCTCTTCGATGAAGAAACAAAATCGCTATTCTTAGACAGTTGTCTCTTCGATGATGTCCTGAACGGCGAAGTCATCACTTTCATCTACCGGTTGCCCTTCTAGTAGCGAAAGTTTCTCGAGCTGGGCCACCAACTGACTCGATGCAATACAGCTCGCACTCGGCTCCAGCTTACTTCGCTTAACCCATTAGAAATTGTAGTAGCAGGAAGTGATTTCCACGCATGCTGAATACAGCCACATACTAGGATCCTGCTGGGTCGACGCAGCTTGAATGTTGTGCGAGCAGCTCATCGACACCCGCTGGCTGCGAGACAGCGGTCGCGCTCTTCTGCACTTTCATTAGCACTACGTTGATTACTTTTGTACGATGCGGCGGCTAGATTAAGATAGAAGTGAGAAATGGTGGCTCGCATAGCTCCCGTCATCTTTAACATCACTAAAACCGCGAGCTTCTTGTCAGCTGATTCAGCATTGAGCTCGTATTGCTGCGCGTGGCGGCCACGTCCTCCTCGTCGGGGTCTTCCTTTTGGCTTGACACGAACCATTCGCTTGTGGTGACATTTCTAAATTTGATAGTCATTATTTCATTTTAGTGTCGTGTATCGCTCGACATGCGGGATCTCAGTTCTAATCAATGATTCACTGCTGGGTGGGTGTATCGCTTTAGTAGCAGTATCGGTCTGCATGCGAAATACGGTACTTTTTGCTGGATTTATGGATATAACCAGTGGGAGGCTGTAAAGGTTTAAGATGACTTGATTAAAGTATTGACAAAGTCTGCAAAACACACCTATCCGTCACACTCAGTAAAATGATCTTCCTGTATTGGTCAAATTTATCCTGTTTTGACTTGTTATTGAGCAATTTTAATCGCACTGTGTAGTCGTACCGTACGACTCGTACGAGTCATATGGAATAAAAAATGGAAAATCTTAGCACAGTGCCCCGAGCCACACAATCAAAGAAGCCGGCAAGGGGGGATGGCGTTCAAGCAAGTTTGGCGCCTTCTGCGCTCAAAAACATGGACGTCGGTACCCGCCCAAGGCCTCGATTATGGATAAGCTGTGTGACGGGATCACACCACACCTCGCGCTAGAGGAAGTTGGCTTTCGAGAGTTTACAAACTCTCAATGAACAGTAGTTTACATGTTTCTTCCGTCTAACGAGCGAAGTGACCAATTTAAGGTACGCTGTAAGCTGAATGTATTTATAGGTGGACTAAGCATAAATTAAATATACAAACTATAAGTCACCTATGGTAAAGCTATGTCATCAGCCAATGGTTGGCCTCTGACGACCCTGGTACCATGTACCAGATATCCCGATGTGTGACGTGTCACACTTCATGTAGCTAGGGGGTACATTTGGGGCTACGTACTCCGTTACAAGTTGCCCCCCCACCCCCACCACCATCACCACCCACCCCACCCACCCGCTCTTCTCCCTATCTCAAGCTGTACCTTCTCGGTGCTGCATTTGCTAATTACTGCCGTCTTATTGATTATGCTTCGTTTAGATTCTACTCTGTGAAACCTAGCTGCCGTGTGAAGTCAGGCAAGAAAGAGGTTGGCTACATCCACGAGGAGGGTGTCCTACTCAAGTACATGTACGCTGATACTGTTCTGCGAGCGCCACAAAATTGAGCCTGTCATGAACGGCCCCTAACCACCAGCAGCAGCCAATTCAAGCAGTAGGTGTATGAACGCTTGACCTCTTTAATGGGACCTAACTGACACTGAAACGAACTGATAGCGCAAGAGAGGGGTTGTCAAGGAGCCCACAGCGGCGGTTGCGAATGTGGAAGAGTCACACAAAAAGAAGGGCAGAAAAGAGACTCCAGTCCCCAGTCGCGAGGAATAGATAGGAGACACGCCCGACCAAGTCGTCAGGGGTCAAGAAGATGAAGCAGATAAATAACAGGCTCCGCGACCGTGCGAAGTCGCTCCTTGAGACAATCTAAACTTCTTCCCGCTCTGAAGGTGTATGTGTACCTTTGAGTGCATTGCAAGCGTGCTGACACTAACGAGCTTGCGTGCAGGTGGAGTTTAAGCGCGAGAAGGTGGCTGTCAGGACGACGAACGTCAAGCATCGATAAACCCGACTCGGAGGGTACTACAGAAGCTTCTATATGCTTACAAGAAGGTATTACATATGCTGACATGTTGGGTTTTTCATATACCGACACAGGTTCTTGTGCAAGGTTTATCTTGTACTGACAATATGTTCAAGCCACGAAATTATATTTACTAGCGTACTATGATTCTGTGTGTCCCGGTATAACCTAGACTCGGCCGGTAAGGACAGCGAATCGAGTGCGGCGCGCCAAGTGGACCCCGAGTACACCGATAATTCGGCAGCGATGGCGACACATTTGAAAACAATACCGGGACCACTGCTAGTGTTGGGATTTCTGTCTGCGAGGGTATCGCCGCTGCTCCTGCGACGAATCTGCTCGTCCTAGGCGTCGATTTCGACCCAAATTTCGCTGTTGAAGATTCGTTGGCATTTATGGATTCCGATACCGAGAATGCGGTAAAGAAGTGACCGCCAAAGGCGATCTCTCATCAGATTCACCACCGGGCCATTCAGAACCCGACAGCGACGACGATGGATAGTGTCAAGATCCTACTTTGGGTCAAAGAGCAATTACAACTTCATCTGCGAGTACAAGGTGCGATGCAACCATGTAATTCGTATTGAATCTGTCAGCTTACCAGTTGCTGTGCTATGTTGAGAGAGTCATTACCCTTTTTTGACAGCACCCAGATTGTTGAAATGGCGGCAAAAGGATGGACTGTGCTGCCAGACAATAGCGTGTCTGCTTTAGAAAATGATGGCGAGATGGATCCAATGTACGATGGGTACTGTGGACCCACTCCTGGTGCGTCTGTGTGCGGTCTCTCTCCTGGTGAATTGCTTTTCTTTTTCTACTAAAATCACTTTGGCGGCATATTGCAAGTGCGACCAATCGCTACTGAAAATAGACGCTCGAGGCAAGAGTTGAAGAAGCTATCACAAAAGAACAGGCCGTGACGACGCGAGAACAGAAGACAAATGAACAAACGCGCAAACGGCTGCTTCGATTCAAATCTTACCTAGCCTCACGAGGTCCTACAGTGGCTCGGCCTCGTCGTCGCGCACACGCAACGCCCAACAGAAAGGATGAAGATGCACTGGTCTACAAAGGCGCGACGTGTAATTCCTACTGGAACATTTGGAGCTGTCATGAGTCGCGATCAGATCCGTGCGATTTCACGATTCCTGTATCTCTCCGACAACGACGCGCTCACTTTACGAAGTGATCGAGCGTGGAAGCTCCGCCCCATGTTTTCGACGTTGGAGACGACCTTCACAGCATCACAGCCGCTATGTTCGTTAAACCAAATGCAGAAATATTGTACTCACTGCAGTCGCAAAAACATTCTCGGGGTAAACTAGTGTGACAACCCGCTTACGCCCCGTTGCTGGCGGATCGTATATTGTCTGTGCTTCCTGCGGTGGACTACCAGTAGTTCGGTTTGTTGGGTAGCCCGTCTCAATGCAACTCACACACTCTGTAGGCCCCTCGCAAAGGTGCCGGGACTCTCGTCCCTATTTTATTTACTTCTCTCCTCAACTCCTGTGACTCTGGCCTGTTGGGACTAGCAGCCGCGAACTCGCTCTCGGTGGCGTGCTATCACTCACCTGACTCACCCTCTCAACTCTCGACCTATTGCCACGGTTCTTCTCTGGGCCTTCTTTCCCGGAATACACCGCTACTCAGTCTCACTCTTAAGCTTCCGACTCGCCACGCGTCCGTAGCTTATCGAGCGCCCACTCTCCGTGCTCCTGTCCTTCTAATCCACCCCCAGCACAACTCTGTCCACGCAAAGCACCGACGATTCGGGTCCCACTAAACCTCGCTTACTAAAGCCACTTGGATTACGCCTCTGGCGCCTACCCTACGGCTCGCAGCCACACAGTAACTCGGAGGGTCCTCTCCTCCTGGTCTCGTCGCCCGTCGCTGTCGTTGCCCCACGCGTCCACCAATGCACTGACGACTGATCGTCCGTCCAATCGCACCTCTTCTCTCTCTTCTCCTTCTCTCTTCTCGTGTTGGTCCTCTGACCGCTTCGTGCACCCTACTCACTACCTCGCACTTCTCCGTACTCGCAGTTACTTCGCCTCTGTGCTCGACTGCGCAAATCTCGAAGTGAGATTCAATCTGCTACTGCTCTCCTGCGCAAATCTCGAAGTCTCACCGCTCTCCGTCTTCACGTCGCTTTTCCTCTGCACGTTGGGTTCGTGTTGCGATCTTTGGTCACTCCTGATTGGCTCGCAACTCTCACGCGTCGCTTCTGGATACAAGATCGCATTTGTGCGGCCTCCGCTCGCCACACCAACTGACGCCATGTAACCGCTCACTTCACTAACGTACCCAATACCTCCCACGTGCTCTATACTGCTTGACTCCTCGGCAACCACCGTCAATGCCCTATTACACGTCTTCCCCAACCACAGAGTCTTCCACGACTCTGTCGCGACTAAACAACTCTTCGTACCGCTGAAGGGATACCCATCTTGGTCCGGCATCAACTTCTCGTCGTTCATTAAGCCCATCTGCCGATCGTGCTGGTCGCAACTCGTACTCAAGGACGTACTGTTCAGCTCTGTTCCTTCTCCTTCTACGTCGTAACTCCACCAAGACGCCACTCGACTGCTCTTCTGGCGCTTCGTCATCCACTGCGCTTCGGTCTCTTTTCTTACTTGATACTGCAACGCCTGCTTGTCCAGATGCTGGCGCTGCTCGTACAGCTTTCGCTGCCGCCGCCGCATCTCCCCCTTGCTTCTCGTCATCCTCGTCTGCTAGTTGGTCTTCAATATCCTCAGCCACTCGTCTAAGTAGTGTTGTAGGAAAGTGATAGGTCGCTAGGAACGATACGTGAGCAATGTACCGCTCTTTTTCCTCCTCTGTGTCTTCTCTTTCGATCAGGAAATTGCCGTATCCTGTCGACTCAATAACTCGCATTAGCCCTACCCATTGGTGTACCAATTTAGACGCTTTTGGTCCTCGTGGAGGCCGAAACATCCAAACCCGGTCTCCTGGTTTTATCGTCCGTTTCGTTCGAGTTTTCCTATTGTAGTATTTTGCCTGCCGTTGTTGCTCCTTCGTTCTTGCCCGCTCAGCACACTCACTACTGTGTTTCATCGCTGCCAACAGCTTCCTGTGATACGCTGTAAGCTCTCCTGCTTCCCGTACGTCCGTGCTGAGTAGTAATTCGTTCGGACTGCGAAGTCTTCTACCCATCATTAACTCGTTCGGTGACAGTTTGACTGTCGTGTGTTGTGCAGAGTTATATGCGTACGTCATGAAGTCGACCCAGGTGTCCCAGTCACGTTGGTCTTCACTGTTCAGGTATGTAGCGACTCCGTCTTTCCACGTGCGATGAAATCTCTCCACTAATCCAACCATCTGTGGTCTGTACGGCACGGGGTTGATCTGTTGCGCTTGTAGAAGTTCTATCAACTGCTCAATCACCAAGCCTGCTAGCTCTGGAGCTCCATCTGTCAACAGCTCACGAAATGGTCCAAACTTGAGTACTACTTGCTGCATTATAAACTTGGCCACATTTTCTGCCGTGTGTTGCTTCACTGTAGCTGCCACTGCGTACCGCGTCACATACTCGACTGCGGCTATGACATAACGGTGCCCTCCATCAGTCGTGGGTAGTGGACCTGCTACATCTAGCGCCCATCGATCTCCAACATCACCTCCGTTGATACTTCTGAGAGGCGGTATTACCTCACTTGGTCGTGCTTTCCTACTGCCGCATTCTTGACAGCTTCTCACCCACTTTTGTACCTCTCGCATTAAGTCAGGCCACCAATACACCTCTGCAATTCTTGCGTAAGTATGTGTTGCTCTAAGATGTATAGCCCATACTGAGTCGTGACTCTCCTTAAATACAATTGCCCAGAGATCTGGAGGCATGATTACACGTCGACCCCTCGCTGTGTTGATCACTACCAATCCGAACCTTGTCTCCACCTTCATGCCGCGATGCTCACCCGTATTCAGCAGTCTTCGGATCAGTTTGCTTCTTTTCTGCGACTCCATGATCTCCGTATCGGTTAGTTGCAGTGTCTGCGCGCCCGTAGCCTTCCGCGTACTTGTACTTCGTAGCTTTATTCTTCGCTCTTCGCTCGTTGTTTGTACAGGTTTTGCTGCGACTGTCTGCTTCCTGTTACTACCACGCATGGATCCTGTTTGTTGCACCACCTCTCTTCTTCTTTCCCCGTCTCCAGCAGATACTGCTGTCGTCTTTTCCTTGGTCTTCCTGGTATTTAATGGTGATTCGCGTACCGGTCGTTCACTACTGTTCTCAACTCCCCGTTCTTTCGTTGGCCCTCTCCTTCGCGTCCTTACTGCTTCAGGTTCACTCACTGTTCCAGTTACTGGTAACTCCTGCGCAGCACCATCGTTGATTTCGGTTCCCGCAATTTCACCGTCACCATTGTTGCCTTCTCCATCCGTGGCCCTCATTATAAATCGTTGCGCTTCATCTGCTGTTGCGTCCTGCGCAATACCCGTCGTGTCACTCGCTTCCACAGCGTCCGCCACATCATTCGCATCACTTTGGCGTCTAGCTTCCTCAGCTCGTCGTGCTGCTGCACGGGTCACTGGCCCCATCGTATTCGTCTCTGTACTCTGCGGCACGGCAGTCGGTGTCGCTCGTATCGACGTACCGCCCGTAGACATCATGCTAGCACCGTAAGTCGCCCTTACACTGCTCGTTCCGTTCTTCTTGTCGACATCAGCTCCTGACACTACACTGCTCGTCTCCGTAGCGACTTGGCTCACATTTGCCGCTTTCTTCGTATTGCCGTATGCTGAGGTCGTCACTTCGACTTCGTCGTTCCCGCCGTCGTCATTGTCCGTCTTATCCTTCTGCTCTTCTGCAACTGGCAAAAACACGATATTTGAGATCGTTGTGGCATCTGCCACCCCTGCTGATTCTAACGGCGCTTCATCCGCTTGAACTTTCTCTGCTGCTCTGACTGGTCGATGCCTTGCCGCATCTGTCATGTGTGCCTCTGCACGTCGCCGCGATCGTCGTCTTCTTCCTACCGCCGCTAGCACCCTTTCAGCCACAGGCGCTCTCGAAAGCGCGTCAGCCACCACATTCGTGCTGCCAGGTCGGTACTGAACTTCAAAGTCGAATTCTTGTAGAGTGAGTGCCCCAACGATGTAACTTGCCGGTCAGATTTGGACTGGTCATCAGCCATTTCAAAGCTGAATGATCTGTGATAATTGTAAACCGTCTTCCGTAGAGATAAGGTCGGAACAGTCTTATCGCCCATACCACCGCTAAGCACTCCAGTTCCGTGATACCATACTTGCTTTCCGCTACATTGTTCACCTTGCTTGCATACGCAACCGGCTGCCAGCCGTCTCCTCGGTCTTGCATAAGACACGCGCCAAGTCCCGTTTGGCTTGCATATGTTGTTACTCTGAATGGTTGACTGAAGTCAGGATATAGGAGCAAGGGCCTTGTCGTAAGCATCTCCTTAACTCTCCCGAACGCTGATTCCTGTGCGTCACCCCATTCCCATTCCACATTCTTTCTCAGCAACTTAGTGATTGGGGCCATGAGAGTCCCAAACCCTTGCACAAACCTCCTGTAGTATCCCGCTAAGTGGACAAATCGCTTCGCCTCCACTGTATCTGTAGGTGTAGGAAACTCTTGTACAGCCGTCATTAGCCTCGGTAATGGTCGTACCCCGTCACAACTCAGCTGATGGCCCAAATATTCCATCGTTTTGGCCGCAAACTTGCACTTCTTTAGTTTGAGCGTCAATCCCGCAGCTGACAATCGCTCGAAGACACATGCCAACTCAGCACATGTTGCTCTATCCCTCCACGTGTGAAAACCACTATGTCGTCCAAGTAAACTAAACATGTTAGCCACGTCAACCCACGCAGAACACCGTTCATCATTCGCTGAAATGTTGAAGGAGCATTCGTTAAGCCAAATGGCATACGAACAAACCTATACAGTCCTCTCTTAGTCGTGAAAGCAGTTTTGTCACGATCCTCCGGCGCAACTAAGATCTGCCAATACCCAGCTCGCAGGTCAAGAGTAGTGAAGAGTAATGCACCACCCAAGGCTTCTAACGTTTCGTCGATTCTTGGAAGAGGGTACACGTCTTTCTTAGTGACCCTATCGAGAGCCCGGTAATCCACACAGAACCTCACTTCGCCATCTTTCTTCCGGACGAGTACCACTGGAAACCCCCAAGCACCGTTCCCTTCTTCAATAACACCTGCACCCAGCATTTTATCCACGTTTTCTTCTACAACCGCGTCTTCCGTTTGCGCCTGACGCCTTCTCTTCAGCATTATCGGAGCAGGGTCCCCCGTGTCAATGTGATGGTACATCTCTAATGCAGTTGCAGGTGGACATTCACCTGTATCTTTCGTTAATTGACGATAGGCTCGTAGTAACTTCATGATCAGCTCTCGCGCTGCTGGCTCCTCGGATCCACAGCTCACTTGGCTTTCATCATCCAAAGGTGTCTCCGTGTCTCCCATCTCGTCGAGCCACGCACTCATCCTATTCGCATCCAGTGCACCGTCCATCGCTAGTATTGTCATCTCGCTACTGATGGGTATCCACGTGCCCAACTGCTTCTTGCTCGGCAGTCTCGTCGGCTTCGTATTCGTATTAACAGCTGGAACCCACGCACGTCCACTGCACACCGTCGTTACTGTTGCCGCCAACAACACCGATCCTGCGTATACCGTCGGAATGAAGATGCCCTGCTCGCCGTCTTTTGCGGACACCGCCACTTCCACCGGCGTTACCGAACTATTTTCGATCTGCGTCTTTCGTGCCATTCGTACGATTGCCACACGTGCTCCACCGATATCGTCATAGGTCCTGAACGGGATGATCACGGATTGCTCTTCATCTCGATAGCGTAGCTCACTGTTCTCGAAGTCCATGACCGCACCGTACTTCTTCATAAAGTCGACACCAAGGAGGAATTCCTCCACACAACCCGACACAATACACGCGTCTACTGTGACCTTCTCGCCAAAGGCGCTGCTCATCTTAAATCGCCAGACTCCGATGACATCCAAGAGAAAGCCACCAATGCCCTCCACATAGTCAACGGGTGCTTTGTCTACCAATTTGTCGCCATACTGCATCCATTGTGTCCCTGCAATGGTGACTGTCCAACTTGATACACTTTCGAGCTCCTGCCACTGTCATCGTAGCTGTCGGTAATCCGTCGTTTACTTCCACGTACTCCACCTCATTGTCCGTACTGGCCAACTCCTCGTCACACTCCGCACGTTTTTGCCGTTGTACTAGACTCACTCTAGCGGTTCTCAGCGCGCTCGCTGCCTTTCTCTCATTTAGCTGATGCTTCCGCCCCACGACTTCGTTTAAAGCGACTTCTGCAACTCGTTGTCGCTTGGTCAACTGCTCGACGGTAACACGCTGTATTTCTTCTGCATCTTGCTGCTCGGTACTACGCTGTCGTGCTCGCACGTTCATCATTTTCTTGCGTTTAGCTTGTTTCCGTTCTCTTCGACGTGTAAGACGTATTTGTGCAATACCATCGCTTAGCTGTGCGTCTACCTTCTCCGCGGTACTCGTGCCGTTGTCCCTCGCAGCTCTCGTCGTGTCCTCCGCCTCAGCCATCGTTTTCCTTCTCACGACCGTGCTCACCGACAGCTCTCCGATACTCTTCACCTCGCCATCGTTGGTTTCCGACTGTGGTGCTGATAAAATACGCGCCTTCCCCCAGTTTGACGCTTGCCGTCGAGTCCACAGCCCTCGTTCTGTTGTTGATCCGCAGATGCAGCGTATTTGTATCGTGCCGAGGCCATCGCTGGTCTCACTGTCGACACGTGGATAGCAGCCCTCGCACCATCTCGCTCCGCAGCCCCGTCTCGCCATTTTTCCAACATTGCATCCACTCTCTTAGTCTGGTTCTCTTCGCGTTCCACTGTCGTTTGTGCCACTGCGCCCACGCTGCCACTCGTACTTCCTCGATCCCCTGGACGCGCTGACTCTCGAATGTTTACTGACCCACTTTGGTATGTTGGCGTCCTAGCATTCTTAGGCGTCCGTACCGCTACCTCATTTGCTGTACCAAGTAGCATGGCGTCTCTCGTCATCTGTCGGGGATTTCCTTCTGTTGCCGGACGTCGTATTACCCCTACCTCGTCCGTCTCTAGTTTTCCGCTGACTGTTCTTTGGGTATGCGTGTCTTCAAGTACGCCTCGTTACGCTTTTTGGCTTCCTGATCAGTACACGCACTTGCCATATGCCCCAATTTCCCACATGCATAACACTTCAAGGTTGGACATCCATTCGCAAAGTGACCAGGTTGATTACACCGATAGCATACGCCAGGACCATCGCCACGTGGTTGACTGCTGTTTTGCTGCACTCCTTTGGCCTCTCCGCTATCCGGTTGCTGTCTGGGCTTCACTGTTTGTTTGACCGCTGCTTTCGTCTTCCTGTATTTTGGTCTTGCCGCAAACTCATCGTCGCTCGAGTCCTCGACATCTCTCCTCCGTTTTGCTTTCCCAGCAGGTTTCTTTGCTTCTTTGTGACTGCTCGCCACAGCCGCTGTAGTCTTTTTTACGTTCTTCCTCGGCTCATACCAGTACCTTCCGTTCCATAGATGGCCAGGCGGGGGGTCCCAGGTGTTTGAGAACGTATTGTACACGCCCTGCGGGTTCGTAAAGAGCGCTACGTGCTCTAATTCCGGTCGCATGCTGACTCCATCATCCGTACCACCAGTAATGTCCAGGGGTAATCCCGTACCGCAGATACCAGGGATAACGTTTGTAGCTCCTGTCGTTCCGTTCATGGGGATGACGTACCGACTCGGTGCCGTCGCCCACGATTGCCCAATATTACTCGTACCCAACGCCACGTTGTCCATCGGATCATCGATCTCCATGGCCTTATCCACAGCTTCTTCCAATGTCCGAGGCTGCGGTTCCTGCCTCACTAGCTTCTTCGTGGTTTTATCGAGACATCTGTAGAACTGTGCCAGCAGCACTCGCTCACTGACCTTGTTTCGTCCTACCACATCTCGCAGCCCTGCCGCGAAATCCGCATGTGTTTCGCCCGGCATCATCCTACGCATGCTGACCCTCCATTCAGCAGCTGACTTGTCCAACTTTTCTCCGTATCGACGTAGTAACATTTGTTTTAGGTTCGTCCAAGTTCTCTTCCGCTCGGAGAATCTCCTATCCATGTCGACCCATCACTTAGCTGCGTTCTCCATCAGCTTATTACCCAATATGAAGTACAGCGACTTGTCAGACCAACGCCCTCGTCCTGACTCGGCAGCCCCTTTTAATGCTAAGTCCACCCGATCTATCCACGTTGATACTGACACTTTGGGTGAAGGTGTAAAACTCGGCAGCTCCAAGTCTTTCACGTTCTTCCCTCGCCTCGGGCTTCTTCCTCGTCGATGCCCCTCTTCGCCTCGTCGACCGCGTTGTCTTCCTCTTTCCCGTTGATCATGTTCCTCCCGATACCTACGGCGCCGTCGTCGTTCTGGTTCACCTTCGCTCTCGCTGCTGCTATCACTCGACGAGCTCGAAGAATCCCCCGAGCTGCTTTGCCCAGTGCTTCTACGGTTATTATCTCGATGTCGGTCTTCATCTCGTGACTCGTCAGAGCTGCTGCTGTCGTCCGGTGGAGATGGATCTACCCGCCGTCTTCTCCGCACCGTCTCTCGCTGTTCGCGTCGATCATCTCTGCGTTCTCCATGCTCCCCGTGATTGACATGGCCTCGCTCTCGTTGCACTTCTCTTCGCTCTCGACTTCGGTTGTGGTGACGGGATGGTGTTGTCGAAGCATCGGCAGGTTGCTCGCGTCTCCCTTCATGTACCTCGGCTTCTTCTGGTCCATGTAACTCGTCATGACTCGACTGCATTTGTAGTGTCTTCACCCTTTCCGCCAATCGCTGGATTTCCTGTCGCACTGTCACCCATTCGACTGACGGTTGCTCTCTGCGCTCGGCCTGCTGACTTCCACTTTGAGGCATCTGCAGATTCGTCATGGCACCTGTCAGTTGTTGTAGTGCCGCAGCCACTGTCGCCACCGACTCTCCATCGTTGGTCTTGTCCCTTGTCATCACCGCTACGCTCTGGGATGCACCGCCTCCTGCGTCATCGGTTTGCCTCTCTCCACTGCGGATGTCCCTGACTTCATCTTGACTGTCAGCCATGCTAGGCTGCAACCCCGCCACCATCGCTGTCAGTCCATGCAATACTCGTGCAACATCCACTAACTCGAGCGTCTTGTTACTGAGGCTGTCGCTTTGCTTCGATTCTTCACATCCCGAGGCCTCTTCAACTACAGACGTCTGTTCGGTTGGCGTCGCCTCTGGTTCTCCTTGACGTTGCTCCTCACGCCCATTCTTTCGTTGTTTCTTGGAGCTCGCTTGTGTAGCAAAACTAACCAAGTCGTCGACTTGTCGTTCAACATCCTTCGACCTTCGTCTTCTCATTACTGTTCGTGCCGGAGACGTTGACGACATCTCGTCTGCCGCAATACCACTCGTTCTCCCACTTTCCGGTACTCGTTTCGTCGTGACACTTCCTCGTTTGACTGACGAATGCCCCTGTATGACCACATGTGACAACCCGCTTACGCCCCGTTGCTGGCGGATCGTATATTGTCTGTGCTTCCTGCGGTGGACTACCAGTAGTTCGGTTTGTTGGGTAGCCCGTCTCAATGCAACTCACTCACTCTGTAGGCCCCTCGCAAAGGTGCCGGGACTCTCGTCCCTATTTTATTTACTTCTCTCCTCAACTCCTGTGACTCTGACCTGTTGTGACTAGCAGCCGCGAACTCGCTCTCGGTGGCGTGCTATCACTCACCTGACTCACCCTCTCAACTCTCGACCTATTGCCACGGTTCTTCTCTGGGCCTTCTTTCCCGGAATACACCGCTACTCAGTCTCACTCTTACGCTTCCGACTCGCCACGCGTCCGTAACTTATCGAGCGCCCACTCTTCGTGCTCCTGTCCTTCTAATCCACCCCCAGCACAACTCTGTCCACGCAAAGCACCGACGATTCGGGTCCCACTAACCCTCGCTTACTAAAGCCACTTGGATTACGCCTCTGGCGCCTACCCTACGGCTCGCAGCCACACAGTAACTTGGAGGGTCCTCTCCTCCTGGTCTCGTCGCCCGTCGCTGTCGTTGCCCCACGCGTCCACCAATGCACTGACGACTGATCGTCCGTCCAATCGCACCTCTTCTCTCTCTTCTCCTTCTCTCTTCTCGTGTTGGTCCTCTGACCGCTTCGTGCACCCTACTCACTACCTCGCACTTCTCCGTACTCGCAGTTACTTCGCCTCTGTGCTCGACTGCGCAAATCTCGAAGTGAGATTCAATCTGCTACTGCTCTCCTGCGCAAATCTCGAAGTCTCACCGCTCTCCGTCTTCACGTCGCTTTTCCTCTGCACGTTGGGTTCGTGTTGCGATCTTTGGTCACTCCTGATTGGCTCGCAACTCTCACGAGTCGCTTCTGGATACAAGATCGCATTTGTGCGGTCTCCGCTCGCCACACCAACTGACGCCATATAACCGCTCACTTCACTGACGTACCCAATACCTCCCACGTGCTCTCTACTGCTTGACTCCTCGGCAACCACCGTCAATGCCCTATTACACTAGTTTTGTAGAAGTGCTGACATCTTTTCATCGTAATCTTGGTTCACCTTGATCCGTATATCCTTAAAATGTATACAAACGGAGCTATAACAGCCTGTAGTAGTCTAGATGCACCACATGTACTATCCCGCATGTTGAATTCATCTTCTTTCACCGCCTGGCAACCCACAACCGTCTGAATGCTTTGATCCAATGGGGTTGGTCTGGGTAAATGTGGTTACCCCCCCCCCCAGCAGATTCAAGTGAGTTATTGGTTTTGTTTCCGAGGTGCGGAAGACTTGCTCGCCCGTAGGTCACACACTTGGAATGTGCTAAGGTGTCCTGGATGTCGCACGATCACCGCGAGAAGGACTGCGACGCACTAGCCGCCGCGTGGGGCCTCAGAGGCCGTGATTTTGGTTTTGTGGATTTCACACTAACATGATGTGTACACACGATGAGCGAGCTTCGTCGTCAAAGCTGTCAGCATTGGCCGCAGTGTTTGTTTAAGGGCTGAAGTCACGATATTGAGTGGAAGTTACGAAATGTATGTGAGTTTTTCGTAATTACTCACTGCCAAGTGCTCAGAACAACTCCGAAGCTGTCACTGGTCAAAACCCAGATGATTTACCTGACTATGATTTGAACTGTGGCGTTAATGCCACGGGACGGTACTGGTAGGGCAAGGTAATTTGTTTTTACAGATTACGACCTTTCACATGCTATTTGTGTCGAGCGCCATTCCTCACAGTCCAGGGTCCTTGTACGGAAGAATAACCGAAGACGAGGACGGCAACTCAAGATCATCTCCGACTGGTGAACACCCTTTGGTAGCCAATACGCACCTTCAAGACGATAGCGCTGACGGTGAAAACGGTCAGCCGGCTTACGGGCCCAGATAACCTCACTATTAAGTGTGTCCCACCGGCTGCTAATACATCGAGCAAAGTCGTTGCTGACGAGATACATACGGGATACGTTCCCTTTAGCCGCTGCAAACTCGCGAAGCACTCGCTTGACACGGTTGACCAGTGTACACACTCTTTCTTTAAGCTTAACACCCTGTACAATGTTGTGAATATATTTCGAGAGCATTTCTTTTCAATTCAAAGGGGATTAAAATACCGGTTAAGAGATGAAACGAAGACAACAAAATAAACCTGAACGTTTTCGTAGATCCTGCAAAACTTTCCGCACCGTTGATACCCCGTCATACATGTCTCGCGCAATTCCAAGTAGCGCCGGGTCCACAATTTTGCGAATTTCAGCATAAGCCCTGTAAGCCTGACAATTGGTTTAGTGGTTGTGACATACATTACGAGACGTACGGACGACTTGAAAATGCTCTGAGTCATCACTAGAAGGGACCATCATAACACAGACTTGAGCTATTGTATTCCACGATACGATTTTTCTTGTTTTTTTCTTTCCTGCATATAAACGAGAGTGTCAATATATTATATGTCTTAATGATATACATACCTCGGAAGCAAGGATTTCCTGAATGGGTGCACAGGTGCGAATGTAGATTGGCTTTTTTTTCTTTTGCATCACTGCTACTTGTAGGGTCGCACGTATCAGGATACAACCGAGGGTTTCCGTTTCTGCAGCGTGCAGTATTCTTCTCATTAATTACAGCAATAGAAACTGCCGCTCGAATTCTGGTGCAGAAAATAAAACAGTTTCTTAAGAGGCAATTTAGACATGAGCCACATCAGCAGCACTGTACCGAAGTGGCCGATACGTTTCTTTAATGTACTTGTCGAAAAAGACGGTCAAATCGTCCCATGTTGCGAAGGTTTACACTGCAGATCAACAAAATGCGACAAATGCTAGATGCATTCCCCGAATTTTTAATGGTGGATTCAACTTACGGTAAGGGAAATCATCAATTTAGGGCCGCGAACCAGTTTAGGGCCGCATAAGTTACTGCCAATCATATACAGTACTCCATTGAACTTGGAAACTATTGGTTATAATGAGCTAAGTACGAATACCTTTAAAATTTTAATTTGCAGAAGGGGTGAACCCTTGGCGCCATATTTTTATTCAGCTCCTCCAACCAAATGAGGTTGTTGAGCGCCATCCACTCCGTTCAAACATTTGCAAGAAGAAAACAAACGCTTGACTTCTTATTTGTCCGACCCAAGCCATGTCTAAGACTCGCCACACTTACTCTACTGACACCAAGACTGCCATTGTGGCAAAAATACTCAGCGGTGCGGCGGTTCCCGAGGTCGCGGCGCAAACCAAGATACTTGAGAGGACATGCTTCCGCCCAACGCCACCCACCTATTGCAGCCTCTGGACGTTGCAGACTGCAACTTGCAGTTAATGCGACACTAAAAGTGAAACTCTGCAATCTGATAAAGGAGGTTGTTGACGAAGACGATGAGGGCTGTTATTCGATTGACAAACCCAACGCAATAAAGCCTGCAAATATGGCTTGGGCCACCAGCAGCAGAACACGTACTAAGTCGCGCAGAGAATCTGCAGTCGCCACCGAAGGCAAAGACGATGGAGTCCCTCAAGAAACGAGCGCAGCCCAACATATTGTCAATTCCGTCGTAGTGTAGCTAATCAACAAAAAGGTTAGTTGCAATCTTTACACAATGTTTAAGAATTGATAACTTACCTTTTCAGTGCGGAGAATTAACGGCAACGAGTAGACTCGAGCCTGCGACACCCCTGCTCCCATAATGGGCCCTCAATAAGCTAGCGTCTAAACGACTGAGCTGTCAGCAATTGACGTTTCTGATTTTGTTTTGGTAATGACAGACGTTTGATTATTCTTGCATAATTATGTATCCTCCGTAATTTTATCAAGACGCATAAACATAAAAAGAAAGGGTGATCAGACCCTATGCTTGAATGGGCTTGAAATTTTCACCAGCTGAACATTTTAGTACTGAAGTTAAGGCTAAATGCGGCCCTGAACTGATGCGACAAAAATTTCTGCTGCCATGTCCTGAACGATCAATGCTATTGGTCATTGGCCGCAAAAAATACGATAAAAACATTCAGATTACAAGCTTTCGGACACTGTCTCGCTTTGTGTCCCTGTGCAAATAGTTGCCGAGTTATGTGACTTTTTTTCAGGGCGGCCCTAAATTGATGATTTCCCTTAAGAGCGTTACTACACCTCTGTCACAGTATTTCCGAATATGTCCATGTATTGGTTGGCAAACCTATTTTTTAAAAAATAAACAATTTGAAGCTCAAGTTATTTATCCATATCGCGCACGACACTTTTGGTAAAGGTTTGTTTGTTTTTCACTCATTTATTAACCGCGAAACGGCGGAGAATTTCAGGGATGTTGCTTTCGCGTTAAAAGAGACGAGCCCAGCATGGAACAAAATCGCTATTATTGTGATAAGAAGCGGCTGTAAGAACGCATGTCATAAATTTATCTAATAGCTTGAATAGTTCGGCTTAGGTTTAGGTCGATAAGGTGCTTACTGAGATAGGTGCTTTACAAAGTGCATTCCCTGACGCACGAGTGCTATGATGCCGCTTTGACGTAATGAAGGCGCTTCCGAAATGGTTGAGACAGCATCGCTACGATAATGACGTGCTCGAAACTCTTAAAGGGGTATTTCGCTTGCTAGCCAGTGCAAGGTCTGAGGCTGAATACGACAATGCTCGGAATTCTATCATATCAGCTCTTCCAGACCGAAAATTTAGTCACATTTTTGGCGTATTATGACGAGAACTAAGACAGTTATAGAGGCGATAGCTACCTTGAGTCTGTGTCTCGGTGCTCCACGCTCGCGCCATCTCTCTCAACCGACGACGCGTTGATGAATTCAGACCAGAAAGGGCGGCTGGCAAGCTGTTCTAGCCAAAATCGACAGGAGCAACTGTAGTCTGATGGAAGCAACGTGCGACCTCAGCACAGCCGCGTTGGATGGTGGCCGTGTGAGTCCGAGGTGAGGCAGCTGACATTTGCTGTGTTACGCAGGTCAGTGGCCATTATTCTCATAAAAGAAAAGGGTGTCATTGTTATACCTGTCTTGTCGGGCCGCGGAGCTGAGCCACAGTCTCTTCATAGTGCCTGATGCTGCTTAGTGCGGCAACGGCGGCAGTGATCGAATGCATTGTCGTCGCTTGGTGACAGCATACTCGGTAAGCTATGCAATACGACTGAATTTTTAAATCGAAGGCACTAAGCGTGTAGAATATACTAACGTTTGTTATCACTTTTAATGCTGTGCAGCGCGTACTAGTTATTCTCAAGCGCATGTCCTTTGATGCGAGGCGCCATGGGTCTTTGCAGCGTCGCTTCTTGATTGCACCGCGGTAAACGAGCCGCTCTCACCAAAGAGATCAATGTGACCGCGAAGGTTCAAAGCAAACAGAAGATGGATGCAGGCCGAAAACTTCAGGAAAAACCGGCCCGAGCATGATAGATGGCGGACGTTGACAGACCACCCCATCTCTGGCATTCCCTCGACTTCCATTCTGGCTGTATCCACTCAACTTCCATTCTGGCTGTATCCAGTGCGGAGACTGGGAGGCCCTCGTGCTTCCGACGCGCATCATCGTCACAGGGCCGACGTGCTGGTACGGATCGGATCCAAACGAGATCTGGAATGAGGGATTCTTGGGATTTTTCGCCTAGCATAAAGACTACGCTGAGTCTGTTGTGTGCACATTCGCTGAGGAGCCCTTTCCGCTCCATTTCACGTGCACGGCGCAAAAGACGTGCGTCAGTTACGGTTACTGTAGTGAAAGATTACACTCGTACACTTTCGAGCCGACACCACTCAAGCAAACGATCAAGCGGTATACCCATTTTCAGTTTATGGTGGACAGTGACATCCCACTTGATTGCGGCATTGTACTGATCGACGGGGCCGTTTGTGATGGCAAACTCCGAGAGTGTATGAAACATTTGCCACCACCAGAACTTCCCCGTCAACCAAGTCTTTTGAAAGTAGGAGGTGAACGACGCCAGCTTGGACCATGCCGCTCATTCCAGCAACACACTGCTCATCTTCTTTTCATACTCGCTTGTATTCACCGTAAAGTGGAGACCATGTACACCACGATGAATCATAGCAAATACATTTGCATCGAGTCCTCTAGCCTTCTCGTACACCTGCTTTGCAACGTGAAATAATCCCATTAAGTGCACGATGTTGCAGTCAACTCCAAAAACCTCGTCAACCGAATTTTGTTGAGCCTTGTCGGCGTCTGCCATCACGTAACACACTGCAAGCGGTTTTCCCATCACTTGCATGTACACCATACGTATCGCAGAGAGTGCAGCAGCGAGCGAAGGCTGCTGTTGTGGCATCACAGCTATGGCAACCACGTGCAAAACACGCATTTTGTCGGGTATTCCAACCACAAGCACATAGTACGCAGCTTGACGCAACTTGAAGGTTGTGTCGAGGTGGAAGACAAGCGAAGTCGGGTCTCGGTCAGCCCGCTGCAATAGCTTCTTTGTGGTAACGCCGATAATGGAAGGTCTTATGCGTCACAGGCGTTTCCGATAACTGGACGGTCAGCAGGGATGCCCAAAAATAAATACTCGGAAAAATAATTTTGTATTGTTTGAAACAATTACTTATTTTGCACATATTTGGTCAGTCACAAATAATTGATCTCACCAATTCTGAAAAAGTAATGCTTAATTTTCAAGCTGCCTACACCACCCAAAAGCGTTGGCAGTCAGCTTCCAAGTACTCCCGGAGAGTCACTGACCGCAGCACTTCGTTTGCATTTCTAAATTTGCCACTTCTCCGCCATCCTGCCGACACGCCGCAATACCTGCCATGCTCGCCAATCTCGTCGATACGACTCAGAAAACTCAGCCTTTCTCACCAAGGCAAATTGCCGCCTTCTTCTTCAAGCCCGTGCTGGACGAAGAAGGCGACATTACAGGCTACCATGCCTGCAAGGCCTGTGGCAAACGGCGTAAACACGCTCCTCGGAGCGGCTACACTAACCTAGTGACGCACGTTCGCGCGTCGCACCCAAGGTTCGAGAGCGAGATGCGTGACGCGAGCGCTGCTGCGACTGGAACACTTGTTCCCTGGGTGAGCCAGAAGGCATCGAACCGTTACGCGTGGTTGAAGTGGGTTGTCGAGGGCAATCTGCCGCTCAACTTCTGCGAGTCGAGTTGGACGCGCAAGTAAGTACACAAATTCTATCGGACTATTTATGATTTGAACTAATTTCGTATACGTGCGTTTGAACAGGAATACGAACTTGGCGCCCGTCTCTGTTGGAACTTTGGTGTCTAACATGGAAGACCTCACCAAGGCTGTAGAGCGGTCTATTGGTGAGGAGATGCCCGATGAGTTTGGGCTTATGCTCGATGGCTGGAGCCACGGAACGGAACACTTCCTGGCTGTCTACGCTTGTTACGATGAACCCAACGGGCCATGCTACCCCCTTTTATCAATGGCTCCAATAATGGAGGAACCGGACGATCAGCTGTCCGCGGATGGGCATTTGCTTGCTATTGAGCGTTTTTTACCCTTTTTTGGGAAATCTATTGAGGGGTGTAAGTTCCTCGTTGGGGACAACTGCTCGGTTAACAAGCGCCTTGCCAACATCATGGGCGTCCCGCTAGTCGGATGCGCCAGCCACCGACTTAACCTCGCGGTTCGAGATTACCTGGCTCCGCACGAACCCGCACTAGAGGAGGTTCAGCAGTTAATGCGCAAGCTACGTACCCTCAAGCAAGCCGCAAAGCTGAGGTACCGTGATCTGTATTTTTGTATCCAATTCATTTTTGTTAATGTAATTGTGGAATACTATTTTTTGGTCTGTGATTTTTTTTTGGTACAGATTCAAAACGCCGCTGGTACCAATTATGCGTCAGGACACGCGCTGGGCCTCGACATTCTCGATGCTGAAGCGCTACTTCAGGCTGAGGGAGTTCCTCTCAGCTGACGACGACGAGCTGGCCGACATGTTGCCATCCCGGACGACACACCGCCAGCTAGAGGAGCTCTTGTCCAAGCTTCGATGCGTTGAGTCCGTTTCCAAGATGCTACAGTCCGACGGACTTACTCTGTTGGATGCCAGGGATCTTTTTGATGGTCTGTTGGAGATTCGTCCTTCAATGAGCAAGTACCTTGGTAAGTGTTTTTTATTTGAAATGTTTTGGATTCTTGTATTAATTTTTTTATGTCTAGCTCCAGATGCAGGTATCATTCACGCGCAGGCTTTTGAGGCAGCTGTGGTCAAGGTATTGGCTGGAAAAACGGTTGAGTTGACGGCAATGGAGATAACGGTATTGGAGCCATTCCGTCAGCTCGAAGCGGCAGCAACGAGCGCGTCACCAGCGTCTCCACCGGATGCGGATGGCTTTGCTCGCCAGATTCTAAAGCGCCGCAAGATTTCCGCGGAGCCTGTCAGGTACAAGCTGTTAAGTGCCATCCCTCCGACGTCAAACATCGTGGAGAGGCTCTTCAGCGTGGCTCGAGCGGTCTTGCGTCTCGAGCGTCACCGGATGTCGCCTTTGACCTTAGAAATGATCTTATTTCTGAAGGTCAACGCGAGTTTCTGGAACGTAGCTACTGTGGACTCTTGTTTATCGACGGCTGTGTAGGTCAACTAACACGATTGTAGTAATAATTTACTGCACGTTTCCAAGTATTCCAGTTATTTATTTACCTCAATCTGAAGCATCAATGAAATCTGTATTTTCTAGTAGATTCGCCAGAGCGATTTTATTTTATTTTGGGGATCCCTGACGGTCAGCACCATCGTTCTGTCCGTCCAAACCAAACGCATCATTCTCTTGCTCTCCTCCTGTAAAAGCGAATTCGAGGATTTAAGCTCTTAGCGCCAACAGAACGTCGTTGTTTCGTAGGTGATTGGCCGCGTAGTTGTGAGCGAAGCACTGCACCTTTGAAAGGGAAGGGAGAGACGTCTCGTCCAGGTTGAAGCGGCGCAAAATGCCGGTGCGGATTCGAGACGGCTTTAGGCCTTGCGCCGCCCATTCCCGCGCCACCTCTTTCATGGCCACAGTAAGCCGCGGGGGCTGGGGTGACGGGCTTGAGTGACACAAGCCCCCGTTTCTTCCACGCTGATGGGTTTGAGGTGCTGGCAGCTCAGCGTTCTGCCTCTCCATGGACAAGGAGCGTATAGCACTACGCGCTCGCACGCCTTACAGTCGCAGGCGAGGAGCCGAATTTGCATTGCGTGCGGCGCAGCATAACTACAAACGCCGCTCGAAACCAAGTGACTCTTGGTCACCTGGTAGGCCTTGAGAGACTCAAGCAACAGCTCGGCATCACTGGTTGGCATGACAGGAGCAATCATTCTTCAGGCAATTCTTGAAGACATCGTAACGAGTGGGGCGTGGGGAGGCGAGGACACGTGACGGTGGAGTGAAACAAATTTGCGAGTCTCCAGCAACTATGGCGACAACTGCATACTTTAATGGGTAGATAACGACATTTATAGCTGTACGTAATTGGATTAAGTGCTGAGGATTTGGTTTGCGGTGGGCGGTGGTGAAAGCCAAAACCAGTTACCTACCAATTGATGAGTTACTGTGGCAAATAAAATAATTCTGGACAGCACAAAAATATAACTGTGCATTTAGCGTACTATCCACAAAATGACCAGTTACCCCTGCCCTGAATGGAGCACTTTCCAAATTCGATATAACTAGCTGAAACACAGTAAATTGTCAGCAGCTACTTTGCTAGATTAAATGGTCACCATCAATCTGTTGGTTGGTAGACAGCGCTCTGACGGAGGCGTTGGGCAAGTTTACGAAGTCTCATTCGGAAACCTACTACAAATGATTCGAAGTGCCACCCCTACGCCTGCTGCAGAGCTTCTGCGGCGTCTCGTCGAGGACAACGCCTTAGTCCACGACGATGTCGCCCAGAACGAAGTGTGAGGCAGCGACGACGACGACGACAACGACACGTGCACCGAGTCTTACTCACCGCTCTTAGATCGTAATTTCGAGAGCGGTGGGTCAGACGCTGTGGTCTCGCTGACCAACTTCACTCTTACGGAGTTTTATCTGCTTTGGGATCACGCCGAGCCGGAGCTCAAGAGCCGCTGGGGTTCCGGGTGCGGACGCCAATCCGTCACCACCCCGAAGATGCTTTCATGACGCTGATCTGCGTTCTCAAGCACTACAGTACGTAACAGAAGCAAAAAGCCTCGCAACGGCGAGCTGACGTCGGATGAGCTCGCTCGCAATGCTCGGGTCTCGTCGGATAGAGTGCTAGTGGAGAACGTTTTCGGACGCGTGTGCCTCCTGTGGAAAATCATGCACAGCACGTTCAAGTGGAGCGAGGCGTCGTTCGACTCGTTTGATCGAACGTGCGTTGCGTTAACAAACTTTCATACTGACATCAACCCACTCCGGGCTGGCGATGGCCAGTTCTACCGGTCCGGGATGGGCCGATACGCCTCGATGGCAGAGCGAGAGCGCCCAAGACGTGCATCCAGCGACGCTATCGTTGTCGCCGTGACACACGCTTGGCTGCCGACCAAAAAGTCAGAACGAGGCTGTCGCTCTCGCCAGCGAACTCGCAGTAGGATTTTGAGGAGACTTAGTCAGACAGTAAGCTTAACGAGCTAATTGGTGACACAGTTTAATCGCAAAATATACTGGTGACTGAATAATACCTATCCATTAGAGCACGCCATCGATGAGCTGATAGGTCAATACGGTAACGGGGTACAATCCAGTGTGCCCCAGGTTACATAAAGAGTGACCCGTCACTCTTGTGGACGCCTGGTACACGGTACCAGGTGCTCTCGGAGCCAGTCAGAGCATGACTACTTAGTTCCACTATAGGTAACCTCTAGTTTGTATAGAACCCAAGCTAACCTTACTTATAAATACATCAGTCTTAAATCTACTCTTCTTAGTAGCAAACCGTTCACTTTGAGGCGGGGAACACGTGGACTAACGTTCACTCGGGTAGTTAATACCCATAAGCACTTCCTTTGTGCAAGATGCTGTGTGACCCCGTCACACTTAGTAGCACTAGTAGTCAATCCAACACCATCGCGAGTAGATTGAACTACCTGAATCCTCTGTGCGCTCAACGTTTGAGCCACGATGGACCGAAGTGAGTTTCCTCCCTTGAACGACTCACAGTACGAGTCAGTTCGGAAGATGGGAGGCATCTTTGGATAAGATGTCAGTCGCAGCTTGGCGGCGGCGACGCCTGCCGAGCAACAAGAACGCGTGACCGCGTTTGAGACCTACGAGCGAAGTCTCATCGCTCACGTCCGCGGGAGTTTGGAGGCTCGATGGCCGCTCTCCAGGCAACCAGACCTAAGCCGGTATGGATGAAGGTCCCAGCGTTTGAGGGGAAGGAAGGAGAGAACCTTCACTTCTGGGTCCGTGAGGTGGAGGTCGCCATGAAGGCGGTTCTCATCTCGGACGATCCACTTCGGGTGGCGTTTGCCCTGTCCAACCTTGGTGGACGTGCCAAGCACTGGGCATACACCAGGGAGACGGCACTTCTTGGATGCTTTGCATCCTGGGCTCAGCTGTGTGAGCAGCTTCGGGCCGCATTCCTACCGGCGAACAACGAGCTCCGCTAGCGCTCACGCTTTCTCGCGTGCAAGCAAGGTAAACGTGAGCTGCAGGTGTACGCGCAAGAGATGCGCACGTTGGTGGCATCTCTGGCAGGGAATCCTCTGCCTGAAGACGTCAAGACAGCAGTCTTCATGAACGGCCTGAAGGTCGGTCCTGCTCGCACCCAGCTATTCCGGGTGCAAGCGACAGCTATGGAGGAGGCGATTCGAATCGCCTCCACGAAGAGTACATCACAAACAGGCTGGTACTCCTCGGGAAGAGGAACATCGCCACGATGAGAATGGCGTTCCTCGGGAGGCGGAGCATCACAGCAATGACGCTGTTGCTCCTGCTGTCACGCAGCCCGTTGATACCGGTGCGTACGGCGAGCCCGAACCCATGGACTAAAGCTCAGCCGAGAGCTTGGTCCGCTGCTACGGATGCGGCGGACATGGACACTACCAGCGTGTGTGTCCCTCGCCAGTCCCCGGGAAGAAGACAGCCCGTGGACTCCAGGTCCGGTGGCGAAGGCCACGGCCAGGTGGACGAAGACTCCACGGCCACCAGTAGAGGCGGTATGACCTACTGAAGCGTGCTAAGCCTTCGTGATGGGTGGGCAGGTTGTGCGCACCACGGGGCTTAGCTCAGAGAGACGTGGGTATCTCAAACCGGTGAAGGGCAGTGATGGGCTGCTGGTAGTACACTCGGTGTACAAGGGTACGGTACCCCTTGAACGTTTGATGAGTTCTGGGGCGTTGATACGTCGCCGGGACGCCGCTTGGCATAGCGACACCCGACAGCACTCTATGTCAGCGTGGTGGTCGTGGGCTGGTCCTTGGTGGACTAGCCTTTGGTACGATGAAGGAAGTACCAATTGTCCTCAACGGACCTGAGCGTTTCGGCTCGATGAACTCGTGCACCGCGGTGTCGCTCGCAGTTCTCGCCATGAACAACATGGCTGTGCCTTATGTGAGCATAAGGCACAGCCCGGACTTTGGTGTGGCAAGGCTGAGAAGGGCCTACCAGTCCAGGTCTATGGCGGAGCATTGGTGAGTCATGTTCCCACCTCTGTCATGACTTAGGCGTCTGATACAGACCACCAGGACGCAGATGCATCACGGAGCTGTCAGCGCGCTGACAGCTCTGCGTACAGCAAGATCATGCACCGCTGCGGCAATGCTACGGGCATGGGTCTTTTGCCCGGCGTGTGGACCTGCTACACTAGCAGCGTCCAATGCCGAAGGCCGTCGCGCCGTACGGGCTTCGAAAGTGGTTATGCCTTTAAGCACTAGCCAGGTGGGTAGCTTAGAAGCACACGGCCGCCCAGACCTTAACTGAAGAGGAAGGCGCTGAATGCGCCTCCTGTATGGGTAACACAGTGTCACACGCAGTCGCCCAGACGATAACTGAAGAGGAAGGCATTTACCATGCTTCCTGTGTGGGTAACACAGTGCCACACGAGGTCTCGAGTGCCTCTGATGTCGTCAACGAGACATCACGACGTGGGTAACAAAGTGCCACGTCACGTCAGCCGCCGCAAGTCGGGTCTGAACATTGTTCAGGCCGACGTCCCTTCAAGCGACTCGGAGGCCAGGGTCCGGACTCACCTGACTCGGTCGGTGGACACCAACTCTGTCCGGTTTGTGTGCGGGTCTGCCACGCCAGCTGATCCCAACACCGAAGGTCGTCGCACCGTATGCGCTCCGACAGTGGTGGTGCCGAAGGGCATTCACCAGGTGGGTAACATAGGTCCACACTGCGGATAACAAGTTCCGCAAGCAGCGAAGCTGCTTAAGGAGACCGACATTCGGTGCTCCGAGCGTGGGTAACAGAGTTCCACGCAAGGTCACTCAGACCATAACTGATAAGGAAGTCGCTGTATGCGCTTCCGGTGTGGGTAACAGAGCTCCACACAACCAAGGCGAGTAACGCAGCTCCGCAACCAAGGCGAGTAGCATAGTTCCGCACACAGAGCCATTGGCTCGAGGCGCGAGGTTGTCTTGGCCTCGCCAGACGTGAGCAACTAGCTCGACGTCAAGTCGCGCAGACTCAAACTGCTGACGCGAAGGCTGGATGCCTTCGGTCGGCACGGCCGACGCGGCTGCCCATACCGACGCAGTGCACGGGACTGAGAGCCGTCGCGCCTGTCAGTGGCTATCAGAAGCCACGAGAGACTCAGTAGTCTCGAGGTTAAGTGGGGGAGAGGCTCGGAAATATCTTTCCTCCCTGACTTTCCACGAGGCAGGTACCCGTCGTGCTGCCAGTGGCTATCACAAGCCACGCGAGACTTAATGGTCTCATGTGTAAGTGGGGGAGAGGCTCGGAAATACCTTTCCTCCCTGGTCTTGAGGTAAGACCAAGCTCCTTCCGGAACCAGGCGTCGATGTTCATCGACTGCAGGCTGGAGGCGAACAGCCGAACTAGAGCTGCGGTAGCTCTAGCCGAACAAGACATAGTGGCGAAGAAAGCCACTGGCGCAAGGTGCCTCGGAATCGCTGAGCGAATTAGCAGTGTCGGGGTTGCAAGAAACCACACACGAGGCGAAGCGCGGACCTAGTGCAATCACTGCACAGGTCCCTTGGTCATGAACGACCTGTCGAGTTGGGTGAACGGAACGTCTCACCCGCCGACAAAGCGGTTGCCGTACGTGATGTACGCACCGCTTCGGGTACAATGGGTCGTGAAGCCATAACCCAAGTGTGGTGCACGAGTGCACACACAACCGACCAGGTGGTGGTCGAGGCAACGCACGCAGTCGTAACAGGTGCCGCACCGAGCATGACACCGTGGTGATGGCTGCTTGCCTCACCATGGTTTGGTACCCGTGAGTACTCGGTGTCAATGCCAGACACCAACGCCACAGTGGCATGGTGATGAGATATGCCTCACCACGGTCGAGTACCATCAAGGTACATGGTGTCTGTGACAGACACTAGAATAGGTGCAAAGGATATGCACCATACCACGACCCGATGCGCACTGGGCGTATACGCTGTGAGTCAACGCACGTTCCGTGCATCGGCACTGGCTGATGTCGAGCAGCGGCCGAGGGTTCCACGTAACGAACTCGTCGTGCATGACACACCTGAAGTGTACGGAGCACTTATGGTAGCTGTGGTACGTGTCGTACACAGCGTACCTCGTGTACGGGCCTGTGGACGTGTACACTGTGCTTGCACATGCGTCGTGCACGATGCGAGCACTGGCCATGATTCAGTTCAGGCGACAGCACAGCAGAAGCTGTTGCCGCCAAGCATGGCAACCTTGTGGTGGGCTTACCGCACCAAAGGTTAGTACCGTACAGTACATGGTGTCGATGGGAGACATCTACGCCACAGCTGTGTACCGTCACGCTACACGGTGTCGATGAAGGACACCTATGCGCCGTTGGTATGACGGCCAAGATGCGAAGAGAGCGTGGCAGAAGCTCTGCTCGCAAGGATGGATCCTTGCTGGAGCCAAAGGCATGGCCCAAGGTGAGCGGATAGCCCCCTCTAGTGCTGGGGAAATTGTTGCTCTTCTCGGTGTCGTTCCTCGCGGGAGACACCATGCTCCGGACGCGTACGCGAGGACTGTCGTGTCCTCTGGTGCGAGCTGTGGGCGAATGCCACACGTTCGGATGCTATTGCACCCTGTGCCAAAGCACTGTACGCGCGCTAGCGCAGGAGATAATGCAGCTTTGAGTGTAGGCTTTGCGGCCAACACAGTTGTGAGCATAGGGATGCAAATCCCAGTGAGCTTTGGGACCACAAGTCACTGTGGGTGTGACTGAGAGCCGCGCCAGTCTCGTGGCTGCTCAGTGTGAGAATTCACCTTTTGGTGTTTTAATTCTCTCACTTCTGATCGCCAATCAATTGGAGAAGTGAGAAAATTAAAACACCAAAAGTTGTGATTGGAGAATCAGGTGATTCTCATTTAAGTGGGGGTGTAGTGTGCCCCAGGTTACGTAAAGAGTGACCCGTCACTCTTATGGACGCCTGGTACACGGTACCAGGTGCTCTCGGAGCCAGTCAGAGCATAACTACTTAGCTCCACTATAGGTAACCTCTAGTTTGTATAGAACCCAAGCTAACCTTACTTATAAATACATCAGTCTTAAATCTACTCTTCTTAGTAGCGAACCGTTCCCTTTGAGGCCGGGAGCACGTGGACTAACGTTCACTCGGGTAGTTAATACCCATAAGCACTTCCTTTGTGCAAGGTGCTGTGTGACCCCGTCACAAATACCTACTGCTAAAAAAGACAAGCAAATCATAATAGACTCGATCTATTGCAAACCAGAGCAGTGATTAAGTAAAATATCTACCACTTGGTTTTGTTATCTATTGATCGATACATATTTAGATTTCGAAACGTCGCATTTCGTACTTAAGTGGGCTCCCCTCAAGGCAAGTAGTGGAACGCACAATACTCGAGCACATGTATATTGGTTGTACGTGCAGCTCGGTTTGTAAACAATTCGAACCCACGTCACTGGTATGTCAAGCCACGGGCGTGAATATCAATCCGATTAGTGTGCGCTGCTCCAGCAGCTTGCCTGCCATCGCAATACTTCACGGACCAATTGCAGCTGCCTCACAACAGTTTTCGAACCATGGCAAAGAAATGAGGGCCGCTTTAAGGTCATTTTGACGACCCCGCCGATAACAACAACATCAAACAGGCAAAATGCAAGCACTGTAACGTGACAACATCTGCTACGCTTCCAACATGAGCATCCACCTTGCATCGTTCCCCAGGCTCGTGACCACGATCCCAAGAAACACTTGAATGCAGCTACGGCGACAGCACCTGTCGATTGTGGAGAAACTGAAAGCTAACAAGAAATACCCCAATATGCAGCCGAGCTGAACGTCAACTGACGGATGAAGCGTTCGCTTTGTTTGTTCATCGAGCTCTTCAGGGTATGCCTAAGCACATGCTGTTCTCAGTCGAGCATCAGAGTGTTTTTTGCAATAAAACTCTTTGAAAAATCATAAAATATTATATTTCGTTTTTTTGCCAGAGTTTATATAGATCGAAACGACAAATATGTTTTGTGTACTCTCGTGAAGAATTCATTCAGCATTCGAAGAGGAACGTCTGCCTAAAATATATGCTGCTCTTGCCTTTAGCAACAAGGAACATCTTCATTACGGTACTGTAATAGTAGTCGAGCCGATGCAGTATCTGCTTGGGTATGCATTCGCAATTGACACGGTAGAGACAATAAATTTCCCACTCGAATTCACCTTATTATAGCTCATGTTCTCAAAATATTCCAGACTGTAAGCTTCCACATCTTTCCTTACTGTGACGGGGACTCGCACGAGCAAACAATTCACCAGAAACATCCAACGGTGCTGTTAAATCGTGCAAGCAAGTCGATCAATTGTTTGGATAGGCCAGGGACTTCAGATCGGAAGATAACCAGCGCAATGCTCCAGAAGTATTACCTTATTAATATAAAATAAATTGTACCGGTACATGCATGAACAGTATCTATCCAGACACGAATGTTAGAAAACGCAGTTTTGCACCCTTTTCATTTTGCTCGTGCTGGACTGGCAATTGTTAGATCTCGTTTGCAGCTCACGCACCCGCTAATCTAAACAATCTTTCAAGAATTGTAATTTCCGGTAAAGTACTTTGGAGTATTAAATTTATGCTGTAAATGCTTTTTTTCACGACCAAATCTTTATGGAAACTTGAAACTTGAAGTGCGATCTTGCCTACGTTGAAGCACTACACTGTAGAGTCTACAGTAAAGACAGACCTCTATCCCAAATAGTGATAACCTCTAGTTAAGGATGTTGGAGCTCAGCCCAAGTTAAAAAAGTATTTCAAGCTTCCAGATCGTACTTAGCATCAATGACTATTACGATCTAGATTCCCTTAACTAGAGACATTGTTCGCTTAGTGAGCTACGCCCGAAAAAATCCAGTACCACTTTTGGTTCTTCCGGCCCTGCTTGCGACCCATTCATCTACGACTACGTTCTCTTTTGTAAGGCTTATATATAGCAGCTCTTCGATGGACATCAGATCTTTGTGTGCAAGAACGGCAAGCTCATCGGCGACTTCAGGACTTTCATATTCACAACTATGACAGCTCTGAAGACCCGTGTGCTTCCAGTATTTCAAAAAGATTGGTGTGGGAATAACGAGTTCCAGAACTCCACGCTCCATGTAAGGGTTTGGCGCACACTCACGCTGTGCAGCGTTTGGAGCCGGGGCACAATCCATTGAAAGCCAATATATTAACAAGCAAAACATCAAGGCGAGGGTACCCGGGATAGTGTTTCCTTCGGAAAGTGATATAAAGGCGGTATGACTACAAAGAGGATTGTCTGTTTTGAAAATATTGGCGTGGATTTAGAAAAGTAAAACACGTACTTCGTGAAGTACCTGTAGTTTCGCAGGTGAATGAATATTTGTGGCTTATGACCCGAGGCTGTCTTCACAGCCACAGAAGATTGTCGGCTGGCAACCCTGAGCTATTATATTAATGCGGTGCTCCATCCAAATGGACTTGAATTCATGTAGAGCAGCCGTGACGTGTTATCTTTGCTGCTCCCCTAGTAAGCAACCAGTGCTGCTTGGTGCTGTTACTTCAAGACTTGAGCCGACGTGCCGGCGGAAACGCAAGCTAGGCTGCAACGTCAAGTGTCTTCGTCGGCTTAGTACCACCTGCGTCCGCTTAAGAATCTTTAGTAAAGATCGCACTGAAGGGTAACATCTACTTGTATCGGTCCGATACTATTGGATATGGAGCTACGGATTCGGTGCAATAGCGGTAGGGAAGCAACCAACGGCTGCGACGACTAAATGCGCTTTCGTCAACTGCAATTGCACAAGGTGAGCGCTTCTAAGTTTCGCGCGCACATATTTATTTTATGATATAGAGTCGAAATGCGACAATGCAGTGTGGAATTGCACCTCATCAAGCTATTCGCACAACCTCATCACGCCATTGGCATTGCCATGCAGGAATTCTATTGGCTGTTGAAACTTGCAAAACATTTGAGCCGTGACAGCCACTAATATACTCCTTACCAAAATGGAAGCTCACGCAGGTCTCCCACAAAAAGGTCTTGACCGACACGTGAGTACGAGGCCCACTTATTTTGGTACAGTATTTGTCACTTTAGCTCACGCGCAATCACTGTAATTACCGGCTCGCGATCACTGTAAATAGTGAAGCCCATGTTTTTAACATTTAATTTTATAAATGTATTGTACGGTACAGAAAAATAAGCACTGTTTAGCGGGTGGTGTACCTGTACACAGCTGATTTGCCGCAGCGGAACACTCCGGGCAGTTCGCGGATCGCGGGCCGGTCCATCATCTGCAATCGGGAAACGCGGCTCTGGTGCAGCCGCGCTCTGGATGCCTCACACAGATGGGGACGATATTTTCGTCGACATTGCCACCCCCGCCGAAGATGAATGATTCTCGTTGCATGCCATCGTATGGTCCATACATGTAATTGTATAACGGCACCAGCTCGGCAATGCCGTCAGTATGCAGAATGATCAACAACTGTGCTATGAATTCCAAAAAGATAGTTGACCCAACGGCGGTTCGCGGTACCGCTATTGTAGGAATGGCGCTGCATCGCATCTTTTGTATTGTTTTCTATTTCTTGGCGTACTAAGTAAACGATAATTTAAATATTCCACCACCGCCACAGCAATTGTGTGGATGCCTTCTGGCTTAACAGCACGAGCTGAATTAATAACCCGGTTGGCTCTACGTCGATACCAATTTGGTTCGGCAAAGTTGGCGCTGGATCGAGCTTCTTTACAGGAGTATAGCCAGAGCAGGTGTCAAAAACGAGGCGCGAATGTATCGTCTGCATTGTTGTACGTTGATTGGTGGAAAATGTCAAGCATACGGTGCATAGTGAAATCGAGTCCGCCTTACTAAGCTCAAGTGATCTACTAGGCCCTTGGTACAAGCGATGGGCGAGGCAAGAGAGCGCGGCGCGCTGGCCGCCCTTCGTTTCGTGAGCAGCTCCAGTTGCCGCTGTTGCCTCCATTTGCCAAAAGTCCGCGTCGTCGTCGAATCCCTGCTGTAGCCACCACCACCACCATCGCAATGAAGGACGGAGTCTGCACGCTGAGCGCAACTGTGCTGGAGGCGCACGCACTGGGCGGCACTAAGATGTTTGAGGTCAAGGTGTTCTGCAAGGGCAAGAGCACGTCGGTCTACAAGAGCAAGGAGGACTTTAAGAGCGTGCTCGATATGTTTCGCCTCGTGGGGGCCATGTGCCGCGCTAAGAGCGACCGTTGCGAGATTTGCGCCGCCTGCAGCACCTTGAGCCCAGGGCGCGTATGTGACGAGAACTCGCTCGATGAGTTCCTGGGCAGCGTACTGACCAAGCTACGCGAAGCTGAGCCTGTTGCCATCGAGCAGTGCAGCACGCACCGCGGTGTTGTGCAGATTTTTATGGACTTTCTTAACGTGCGCAACGGCAAGTATTTCTGTGAGCTGACCCCCGAGATGGAGGAGGAAATCAGTCCCAAGAGCAACAACAGCCAAGATCTGCAAGACGACGACGTGGATCTAGATCACCCGGTCTCGCGCTGTTCTCTTAACCGCACGCTCTCAGAGCAGTTCGCTGCTATGGACTCGGTGTGCTAGCGGAAGTATGCCAGCACACTGCACAACTACCAACAACCCACACGCGCGAGCTCCCGCATTTCCACTATATAAACGAAAGCAAGTATGTAAGCGAGCAGCGCAGCTCCTCAGCAGCTCCCACAAGGACCTGGCTTTCGCCCTGCGAAGCAGGATTGTAGATTCCCCCCGACAAGACCTTCTATTTCCGCTGTGTAGCTTGTTTTCGTCTCGAGAGAAGTTGATAGCGCACTACGGAAGAGCACGGTCTAAGACCCTACCAAGGCGTCGACGATTCCATGCGTACAATAATTGAACCGAATAATATAAGAGCTCCTACTACATGCTGGCTTCGGTGTGCGCCTGCAGCGACATTTACTAGTATTTGCTAGGACAGTCGAAACCGTTGCCACGTCAGTGGAGAAGTAGAATTTGATGCCAGACCCGCCACGTACGTGGCCTGCGATAGCGAGTTGCAGGTGCCAACATTCCGGTACTATACGTGATGCTCTACTACATGTACGCATTCATGTTGCGAGTTCGATGCTCGACTTCAAGAAGTCTTCAACTACCAAAAAGAAAAGCTGTGACAAGCTCAATCGAGCCAGCGAATTCCATGTACTGCTTTCTGATGCTTTGCAGAGCGCCTTGAACAGTTCAAGGCGCAAGTTGAACCCGAGCGAGCTGCGAGCTTCGAGCTGCACACGAAGCGAGCCTGTAATCCTAACCGGACGCGTTAAAAGGAGGCCTCGTCTCGTGTTTGAGATCTCCCCGATGCTGATTGACTATGTATTAGTAAGTATTAAAACTACGTAGTACAAGATGTGGTCCAGACACGAGTGTAAATGAATGTATGCTTGATTAGGTGCTATGCGCTGGCTGCTGCCACTTGCTGCTTCTCTCCATCCGCCATTGCTGCGTCGTCAAGGATGATCTTAAGCATCTCTTGACTCTCCAGGGCGTGAATGGCAGCAATAGTATTTCGACGTCGCGGACGCAGCGCTGCAGTGCTGTTGGCTTGGGCTTCTTCTGCTTGGGCCTGCGTCATGGCAGCGCGGATGTGGTGCAGCAGCTCGGCCTCTGTGTTAGCACCCACAAACTCCAACACCTTCTTCTGGAGGAAGGCGCACCAGCTACTGCGCCGCTGCACCTCCAACGCGGCCTCCACGAGCCCGTCCAGCGCTCGTTCGCGCTTGCGGTTGGAAGGGTGCGTCGATATCCAATCAAAATCCAATTCCAGCTCGTCCTCACCTGCCTCCGGATCCGCATAGAAAGCCGTGAACGCCTTCCACAGCCGCGGGGCCTCCGACGGATCGTAGCACGCGCTAGCAAGTAGCATGATGCCAATGTGGTCTGCTTCGGCCTCTTGCGACCGACTGAAGGGCAAGTTGAAGGCTACAAGTGCAACGCACGCGATTAGTCTGGTTCAACCACGGCACCACAACGAGGATGCGATACACGGCGCCGCCTTGGTACTGTAGGTGCGTACCGAATTGGAAAATGTACTTGAGCAGCGGGCTCTCCATGCCGAGAATGAACTGCAGATACATCAACGGCAACATGCTCATCGACTCGGCCGTGTGTCTCGCCAGCGCGTGGCCGATTTCATGCGCCATCACGACCGCAAGCGCGTCATGCTTGCTATGACAAATACCCTTCTGTACCGCAAAGTCGATGAGGTCCAGTATCCCCGTCTGTACGATGATCTTCCCCCCGGGAGCGCAGCACGCATTGGCGGAGGACGGATTGTCCACCAGCCAGACTCGCCAGTCAGGGTCGAGCGTTTGCCGCTACTTCGCTTATTTGAGGTGCGAAAGGGGTCATTACACGGCACCTATCAACCCCGACCTGATGACATCAAATCTATTCGTCCGGAAAAGCAACCCTGCTGCCTACGTGGATTCGGCCCCAATCGTAGCAAGAACGTATCACGTCGATCATAGGCACAAGCAGCAGGGTCGAGCGTTTGATGCTACTTCGCTTATTTGAGGTGCGAAAGGGGTCATTACACGGCACCTATCAACCCCGACCTGATGACATCAAATCTATTCGTCCGGAAAAGCAACCCTGCTGCCTACGTG
>NW_003303737.1:706216-709843 GCF_000142945.1 Phytophthora infestans T30-4 | reverse complement strand
CTGCACCAGGTTCAAGGGTGCGGGAACTTGACTCACGTCCACATCTCCTATGGGATGTATGCTAGCGCAGCCTCCGCCTTTGACCCGTAGACAGTACCAGCTGTAGCTGGGCACCGCCGCGCGCTCCCGATCGGAAGACCATCCCCCCAAGCCCATCGCAAAGTCAACCTAGACAATCTGATTTTAGTATCCAGTTGCTTTCTTGCAGAAGATTTAAAAATGTTTAAATTTTTAAAAAATTTCCTGGTAATAACAGATATCGCGAAATAATCACAATTTGGGCCCTGTTCTTATAACTCGTATGACAGGGTCGAGAAGACGTAGGGAGAGGAAGAAGACGTTCCCTTCTACGTCAAAAGTACTTTATTAGTATTATGAAGCCACCAATAGCTGTACAGTACAGCTATTGGTGGCTTCCTAATACTAATGGAGTACAGCCTGTACTCCAGCTGCATAGAATAAGCCAGTCATACTGACTTAAACAGGACCTCCTAAATCTCATTATAATATTTTGGAGTGACTAGGTCAATGTAATCAAACTGTTTAGAGGCTACTTCAACAGTTCTTATTCTCTATTGGCTAGTTAAAATGTTTTTTGTTGAAGCCATTTGATCTGGGCAAGGCTCAATTGATTCTCACTCTCACAAACTTTTAAAACGAAAAGTGGCAGGAAACTGGCAATCTCGCTAAAATGAGGACATTTTCTCAAAGCAGAGCCATTTGTTACCTAAGTAGGCAGCATACTACAGCTCTCTCTTTTAATTAAAATTGCCCAAAACGAGAGCATATGATGAGTGTTTTTATGGATGAATTAGGACACCTCAATAAAAAGTTATGCTGACTCAGCTTTAGGACTTTCAAAAGTGGCACAACTGGCACAGTACCTTGGTAATATTCAAGATTCCGAATTTATATTTAAAGTCAGACTGAGTTTTGAACTTGAAAAAAAACACATCTGGAATCCTAAACGGGACCTCCACTCACCACATCTCTACATACGTAAGCTATAGATAATATATTCTAGGGCTGAAGAGGGGCTGGGATAGTATCGAAAAATGGAAAGCGCAACTGAAACGTCGATCTATTTCGTCAAAACATGTATGATACGAAATGTCCCTGCAAAGTATGTAGACTTGTAAGGGCCTTAAAAGCCTTATTTAAACAGTCGAAACATATGTTTAGTACTATATACATGTATAAATAACACACACACTCACACATAAAATGTTGCATTCAGAAATTGTAAAAACATATATTTGTGTCACGGGCCATTGGGGAGTTGTCGTGTGTCCAGCAACTTGCACAAATTCGCTCGGATATGATTTTATTGACCTTGATGTAGGGAGGAACGCCCAGAAATTGTGTACCTGCTTTGTAAGTGTGAAGACCCTCTGTAAAAACCTGTCCTAACAAGGACAATACAGCCAACAGCACTGCAGTAATCTATCCGACTGGCACATTGATAGGATAAGGAGCTCCACCTATTTCGCCCCCAACACGGCAAAGCAGCCAAGTGACACAACTACTAGCTTTAGTCAACGCAAGCTTGTCGAACACTGAGTATTGACCACTTAAAGTACAGCAACCACCCGACACAGAAACTTATTTCTGTATTCACCTACCTCTCCATACCTCGTCGAATTTCCGGGGAAGACCTCGCCGCCAGCGGACCCCGCGATTATGATGATATGCTACTGGAGCGTCTCAAGCACTTTAAGGTTGTATTTTGGGCTAATACTGCATCCCCGGCGGCAGTGTCCGGTCCTGCCAGATGCTGGATGTGGTGGATGTTAATGAGATCCACGGACATGTCACCCTGTTTATCTCTAGACCAAGCCTCACTTACCGGAACTGATGAAGGCTGCGGTACGCGACTGAGTGGCGGGTTTGGCGCTTGCGCATCCAAAACTTCAACTTGCTCGAGGAGAGCGCGCAACCGCTATCGGCATTGCCATTGCAGCGCCTCGTCCATCACTTTGTCGCGAATCGTCTTGACAGTGACAAGGTTGTCATGCTGCAAAAGGAGTAGCTTTGTGAGAACAATTGTGACATCGACTGGGAATGCTTACTATTGCGTTTTCGTGAAGCACGCCCGACCCGCAACCATTGCCAGGGGGTCCGAAAATGATATTGTTATTTATCGTAGTAGCATCTTCACGATAAATTATCGCGAAGCTAGCTTGTATGTTGGCAATACGTTATGATGCTTTAGCTAGAAGACCAATAAATAATTGAGTTATTGCTGCAATAAACACGGTTTATTGAATCAATAACAGGTATCTACGCTCGAGTTGCTGTGTCAAGTGTTTGTGCGTCCCAGTAACCAGCATTTTCGCGCAGGAAGAGAATCATTTCTAAAGTAATGGGCTGCAGTCCATGGCGTTCTTGGCCAAACGTGGTACGAGCAACGCTAAAAAAGCGCTCCACCACGTTGGACGTCGCAGGGATTGCGTGCAAGAGCTTGTACTTGGTCTCCTTCGCGGCAAGTCGGCGTCTCTTTTGAAGCAGCTGGACGAACGAACTTTCGCCGTCGTCCTCGTCTTCACTCACTGCAGGAGGGCCTGTCGACTTGAACGGAGTCAACACTGTTTTTTCAGCTCGCGTGAGGCGGGCTGCATTGCCGCCTAAGACCCGTACACACCCTGACTCAAAGTCAGGGCTGTGAACAATTTCAGCGCGTGGGCCTAGTGTTCATAGTGAATACAAAACAAATTAGCAATGGATACTAGAAAAGGAAAAAATATGCTGCACGTACCAATGTACCGAGCGTAGTGTGGTTTGATGGAAATCAAGCCATCCAGCCACACTCGAGCATCAAGTAGTGATACTTCGCTTCCCTGTAAAGCTTTTGCAACGGACTCGACCTTCTTCAAGTCTGCTAGCAGAGCACGCAAACGGCGGTTGTACGAAGGGGACGGCAGCAAATCTGCGATGTCGTCGTCATTGCTGTCGATAAACTCCAGCAGTGTGAAGTACCGCATCACCATAGCGAAAGTGGAGCTCCATCGAGTATCTTGGCGGATAACTGGACGGAGCGGCGTTTTAGTTCTACATTCAAAATAGAAACCCAATTAGAAACGTTTCTAACTACATCATTATCAGTTCAAACTTACCTCAGCTTGGCACTTTGCTTCAGGTTACGAAGCTTGATCATTAACTTCTGGACAGCATCCAGCTCGTCCTCATAGTCTTGCATGTCAGCTTGCACTGCTCGGTTAAGGCGGTGGCTGGCACAGCCGATTAGCGGCACACCCATCAGCGTTGCGAGCCGCCGGTTAACCGAGCAGTTGTCTCCCACCAGGAAACAGCACTGGCCCAGCTGCTTGCCGTAGTCCCGAGGCAGCATAGTGGCAAGAAACTCCATGTGGCCGCGGGCGGAGAGGTCTTCCTCCTCCTCGTTGAGCAGTGGAGCCATACAAAGAAGAGGAGTCTTGACGACCCCGTCCACCTCGTAGCGAGCGTACACTGCAATGTAATGATCTGAAGCATGAGACCACCCATCAAAGATTAGCCCAAAAAGGTCAGGTATCTCTTCAGCGATGCCACGCTCCACGGCCCGCGTCACACTACTCATGCCAGAGACGATGCGTCTCGACACAAATTGAGTCAAGATTAGAGTACCTATGA
>NW_003303737.1:702636-704639 GCF_000142945.1 Phytophthora infestans T30-4 | reverse complement strand
AGCTTTGCCGTTGACAAATTGACCCCACTCGACCCCCCCCAGCACATCGGTGAATCGTTTCTGATACCCGGCGTCATTGCAAGCGAAGTGCGCATGTCTTACTACCATTGCAGCAACACTGTTATCAAGCACATTTGTTTCTTCATAGAGGCTCTTCGCCTCGTAAATAAAGCTCATCTGGAAGCGAAAAGAAGTCACCATACGTCCATAAACGTTTTCAGGGCGTTCCATTGCACAATATCATCGTCACCCATTCCGAGTTCCACGCACACCAAATCGCCTGTCACGCCGCGAAGACGCGGCAGAGCATTGGAAGTACCGCTTTGTACTCAGCATTTTGCTATCGCGGTATTGTAAATAGCTAGCAGGTGGATTTGACGGGCACAACCCGAAATACGTACGACTATCACCGGATAGCTCATTGGAATCAGCCTATAGATAGCATTATCATGCAGGATAAAGGACGCCGGGTCGGACTCAGCCCGACGCAAAATTCGAGCGGAGATGATGCCGACATCAAGAAACCTTTGGTCGCTGCCATTTTCATCCTACGGCATACCATCCCTACCCGTGTTCAGCGTAAAGCTGAACGGGGCCGTCTCGTCCTCGCCCCATATGAAAGTCATTTTTTTTCACTTTCAGTAGCACTATGGTTTGGACGTCTTCTGGAGCTGGCACAGCCGCAAAGGCTTCAGCTGTTATTGAAAAAGTCAGAAAACTGTAATTTCATTTCTACTATCTTTCGAGGTTGCCGCACTGTTTGGTTATAGCCCAACCGCGCAGACATCATATCGTCAACGTTTTCCGTGACAACTACCCCAAGTCGCTTGACTAAGTCCTCAGTGACACCACTAAAGCTACTACTGCTGTTAATAAATATACACACATCGGTAGCCTGCTCATCGTCTGTAGAGGCTAGAACCCTGTCCTTCATGGTCACATAAATGATCCGCTCACATAGTGGCTCATCTTACGGCTTTATTTATATTGCGGCTTATTGCGACCCCCCCCACTGTTGTGGCACGAGGCCGCCTTTCTTCAATCCTCCATTGGCTCACTCTTAGCTGACGGCTTTAGCCTAGGATGGCGTACTCTGGTTGCTATATCCTGGCTTTCTTTTTGTAACAGTCGCTGTCGCTATCTTCGCTGTTTGTCCTCCATAGTGAACAAACTCGAAGGTTGTAGCAATCTCCATGACCTCACGTTGAAATTTTAGACTGAGCTATGTCACCTTTATAACAATTTCAGCCCGATAGCCATCCTGATATTAGAACTGCTTCTGCATTTCAAAAATCTCTAATTTAGACTGGACATGCCGACACTTTTACGTGTAAACCGATATCGTATCTTTTCATCGGCTTGTGAGCATCATTACAAAATCCGATGTTGCATCTTTCATCCGTTCTCTATTTTAGGTATAATACGCCTCCGAAGCGAGAACCCCCAGCTGTAAGTTTAACCAAATTTCCCTTTATACATCGGGTCGCCGTTTGGTGTCACAGCTCTCGGTGCATCACTTTGAGCCGCTTCCGTTATTTTCTTGGCGTTGCAGTGGGTTTGGTTTTTCACGTGCCCCTCGTCACAGTAACGAAAAATAGAATAATTGGACGTTTCGGCGAGTGACCCGCTTGCACGGTAAAACAAAGCTGGAATGAACAAGAACGCTCAGAAGTGATCTTACAACTTTTGATCGTTTTGCAACTTGGTGGTTTCGCACACTCACTCGGCAAAACAAATCGGCCAGGTCATAGTTGAAATAAGTAGAGGTGGAGGCGTAGTCCTTAGAGCGGTCCACACAGAGTGTCTAAGGATCTATGGTATATGGGTAATACGATGGATCTCAAACTTTCGTGGGGCGATGGAAAGCACATGAATATGTAATGTGGTGCTGGATGATTGGAGCTCTCAGATACATGAGGAAGTGTACACTTGCAGTAAGGTGGACTAACGTGGCTCGGATCCAGGGCATTATACACATAATATGGCGACCTCACGATGACGCC
>NW_003303737.1:692346-702274 GCF_000142945.1 Phytophthora infestans T30-4 | reverse complement strand
GACGTGGATAACCACATTGACCACTTGCGAGCGGTGCTCGAGTGCATGCGCACTAATAAGTTGTATGCCAACTTGGACAAGTGCGTCTTTGGCGCGGAGGAGATTCCTTTCCTCGGGTGCTTCATTGGGAAGCGTGGCTTACGGGCAGATCCTGCCAAAGTCAAGGCCATCGTGGACTGGCCGGTTCCCAAGAACCAAAAAGACTTACGCAAGTGGCTAGGCTTAGCCAATTACTTGCACAAGTACAGTGCGAACTACGCGGAGATGGCTCGGCCATTATCAGATCTCCTTAAGAAGGACGCACCATGGTGCTGGAACGTCGAGCACGACGGAGCCTTTGAGGCTGTGAAGGAGAGCCTTCTCCAGGCTCCGATCCTTGCGCTACCGGACCCGGATAGTCCGTTTAGCGTCGTCTGTGACGCCTCCGATTTTGCAATCGGTTGTGCTTTACTACAAGCAGACGCCGAAGGGCGTGAGCGCGTGATCGCGTTTGAGTCTCGCCAGCTCAAAGCTGCAGAGAAGAACTATCCAGTTCATGACAAAGAGCTACTTGCAATGAAGTATGCTCTAGTCAAATTCAGGGTACACCTGCTAGGCTCTAAGCCTTTTGTGATCTTTACTGATCATGCGTCGCTACGCACTGCGACACAGTCGCCTCATCTCTCTCAGAGAATGGCAAGATGGCTTTCCTTCTTTGCCGAGTATAACTTCGAGGTGAAGTACAAGCCGGGGCGGCTTAATGTAGTGGCCGATGCGCTCTCGCGCAGGCCGGACTACGAGTTAGCTCATGTCACGACAGTGACGTCGTCAGTGCCTGACTTGATACGCGGAGCGTATGCACAAGACGACATGTGCGTAGCGCTGCTACGGGCTCTTGGGAGCGAAGAGTTTAAAGACTCTGACAAGGAATTGTCTGGGCGCTTACGCGCGAGGCTGCATCGATACTCACTCGATGGCGGCCTGCTGTACTACAGCACCGACGCTGAGGATAACCCTCGTGTAGTCGTTCCTCATGATGAGGATCTAAAGTATCGAATCCTCTATGAGGTTCATGATACGCCCGTGGGCGGGCACTTAGGTCGGGAGAAGACCTATGGCTCGGTGAGCTCGATGTACTGGTGGCCCAAGATGTATAAGTGGGTCGGCACCTATGTACGCACGTGTGAGACGTGTCAACGGACAAAGTCCGCGCCGAGCACGGCAGCGCCATTGGCGAGTTTGCCTGTCCCCAAGGGATGCTGGCAGTCCATGAGTATGGACTTTGTGTTTGGCCTTCCCAAGGATAAGGCGGGAAACACAGGTATAGTGGTCTTTGTAGACCGATTGAGCAAGATGGATCATTTAGCGGCAGTGCCGGACACCATTGATGATGAAGGTACAGCTTTGCTGTTTTTAGACCGAGTCTTTCGCCAACATGGCTTGCCTGAGGCAATTGTCTCGGATCGAGATCCGCGCTTCACCGCGAAGTTCTGGACGTCCCTCTTCAGAGTGCTCGGCACTCGTTTGGACATGACCACGGCGGACCATCCGCAGACCGATGGTCAAACCGAACGCGTGAATCGCGTGTGGAGGATACCCTCCGAAGCGTATGCGCTGAGGCGCCAAAACGCTGGAGCCAGATGCTCCCACTCGTTGAGTTCGCATTAAATAATGCAGTGCACGCCTCGACAGGCTACACTCCGTTCTATGTGAACGGCTTGGTTAACCCTCGCGTCCCACTGACGCCGCCACGCAGTGGCTCAGGGCTTGGTGGGGGAGGGATAGCCGAGCGGCTAGCTGATGTCAGCCCTGTTGCGGTTCGCAAGCAAGTCGATGACTTTGTCTCTTTGAGACTGAGCGTAATGCGTCAAGTACGCGACGCTATGGCTGAAAGCCAAGACACGCAGAAGGAACATGCAGATGCCAAGGGCAGAAGCAATGTTGAGAGGTTTGAGGTCGGTGACCAAGTTTTATTAAACGCTAAAAACCTACCTACTCATGCAGTGTCTGCAGTCTTCAAGACGAAGTTAAGACCGCGGTTCATAGGACCGTTCAAGGTCGTGGCCAGGAAGGGCCTAGCGTATACGCTCAACCTTCCGAAGAAGATGCGCACGCATCCGGTCTTCTATATCGGCTTGCTTAAGCCATACCAAGACCCTGCCCAGGTGAGCACGGAGGCGTTGGCACCAACGGTGGCTGGGCCACGGACAGCTGCAGGGCAGCAGGTGGTAGAGCCACGGGAGGCTGAACGACAGCAAGTGGTGGATCCACAGATGGCTGATCAACAGCATGTGGCAGAGCCACAGGTCGCGGAGCGAAGTGCTCGAGATGCAGGAGCAAGGCAAGCTGAACGTTCAGCCGAGCAGCTGGACGCTCAAGGTCCGAGACCTGGTTGTGAGTCAACAGTGGTGGCTCTAACCTATCCACAAGGTGGATCATCTCTTCGAGATCGACCGATGGGCGGTGAACGTTCGCGTCGTGGACGCCGGCGTCGTGGACGCCGGCGTCGTATGGACGCAGACGCCGTTCCGGCAAGTGCTGACTCTCCCCGCGAGAGCCCAGCTGAGGCAAGGCCTCCTCCTGCTCTGCTCGATGAGCATGGTGAGCTCCACTTTTCACGTAAAACGCTTTGTGGGGGGGGGAAGACGCCAGGGTCGTACCCAGTACTTAGTGAAGTGGAGGGGTTACCCTCACTCACAGACTCATGGAGTTTGAGCTATCTTCCGGCAAGATTGCCCTGACGTCGTTGACGTTACGACTGGGCACATCATGTGCCGAAGCGCCATCATGGCGTGCGACAGCGTCGCCAGGCGCTGGCGCCTCCCACTAGAGTGGAGAGCGATGAGGTCAGTAGTTGAGCTCAGGCTCTGACCAGTGGCTGCAGCAGCCAGCTCGTACGTATGAGCGGTGCTCGCAGCGGGAGCAGGAGGTGGAGAGACCTCGTAGTGTTAGGGACATGGTCCCGAAAGGAAGCAGGTGCTTCGTGTTGTGCTGAACAAGGTTCAGGCACAAGCGTCTCGATAGACGCATAGTTGTTTTGAAACAACTTGCTCGATGAGCATGATCCAAATGTGGATGCGCTGTAACAGCGAAAGTGGTGTCCCGCACGGGGATCGAACCACTGGCCTTTGGCTTGACAGGCCGGAGCTCTACCATTGAGCTACAAGGGCGATGCCCGTACGTCAGTCCGAGAACGGACTACTCATGGTATGAGAGGGCTGCGCCCGGGTGGATTTGAACCACCGACCTGTGGCTTTCAAAGCCAGCGCTCGACCACTGAGCTGAAAGGGCGTTGCCCTTAAGCTTGTCCATTCAAGGACAACAGTTCATGGAACGAGAGGGCTGTGCCCTGGCGGGTTCGAACCACCGACCTGTGGCTTCCAAAGCCAACGCTCGACCACTGAGCTAAAAGCGGATTGCTCTTAAGCTTGTCCAAGCGTGAACGATCGTTCATGGAACGACAGGGCTGTGCCCTGGTGGGCTCGAACCACCGACCTGTGGCTCTCAAAGCCAGCGCTCAACCATTGAGCTAAAAGGGTGTTGCCCTTAAGCTTGTCCAAGCGTGAACAATCGTTCATGGAACGAGAGGGCTGTGCCCTAGTGGGTTTGAACCACGGACCTATCGCTTGTGAAGCGAGTGTTCAACCGCTGAGCTGTTGTCGACGACTCGAATGAGTCAAGAGCATTGCTCTAAGCGGTTTGCAGCTCTTGGAGTAGGCGCGGAGCGCGAGCGTAGGTCTGAGACCGCTTGAGAGCAAGATGCGCGCTGCGCTTGGAGCATTGGGCCGTGGGCCGACGACGAGAAGTTGGGCATCAACGATGCGTAGGCGTTTGTGAGCTCACGGAGCTGTACAACGCTGGTGTGAGGTGTAGTAACCTCCGCCGTCTTAACAAGACGTGACCTCGCTGAGGAGAGTTTCGAGAACGGAATGTTCTCATCTTAGTGGGGGAGAGTGTAACGGGGTTACATGGTGTGGAGCACACAGGGGTACGAAGTACCCGGAGAGTTAACAAATTCTCAGTACATAAGTTGGAGAGTTAACAAGGTCTCTCAGTACGTTGGCTGAAAGCCACACGTTATGCATTTGATTAGGTTTAACTATGCTAGATAGTTAAAGAGATACATTTACCCCTAGGCGGCTTGGCCGCAATAATAGTAAATAAAACACTTCTGGTTTTGAAGCATAAAAGTTAAGGTATTAACTTTGAGCCCTGGTCTTGGGCTGTAAGTGTCCTTTGGATAAGGAACTTAGTATTAGTGACTCTTTGAGTCGAACGTCTTCCTCTGACGCTAAAGCTACGGCAGCCCCGCTGCACATCCGGCCTTGTCCCCCGCCACGTAAGACGATAGGAGGGAACTCGCACACCGTTCCAGTACTCCACCGTAGCGTTCCAATACAATCACACCATAACTTCACCAGTCTCTTGTGCGAAGTGAGTGGGAGCTTGCGGGGTCAACGGGAACCAGCCTCCCGCCGTCGCAGCACGCTGACCTTCGCCGAGGTCCCTTGTCACAAAAGCCGGCCCGCCAGCGCCTGGCACGACGCCTACATTCCCGGGTACGGGACACGACACAGACTTCCCGTCAGTAACCTTACGACAGTGTCCTGGTCATCTCGTCCATCAGTTTGTAAAGCCCCCCCGGTAGTCCCAGTCACTCTGGTAGTCTTTTTTGCACGCTTCGCTGCTGCTGCGGCAGCGAAGCGCTCTCTCTTCTTCTTTTTGAGCGCCCCCTGACGATCTTTCTGAATCTGCTTTGCTCTGAGCGTGTCATTATCGTTCGGCGGGTTGTACAATGGGTCATTCTGGAACTTCTCAGGAACAAATGGGCGGACCTTTTTGTAGAAGGTCTAGATCTTTTTGGAACCAAATATTATTTGGTTGCCATTGTAGCCCCTGAGTACAGTACCTGGTACAGAAGTCCCCCTCAATAAGCGTAGAGGACATATGACAAATTATCATGAGGAAATTACAAAACTCTTGTGATTTGTTACATAAACCTTCAATCAAAGTGATTGGATATAAAGGGGTATATGAGGCTTATTTTGGGGGACTTATGGTACCGGTACACTGAAGTTAGCAATTGTTGACTCATACACTTGAAGTTCTTTCAAAACGAATCATTTCATTAATAGCCAATCATCCTGCTTCTATACCTTTTTTTCGTAATGTCAGCTCACGACACGTCCAAATTGGAGACCGTTACCGTCAACGTCAGTCGCAATTTTACGTTGAATCCAGTATGCCAGTCCCCGATCTGCCAGGAACCCCACAGATCCCAGCTAGCTATATCGCGGTCGAGGACGTGAATCCTAGCGTCGACATGTACGGATCCACTACAGACATCCCACCTCTGCCCGATGTGTCGAAACAGGACACACACGCTGACGTGGCTGCCTTGCGCGCCAGCTTCGCCACAGGCGCCACCAAGGACCCCAAGACGCGCAAGTCACTGCTGCGAGCGCTGCAACGACTCGTAAATGAGAACGAGGCTATTATCAATGAGGCTGTATGGAAGGATCTGCACAAGCATCCATTGGAGCTGTTCTCCACCGAAGTCGCACTGCTCAAAGCGGAGATCCAAGACTTTATCGACTATGTTGACGATTGGTCCAAGCCTAAACTTAAGACTACCAACATCGTCAATCTCCCAGGCCTGTCTTACATTAGACCTGAGCCTCTCGGCGTAGTCTGTGTCATAGGCACATGGAACTACCCGATAAACCTGCTACTGATGCCGCTGGTAGCCGCTCTTGGAGCTGGCAACTGTGTCGTCGTGAGACTACCGGGAGACGACACCACGCGCTTCCTGAACAACGTGTTGATCCAGCTGTTCGACAAATACATGGACAAGCGCTACGTCCGCTTGGTGTATGGAGGTGTCGAGGAGACCAAGAAGATGCTACAAGAGCGCTACGACCTCATCTTTGCCACAGGCGGCAATTTTCTGGGCAAAATTGTGGCTCAAGCTGCGGCACAATATTTGACACCAACGGTGTTGGAGTTGGGAGGCAAGTCTCCGTGTATAATTGACAACACAGCGGACTTGAAATTGGCTGCAAAGCGCATTGCCTGGGGAGCATTCTTAAACGGAGGACAGACGTGCGTTCGCCCAGACTATTTGCTGGTGGACGCAAAAGTGGGCGATCAGTTTGTGAAGCTGCTGGAAGGAGAACTGGATGTGCAATACGGTGGTGCCAACGTGAAGGAGTCGGACAGCTACGGCCGTGTAATCAACCAGCGCATGCACGACCGCTTGGTGCGCATTCTGGACAAAGATCGTAAGCATGTGGTCTATGGTGGCGATACCGACAACAAGCAACGTTTTATTTCACCAACGCTGCTAAACTTCCGCACTGAATTGGACTTATTCGTGTCGAGTGCCTCCATGGGCGAAGAGATCTTTGGCCCACTGCTGCCAATCTACTACTACACGTCGGGCGATTTGGACGAGCCTATTACCTTTGTCACTGCACGGGAGAAACCCCTTGCGTTGTACCACTTCAGCTCCAATGGCAAGAACAAAGAGCGTGTAGTAAACGAGACATCTGCCGGTAGCATGATGCTGAACGACATGCTTATGCAGCTCTCGAACGCGCACGTTCCATTCGGTGGTGTTGGCAACTCTGGCATGGGCGCCTATCACGGCCACTACGGATTTGAGGCCTTCTCGCACTACAAGTCGGTGATCTACAAGAACGGGATGCTGGATCTACCACAGCGTTATGCGCCGTACACTCCATCGAAGAAATTTATCCTAAGCATCGCCATGTACCCGTTCTCTCGACTGCACATGCGGCTGGTCAAGTCTCTTGGCTTCGCTGCGGTGCTTGCCATCATTGCTGTCATTATCAGGTACTCCGTCTGAGAAGACAGAGCAAATCTTGGTAAAAGAAAAGCTCTTCCATCTTTTTATTCTGAACTAGCCATTTGAACCGGCATAGTTGCAAAACTCAAATGAAGCAGTAATTTCGTTGTTTTTTTTTCACCTTGAATATACCTACTTGCTGTCTTTGTGGTCCATCGCTACCGCATCCTTTTCATCGTTGTTGGTAGCCTTCGTCCCCTTTGCCCCTCCATCGTCTTCAACATCCTCTGGGCCCTCCTCGTCCTTGCTGAGCTTCCCCTCTGAGCTCTTGCGTTTCCCACAATTCCTCGAAGTAGTATCACAGTCTTTGGCATCGGCGCGACGGTTCTCGACCGAAGCACGTGCTCGCATCGACTTCATCAGACCGATAAACGCGTCGTAGTCCATGGACGCGATCACGATCTCGAGGTACTGTTCCACTTTCGGATCAACCTTCATGGCCTTTTGGCAGTGCTCCGCAAACTCGTCCTCCGTCACTCCTTGCTGCGTCAGGAAGACTACCATACAATGCTCGTCAGTATAGACACACCAACGTTTTAACCATAATAAAGCGAAATATTCAACGCACTCTTCATGTGCTCGTTGAACATGTGCTGGAACTCCACATAGATGGTCATATATGCGAGCTGGTGTTCCAGGGCATCCGTGAAGGTGAGTGCATGATCCAAAAAGAACTGCTCGAACTGGCACTGGAACTGTGGCGTCTTGATATACTCTGCCAGTGCCCGTACCACGGGGTCCTGAATCTTGTCATCCATCGCGGCTGCAGATCACGTAAAGCAGAACAATTGCGTATTCTACAGCCTCTTTTTCTTGGACTGGATTGTTCTAACGTACGAGTCGACGCAGCCTACACCCAACACTGGAGAAACTGCTCATTTTTATTAAAAATAGTGGTTAACACAGCGCCTAAACAAATGGAAGGTCACTACGATTCCTGCTCGAAAAGATTCATGGTAACTTCAAGTAGGGACAGATCAAGTACAGTGCTTCTTCTCAGTAGCAGCCAAAGGATCAGCCATACGGTTTTGAAGTAGATTAAATATCTTTAGTTTAGTGCATATGCAATCCATTTTTGCTTTAATCGGATATGCAAGGGTACTGCAGGTAGCGGCGAGCGTTGGAAAGGAAGCAGCACAGTGCGGTCAAGTGTAATTACAGCATCTTTTTACGTAAAAAGCAACACGTGGCTCCCCCATTATAGCATTATTGCTGTGATCAATCCGCTGCAACCGTAGACAAAGATGGCGAAGTGGACGTTCTCCTTCGTGGCGCTATGCCTCACGGCACTGATGCTGGTTGTGCATGCAAACAAAGGTCCCAAGATCACCAACCAGGTCTACTTCGATGTGAGCATCGACGGTCAGCCCGCTGGCCGCATCGTCATGGGTCTTTACGGCAAGACAGTGCCGAAGACTGTGGAGAACTTCCGCGCGTTGTGCACGGGCGAGAAGGGCGTGGGCAACAGTGGAAAACCACTGCATTACAAGGAAAGCATCTTCCACCGCATCATCCCCAACTTCATGCTGCAGGGCGGCGATTTTACTGACTTCAACGGAATGGGCGGCGAGAGTATCTACGGCCAAAAGTTCCCGGACGAGAACTTCAAGCTGTACGACAACACTTTTATTGTGCTTTGTGTACAAGGTCCTTAAATTAAACTCACGCTGCTGTGTTTTGTGCAGGAAACACGCCGGCAAGGGCACGCTCAGCATGGCCAACTCGGGCGCTAACACAAACGGCAGCCAGTTCTTTATCTGCACCGTGAAGACCTCGTGGTTGGACGGACGCCACGTTGTTTTTGGCCGCGTCATCAAGGGCATGGACGTCCTCGACGCTGTTGAGGCTGTTGGCTCGCCCAGCGGTACCCCCAGCAAGAAGGTCGTCATCACGGACAGTGGTGAACTGGCTGCTGATGACTTTGTCGAGGAGGAGTAAGCGAACCTTGCAGACTTGTATTGCTCACATAGTATGTCGGAAACGGGTTCTTGAATTCATAAGATGCTACCCATGGGTTTTCCGCTCATTTGCTGACAGTGAGTGCCTTCCAAAACCCATTTAAAACGGCTTAATCAGTTTAATCGCTTATTTTAATTCTCTGGATTAGATTGCGGAATTAGTCCATTCGATATTATGAAGTTTACCGAATTATCGTACTAAGGGTCACCAACGAACCAACCAATCGGATCCTTCGATTGTAATACAGATGCCTCCATTACTTACGATAAGGTTCATTCTAATTTTACTTCGGCGGAAGCTAAAAGAACGGAGCCCAACACCACAAAGAAAACGGAAGGCCGTCGAAAAGTATGGTTCGCCCTCGCATCAATGGACCAGGAAAGAAGCGGAAGACCTATCAACGTAGGGCAGTAGAGTATGCGCATAAGAGAGACGTCCTCGACTACATTGACAGCGGTCACAGCCTTGACGAGACAATTTCACAGTTCTACGGCGACTAAAGTGGCTCCGTGTGACGGGGTCACACAGCACCTTGCGCTAGAGGAAGTTATCTTCCGAGAGTATACAAACTCTCAGTGAACGGCAGTTCACAGGTCCCCTCTTTAATTAAAGAGAGCGAAGTGACCTAAATAAGGTAGATTGTAAACTGAGTATATTTATAGGTAGGTTAAGTTTGAGGTTAATACAAACTATCAGTTACCTATAGTAATGCAATGTCATTTAACCAATGGTTGGTTTTGAATGACCTTGGTACCTTGTACCAAATATCCCGGAGTATGACATGTCATACTCCTGAAGTGTGAAGTGTCACACTTCATGTAACCAGGGTACACTTAGTGCTACGTACCCCGTTACATCCTCCCCCACTTAGGTTCGGTTTACCGACCAATCAGAATGAAGAGATGTTCGTCACAAACTCTCATTCTCAGAGTCGAAGACCATCGACTCCGCCGCGCGAGCGCGGCGGAGGCTCACTTTACAGTTAGAGCCTCGAGCAGCAACCTGTGCGCTCTTCGTCGAGGTCTCCACTTCGACCGTTAACATGCCTCGTGGCACTGCTAAGAACGGTGCTAAGACACGCTCCAAGGCTGCAGGCGGTAAGGCGCAGGCCAAGAGCACTAA
>NW_003303737.1:689337-691553 GCF_000142945.1 Phytophthora infestans T30-4 | reverse complement strand
CCCTTCTTAGAGCTTCTTGTCGCTCCTCGTGGCCTTGTGGGCGGCCACACTTCTAGGGGCATCTATGAACGAGCCCTTGTTCAGAAAGAACAGTTGTTCGTCGACAACGTGGAGGCTGCTCGGTGTGTGCTTCTCGCGCCACACCGCATTCCCCTTAAGGACTTCACGACTTGTCGTAAGAAGCCCGAGACCCGGGGTGGTCTCTATCCTGTTTGGGGATACCCCTGGGTTATGCCCGAGAACTGTCCCACATGGAGTTCTTGTGAGGACATGTTCTGGGCGTGGGTGGAGACTCTCAAGTACTCGCCCACGGAGTTATGGGAACTCCATGAAGATCAGCAGCTGTCCCACATCCTGGACCAGCGTGATCTTCGTGTGAGGTTTGCCCACTTGATCAGCAAGCGTATGCTGCCAAGGGACATCCTGAAGCGCGCGGCTTCTAGCGCTCACGATGAGCGCGGGTACGGTATGTATTCATCATCCGTACCCCGTTCGGGCAAGAAGCCCCGGACTACTTATGAAGCTGCCGCCGCTTCTGTTCCCAGATTGCGACAGCCTTCGGGCAGTCAATCAGGAGCCGTTCAATCGGCTCCCACGAGTTCTCGGAGTGGGCATAACCCCTCCACTTCACGAGGAGCTGTCGCTTCCCGCGACACCGTTGCTCCTGGAGGATCCGCTCCACGTGGAAGTGGACTTCTCCATTCCGGTCAAGCAGGGGCGGAGGTGCCCTCGTACGAGTACGAGTACTCGGCGCCTCCCGAGAGCCACTCTCGTTCGAGTGCTCCGACTGCGGGTCCGACACGGGACCCTGAGGTTGACCGCCTCCGTCAACGTCTCTCGTGCTTGAGATTGCACTTGGCCTTGGGACTGGCGGTAATGCTGCCGCCCAGACCGGGAATCAGGGCGAGCTCGCTCGTCTTGCGGGTCGCCTGGACCTGGTGGAGCGAGAGGTCGCGAGCCTGCACCTGCGGGTGGACCGCCGGGCCTCTTCGTCCGATCTGGACGAGGCCTTTCGCATGATCCGACGGATCGAGGCTTTGTTGCCACGTCCGGAGCCGCCTGCGGCACACTCCCAGACGTACGCGTATGGTGCGTACCCGGCGTACTCAGCGTACTCGGCGTATGGCGCCGGGGTCCGTTCGTATGGAGCCCCTCCGGCGTACGGTCTTGACCGCAGCCTTGCCGTCCCGACCGAGGCTTGGGTGCCTGCTCCGACGCCCTCGTCGACGACTGTGACCGGCCCTCGCTTCGAGGAGCTGGGTCAAGGGGGGTCTGCGAGTCAGCAACCCCCTGCGGGTCAAAGTACCGCTTAAGACGTCCGACATAGAACGTCGGGTGCGTCGTCATTGACTTTGGAAGGTCGATGGTGTACGACGCACCATGTCTGGCCAGGACTGCAAAAGGTCCGATGAAGCGGTGCTTCAGCTTGTTGCTGCCGACAGAGCTGACAGTGTCTAGCGGTAGGTTCCTCGTGTCTAATAGCACTAAGTCCCCCACTTTAAATACACTTAAGTTTCCTCTTCCATGTTTGTCTGAGTACTCCTTTTGTCTATCCTGGGCCGCTGCCATGGCATCGCGGACCCTGCTGACAATGTTCAGCTTGGTATCCATAAAGGATTCCACCTGTTTCCGCAGCGAAACTGGCCTCACATCCGAGACCTGGGAGGAAAGGGCTTTCCGAGCCTCTCCCCCACTTAGAATAGAGGAGTCAGTGTTTCCTCGAAGAGTGAGAGGCACTCTGGGGTGGCGGAAGCCGTTCAAGTAGAACGGCGTGAACCCCGTGGACGCGTGCACCGCGTTGTTGAGCGCAAACTCAACAACTGGAAGCTGCGTCGACCACGTACGTGGCGCTGCCGCGCACACACTGCGCAGAGTGTCCTCGAGCACTCGATTGACGCGCTCTGTTTGGCCGTCTGTCTGCGGATGATCCGCAGTGGACATCTGCAGACGAGTTCCCAGTAAAGGGAACAGCGTTTTCCAAAACGCAGCAGTGAACCGCGGGTCTCGGTCCGAGACAATCGTCTCCGGGAGACCGTGATAGCGGAACACGCCATCGACGAACAACCTTGCGGTTTGTTCGCCCGTCACAGTGACGGGAACTGGAGCAAGATGTACCATCTTGCTCAGCCGACACACGAACACCAAAATTCCGGTGTTGCCGTGTGCGTCGGCGAGAAGCCCAAAGATGAAGTCAAGACTCATCGACTCCAACAGAA
>NW_003303737.1:687739-689038 GCF_000142945.1 Phytophthora infestans T30-4 | reverse complement strand
CGCTGTCGCGACGAGAGCCAGTCGGACTTCGCGCTCGTTCCGGCCTTAAGGAACTTGACGATAGGCGCGACAGCCTCATCGTCCCGATACGCCATGCGTATCCGATCATATAGATCCGTTGTCACCCGCGTGATGTGGGCCAGCTCATAGTCGGGACGCCTAGAGAGGGCGTCCGCAAGCACGTTGAGCTTGCCCGGCTTGTACTCGACGCGGAAGTTATATTCCGCGAAGAAGGACAGCCACCTCGCCATCCGTTGGGAGAGGTGAGGCGAGTTAGTCGCCGTCCTCAAGGACGCGTGGTCTGTGTAGATCACAAAGGGCGTAGAGCCCAGAAGGTGAACACGGAACTTCACAAGGGCATATTTCATTGCCAGGAGCTCCTTGTCATGGACAGGGTAGTTCCGCTCGGCGGCTTTGAGCTGCCTGGACTGGAATGAGATGACTCGTTCCTGTCCAGCCGTGTCGTCCTGCAGCAATGCACACCCGATGGCGTAATCGGAGGCATCGCAGACGACGCTAAACGGCTTCGTCTCGTCCGGCAGAGCCAGGACAGGGGCCTCTTGGAGACTGGCCTTGATGCTGTCAAAAGCATCCTGGTGCTCTTGCTCCCAGCGCCAGTCGACGTCCTTCTGAAGGAGGCTCGACAAGGGCTTAGCGAAGCCCGCGTACCCAGCGCTGTACTTGTGAAGGTAGTTGGCCAAACCCAACCACTTTCGAAGATCCTTCTGGGATCGGGGCGTCGGCCATGCTGCTATGGCCTTGACCTTGTCTGGGTCAGCCCGAACGCCCACGTTGCTTACGAAGCAACCGAGAACTTTGATCTCTGGTGACGCGAAAACGCACTTGTCGATGTTGGCGTAGAGCTTGTTCGCTCGCATCACGTCCAACACTCGACGGAGGTGTCCTAGATGCACCTCCATGGCCGTCTTGCCTCCCTCGGCACGGCTATGGACGAAAATGTCGTCGAAGTACGTCTGTACGAAGGTACGCAAAGGGCGGAACAATTGCGTCACCAGGCGATTGAACGTCGCCGGGGCGTTAGACAAGCCCTGCGGCATGACGAGCCACTCCCAAAGCATGCCGCTTGGAGTGCTTACCGCGGTGAGCGGGATGTCACTCTCTCGCATCAGGATTTGGTAGTATCCGTCTACCAAATCCAGCGCACTGTACAGTACGCTCCCGGCCATGTTGTTCAACAACACATCCTTTCGTGGGATCGGTTGTTTGGCCGGCACCGTTGCGTTGTCAGCTTGTATAAGCGTGAACCAGACGCCACTTTCCGTTCGGCTACGAACGCAG
>NW_003303737.1:685681-687046 GCF_000142945.1 Phytophthora infestans T30-4 | reverse complement strand
GAAGTTCGGATCCGACTCGAGGCGGCGGCGGCGTCTTTGCCGACGGTTTCTGTGACGGGGAGCTTTGCTGTCCACGTCTAGGGATGTCGTCGCTACGACATCCGAGGCACTCGTGGCCTCGTGTGGTACTGTTGTACCCACACAGGAAGCGTGTTCCACGCCTTCCTCTTCAGTTAAGGTCTGGGCGACCGCGTGTGGCACTGTGTTACCCACACAGGAAGCGTATCCGACGTCTTCCTCTTCAGTTATGGTCTGGGCGACCGTGTGTGGCACTGTGTTACCCACACAGGAAGCGTATCCGACGTCTTCCTCTTCAGTTATGGTCTGGGCGACCGTGAGTGGAACTCTGTTACCCACTCTGAACACGCTGTTCTCAGTGTTCATGACAGCAGCAGCTGTCTGCGGAACTAAGTTACCCGCCTGTGGACCTAAGTTACCCACTTGGCCGGCGCCTCTTCTGGGCGCGGCCACCATCAAAACATCCTCGGAGTCGTCATATACGTCGACGACTCCCAAGCATCTGCCGGATGCTTTGGTACCCTGGCAGCCCTCGCGGGCGCCCCGGGTCCTGACAGAGGTGGGAACATGACTCACCAATGCTCTGTCGGACTGCGCAGGGCGGCTGGCACCGATTGCCTTGCCTCGCCAGTCGATCCAGGGCTCGTGCTTCTCAAGCCAGGGCATGCCCAGGATCATATCATATGGATCCATATCGAGAACAGTGAACTGTTCGAGGCTGTCAAAGTCTTCAAACTTGACAGCCAGATCCACTTGGACGTTGGGGACAGTGACGACCTTCCCGTCGGCCAGTCGCACTGACACCGTCCCGTTGCCCTTGCTTTCTCGCAAAGCTTCGGACAACTTGTTGCTGTTACGAGCAACCGTCTGGCGGCGTGCGAAATTCTTCGACGCCCCAGAGTCAATCAAGATTCTAAAGGGGTGATCGTACCCCCGTACACATCCGTGTACTACGAGCAACCCGCCGCTGCTCTTCGCCGATTCGAGAGTGCGAAGACTCTCAGGGGCTAAGTCCCCGTGGTACGCGCCACCCGCGCACCCATCACGAAGACTTAGTTCTTCCCCAGTAGGGCGCCCCGCCCCTACTGGTTCCCTGCGTTCCCCTGTCCCCGGGATCCTGGCTTCTGCCAGCGACCCTTGAGGACGGGCTTGGGGAAGGACCGTCTGCGGAGTCTTTCCGCGGGACAGTCGCGCTTGAAGTGGCCCATCTTCCCACAGCCGAAGCAGCGGATGTCACGCTGTTCGGCGGACCCGAGTTCCATGGGAACTGGTCCGTTGGGGCTTGTTCGACCGGGAGCCGACAGGACTCCCAGGCCACGCTGAGCCGGCGTACGCGCCTGGCGATGG
>NW_003303737.1:683684-685426 GCF_000142945.1 Phytophthora infestans T30-4 | reverse complement strand
CGTCGAGATCAGAGCCGCGTCCATCGCGAGCTCTACTTCTCGGAACCAGAAGTGAAGGTTCTCGCCTTCCTTCCCTTCATACGGCTTTACCTTCAGCCGTATTGGCTTCGGGTGAGGCGGGTTTGCTCCCGCCGCCGGAGCCTGCAGGTTCTCCCGCACATGCGCGATGAGGCCCTGCTCGTACGCGTCGAATGCATTGACGCGCTCGAGCTGCTCAGCCGGTGTTGATACCACCAGGCTCTGCAGGGCCTCCATCCCGAAGATGCCTGCCATCTTCCGAACCGACTCGAACTGAGAGTCGTTCATATGGGAGAAGTCGTTCCTATCCATGGCAACGAACTTCGGAGGTTCAGGTAGTCTACCCGCGATGGCGTGGATTGACTACAAGTGCTACCAAGTGTGACGGGGTCACACAGCACCTTGCGCTAGAGGAAGTTATCTTCCGAGAGTATACAAACTCTCAGTGAACGGCAGTTCACAGGTCCCCTCTTTAATTAAAGAGAGCGAAGTGACCTAAATAAGGTAGATTGTAAACTGAGTATATTTATAGGTAGGTTAAGTTTGAGGTTAATACAAACTATCAGTTACCTATAGTAATGCAATGTCATTTAACCAATGGTTGGTTTTGAATGACCTTGGTACCTTGTACCAAATATCCCGGAGTATGACATGTCATACTCCTGAAGTGTGAAGTGTCACACTTCATGTAACCAGGGTACACTTAGTGCTACGTACCCCGTTACACTCCGACATTCGTGCTAAGAAAAAACAAAATTCACAAGTGGAGCAAGCAGGCTCCAACTATACGTGCTGCATGTGATTCTGGGCGGGGGTGCCACCGAAATCTGCGCGGACTTGGTGAAGCGACTGTGCTCACCAAGGAGGCTGAACGCGCTATCGTAGTGTGGGTGAATTTTCGCTGCGGAAAGATGGTGCCCCTGTCTCCCGTCTCATGCTTCAACTGCAGGCAAAAGAAGCAGCTGCAGACATTGGCCTTGAAGGCAAATTTGCAGCCACATCAACATGGGTTAAGCTATTTCTTCGTCGCCATAAATTAGCGCTCCGTGCACGTACCAGGCAGGGACAGACGACGCCACAGGATGCTCAAGATGCAGCTACGACATTTCGAGCGCTGGTGCTGCAGACAATCGTCGAAAAGAAGTGTGTACAAGTATACAATGCTGATCAGACGGGTAATATTTTTTTTATTTTAGTTTTAAAATATTTTTAATGACTTTTCTTCTTGTAGGTGTGAATTTTGAGTATTTACCAAAACAAACCATATCTCAACGTGGAGTGAAAACTGTTTGGGTAAAATGTGCAAATAAAGAGAAGGCTCGAGCTACAGCTATGCTTTTGGCGGACTGGGAAGGCACAAAATTGGCTCCATTCATAGTGTTCAAGTGTGGTGTAGTGATTTCTCCGTAGTTGCGGATTATCACCCGTCGACAAGGACGTGACACCGCCCAAGATGTTCAAGCGACGAACCCTCGGTCAGGATGTACGGAGACGCCAAGGTGCAAGGGACTCGACGGCGTCACCTCCGAGTTTTCAGCAAGTATCGGATACGGCCCTATGTCACTGAATCCAGGCTGTCCTTATTATTAATAATGGACTGGCCGGATTCGCATTCAGCGGACCATCTACGGTACGAACCCTCAGTGGCGGTTGGGATGAGTTCGCGGAATACTCAGCGCCATTTGGAAGACACGTTCACCGTCTGGGACAGGGCGCGGACCGAA
>NW_003303737.1:681459-683584 GCF_000142945.1 Phytophthora infestans T30-4 | reverse complement strand
TGGTTTGCTCCATCATCAAATCGTCGTCGAATGCTGATATGATGGGTCCATGGGCGTGCTGACAGGCCTGCATTCGGCCATCCCCATTTCGCGGAGGAGTTCTTCGATCGTGTCGTCAAACCACCAGAAATGGAGTTGTACTTGTCCAGCAGGCGATTTTGCCCGTCATCATTCAGTTCAGTCGATATCAGGGGGCCCACAAAAGCTCCATTGTGCACGAATGACAGTATCGCTGCAGCAAGCACACCAGCCAGTGCCAATGACCCAGCAATCACGCGAAATCGAATAGACCCGAAAGGGTAAGCTTAAATACGGAACAGAATTTCCACTCAAGCACACAGAGCGACGTCCGGCTTCAAGGTAAGCGTCAGGTCAAGCTTGTTTGAGTGTGTTATGCCTGTCGGTGAACTCGAAGCTCTGTAGCGAGGGTTCATCCGGCAAGGCCAAGAGACTTTGTGTATTGGCCGATTATTATCGGGAGGTTCTACGTGACGGCTTATTGTTGCCTATTTGCACGACTGGGAGTGCTTTAATTGCCTCCCCTTTATTTCTTCCAGCCGAGTGTTGAACACTCGGTGATCTCGTAAAAGGCTTACCCGTGCCTGGTACCCTTCCGCTGCTGGGACCACGAGGATTCAAAACACCTGCTAGCTTTGCTCGTGCTAGTAGCGTGTTCTTATTTTACTGGTTGGCCTATATAAGTAGTTTACAAGGTCCAGTTTGTCCCGGTGCAAGGGCAGATCTGGGGTCTTCAGGTCCGCCCGAACGATCGTTTACTATCCTAGTAGACGTATTGTTGTGGGAACATCCTAACTACATTTGTAGCTAGAGTTCACGTGGGAATTCCAACACCACAACTGGTGCCGCGACCCGGGTACAGATTGTGACCATTGTGAACTGTTTGTATGGCCTTCCAGTTTACGTGCTACCAAGAGAAGAAGAACAAGAAAAAGACAAGAAACATGGCGAAAGGACAACCGACGGTACCAGTTACGCCTGCCAAGTCTGGCGGGGCTCGCAACGAGAGTTCAAGCCCGGCCGCGCGCTTTGCAGCCGCCACCGAGCTTTCAGTGAGCTTCGACGACGAAGCGGACATCGGTCCTGACGCCAACGATTATGAAGATTACGAAGATAAGACGCCGGCTCCAGAGCCAGGCGCAGCGACGCCAGAGATGGCCACGCTATCATCGGGGCTGAGCGGGGCGACCAAGTCCCTTTCGAGGAACCTCGCCGACGAGCTCGATGATGTTGCGGGACCGGAACCGGCCTATGATGATTATGACGATGGGACCGAGGGTTTTAAACCTTCGGTGGCGAGTGCAAAGCATTCAGCACTGCTGAAGGCACCTCGCCCACCTATCAACGGTGATGCACCAGCCGCCAAGCGCGTTTTCGACCGCGTACAAGCGCTGATGCAGAATGATGAGTGGATGCAGCTGTTCAAGCCCATCCCCAAGAAAAAAGCCGACTGGCCTGCGCTTGCGCAGGAACTTCAATACCCAGTCAACTCGGTTTCGACTAGTCAAGTTGCCGAGGATTCAGTTTCGCTACTGTTGTCGCTGGGGTTCGAGAACGAGACGTACCCATCGACGATGTCGCTCCAGGATTGGAGTCCACATGAAGCCGGAGCTGCTCTCCAGAAATGGAAGAAGAAGCTTCGGAAGGCGTTTGGCGCCGTTGGCATCAATGCCGGAAAGCAGCCTGTGAGTCGACCGATGATTCAAGATGAAGATCCGTCTAAGATTCCACTGCCGCCGACGCCCCAACGACTCGTTCGTACTCCTCCGACCAAGCGTGGAGCTGAGCGTGGTGCCTTTGGCACTACCGAAGCTTCACCGTACTTTCAAGACTCGCACATGGTTACGCCACGTTCGGAGAGCCGTATGCAACGTATTTACGCAAGTAACGAGGGTTCGTTCGGTCGCCGAGGCGGTGCGCGAGCTCCCAAAGGTGGTGCCGGACGTCGTCAAGTCGACAGCGATGGTTCGTCCAGTGACGATGACATTTTGGTGCGTACATTCGACGAGGAAGATCCTCAACTCGAGTTGATGCGTCAGATGGAATGAGCTAGCGACGCTGAACGACGTGACCCAACATCGAGGATTGAATGGCTTCGCACCGACCG
>NW_003303737.1:673612-680522 GCF_000142945.1 Phytophthora infestans T30-4 | reverse complement strand
CACATTGTAATTCAGTCATTTTACACTGTAACGATATACGCTTTAAATATGGTATTGCGTATTTGCAGATACACGGTTCTACCAAGTCGGACATTCATAGTGCGGTGGCATGAGTCACTCCGCCCACTACTGCAACAAGCGATGCAAGTTCTGCAAGCAGCTCCACGATGCTGGACAATGCGAACTTCTCCGCAACTTCCAAGACCTTGCCAAATTCGTGCGCACTAAAGGCACGAAGGAGGAACTCCCGCCAGAGCTCAAGGCCGTCGTTCAAGAACGTCATTTAAACTAGGCAGCCCGCCAACTACAACTGGGTTGGTCCCTATCGGGCTGCCACAGTTAACCGAGCCTTCAATGGAAGCAGAGTGTATCTTTGCTTTCATGGGGCAGAGTGAATGGCCTGATAATTACGTAACAAGTGTGAACGCGACGGAAAATGAAAAGGAGAGGAGTAGAATTCTCGGTGGAGGTGTTGGAGAGAGAGTGGAGTGTGCTGATGCTGATGAGGGCACCAGCGAGGGTTCGCTCGGCTTGGTTTCGAGTGCAGCGCGAGACGAGCCCAAGGGTCACTCCAAGATGATGAAGTTGAACCCTGGCGAGAGACAGGGGTGGTGGTCGGCCAAGAAATTCGACCGACGGATCAGAATGAGAGCTCTGGTGCAAGGCGCTGTGAACGACCAGCGAACGAGGATCCTCCTCGACACAGGAGCGAACGTTAGTGTGATCACTGACGCCTTTGCCAAGAAGTCGCGACTCCGAGATGTACCTGATCACGGACGCCGCATTGACATTCAAGGAATCAGCGAAGGCAAGGTGTCTACGACGCGACGAGCGTGCGTCAAGATTACGCTCGGATGGGAGATGGTGTACGAGTTTGAGATGTGGGTAATGGCGCATAGTGCAGGCGTCGACGTGGTACTCGGGACCGACTTTATGATCCCAGCTGGGATCCGGTTGGACCTGTTTCACGGCGCGGCGCAATTACCGCACGAAGTCCAAATCCCGCTGATAAAGACCAAGAACATGATTGACAGCGAAGAATACGGCTCCCATGTTAACGCCGGGCCACCCGAGCGGTTGGACATTCAAGCGCACGAGTGGCGAGAATATCGACTAGCGAAGCGTCAAGTCGGGCTGGAGGAACACGTACTGTGGGTTCGTCGAACGAACAAGCTAATCCCGTCGGTGACGAGGTTTCGACGTGGACGGCCTCAGAGCATTCGATTGACCAACGTGTCTGATCAAACTGTGTACCTACCAGCACACGACTCGATCGCGATGTGGATTCCAGATGGGGATTTGCCACGAGGTGACGGCTTTGTGCGTCTGGAGTCCAAGAAGTACCAAGACTGGCAAGTGTTGGCCTACGAAGGTTGTAGAGACCGCGAGCTCGTTCAGCGTGAATGCGAAATCTACGAACAATGGCTTGCAACTCAGCCTTCAGCAGCTGATCGACCATACTACCCAGATCCCGGAGGGGTGCTAGCACGACCTCTAGAAGACCCGCTAGTGGATTCTAGTGATCGTCTGACATGTGCAGAGCGCTGGGCACTGATCCTGGAAGAACGTGAACGAGTGGAAGCCTGTCTGGCGTCTGGGGTGACAGACGGGGATTTGGCCGACGGTCAGCCTTCCGCAGAACCTTTGGTCACTTACACGACAACCCATGGCGGAGGCAATAACGCGAACGAAGCCTCGGTAGTGTGTACACACGAACTACTGAGGCCGGTAAACGTGGTACATACGCCAACGAGTGTTAGTGTCCAGTCAGGGGTGACCACGGAAGCGACAAGTCACGGCACTGGATTGAATGGAGTCACCCGTTTTGACGAAGCTGTCCCGGCCTTGTGTGTCGCTAAATCTGCGAACGAGCCACCGGTGGTTGATCCAGAGGATACAGGCATCGTGCAGAAGGTGTTGAGTACGGCACCGAGTATTCATTGCAAGATTGGCGCGAATTCCGAAATGTCAAGACAGCGGCAGAACGAGGAGCGGAACGAAAGTCAACAACCCAATATGTCGGCGGCCCACGCATTCAATATTGCGAACGACGACTCGGCAGGTGGCCCAGAGATGGGAAACCAGGATGGGAAGGAGATGGACCAAGCACCGACTGTTGAAATCAAAGCGGATGCCAATGTTGAGTCAAGGGAAGAATCTGTAGCGGCGTTGGACGGAACATACATCTCGGTTGCTCGAGTGTTAACAACCGAGGGAAATGAAGCAACGGAGGATACGAGAAATGATTTCTACGAACACCCAGCTAACAACATTGGCTTGGACGACTACGCGAAGGAGCTGGCATTCCTGCCGGACCTGACCGAAGAGATCAACACGACAATTGACTACACTGCGCCTAATGTTGCTGATCCTGAGCTGTCGACTGAACGCCGAGAACGTCTAGTCACGACGCTAAAGAACCACGAGCACATCCTGATTGCTAGTGGTAACGCACTGCCGCCGCCAGCCTACGGAGCGGTATGCGATATCGACACACAGGGGCACGCCCCAATTAAACAGCGTGCCCCGGCGCGTGCCGCTGCGATTTCTCGGCAAGCTGTACGAGCTGCTGCGCGCTTTATTGCGTGCAGGACTGATCGTTTTTTCAGACAGTCCATGGGCATCGCCGATCGTGATTGTGATGAAAAAGAACGGGCTGGACATCCGGCTCTGCATTGATTACAAGATGGTGAATGCTATCACCGCGATCATGGAGTATGCAATACCGCTAGTCGACGACCTGTTAACAGATCTCGAGCGCTACCTATGGTTCTGCTCGCTGGATGCAGCAAGCGGCTTCTGGGCGGTCATGATGACCTTGCGAGCGCGTAAAGTGTCAGCGTTCGTCTGCGCACTAGGACATTTTGAGTGGTTACGCATGCCCTTTGGGTTAATAACCGCGCCGATGATCTACCAGCGTATGATTGACAACGCACTCTGGGGGTTCGTTCAACCTAAAGGAGGTTGGTTTGAATACTCGGAGAGGATGCGTTTAGCTGAAGAACAGGCCAAGGAACGTCGTGGACCAAGCGCCGAGGGCTCGTTTCAAACGAAGTTCGCGGCAGACCGCGAAGCACCGGTAGAGACCGACCCTGTACTACAACTCGTCAACAGCCCCGTCGCTGACATGTTTACGAACGGGGAATCAGACGAATCATCGCTGGTACCTGTATTTGGTCGACGGTCGTTTGTGGATGACATTTGCTTCGGTGGCGAGGATTTCGACAGCTGCCTGGCGACGCTGGACCGATTGCTGGCATGATTTGCACAGTGTCGGATCAGCATTAGCTTCACCAAGAGCATCTTCTGCCAACCCAAGGTGGACTTTCTGTCGCATAAAATTTCGCCAGAAGGTATCAGAGCTGACCCCAAGAAGCTTGCGGCTATCACCGAGCTTTCGTTTTCAACGAGTAAGAAGGGCATGCAGTCGTTTCTTGGAGCGGTTAATTACTACAGCCGCTTCATTCAAGACTTCGCGGTCTACGGTGCGGCGCTGTACCAGCTCAAGGATGAAGACTTTGTCGTTGAAGGTGGCCTTTCTGTGGCACGTCATTCTTTCGAAAGATTGAAGACGAGTGTTTCACATTCACCCATCCTCAGGCACTTCGATCGGTCGAAAGAAGTTCACGTCATGCTCTTTGCGAATGTATGGGCGTTGAGCACTACGCTAATGCAAGAACATGAAGGCAAGTTACACCCCGTACGATTCCTCGGTCGGGTGCTCAAGGAGGCCGAGATGAACTATCATCCTGCTGAGAAGGAATTTTTGGCGTTACTTCTGCTGTTGAAGATCTGTTACGTCCAGCTGGCAGGAAAGACGCTACATGTCTATACACGATTCTCGACGTTAGAGTGGGTGCATAAGTCGAAGTCTCTCTTCGGACGCGCGGTCCAGTTCGCAGTGCTGCTATCACAGTGGCACCTTAAGGTGCAGCGCGTGAAGGAGAAGGAGGTCGCCTTTGCGCAGCTACTGCAGTCAAGCATCACGAGCGTCGTTGACCTGGAAGACTCGCTCGCGCCGGTGGTGCCTCCAAACAAGGGTTCCCCGACTATTCGAATGGACCCCGCGTTGCTGTACGCCAGGCTTTCCCGTAATTACAGCGGATTCGTCATGTCCTTTGACGGATCAGCGAAGACAGAGAAGTACGGTGACTACGGGGAGTTGTTCATGGGTGCCGTGGAGCCTTCCTGAGTGGAAGGTAGTGATTGCTGCAAACGCTTACCTCTCGGCTACCACGGTGAATGAGGCAGAGTATACAGGTATGATAAACGGTGTCAAGGCTGCTATTGCGCACGATGCCGAGGATTTAGTCATCGTTGGTGACTCAAGGCTCGCGATTCAACAATCACTAGGGGTGATCGCATGCAGGAAGGAAACTTTGCTAGCGCTGCTGAATACGCACAAGGAACTCACGGCCAAGCTTCGATCAGTTAAATATCTTCACGTTGTACGAGAATACAACGCGGCCGCGGATTCGTTAGCCACTGAAGCGCTGGAATCGAAGGTCAGTCGGGTAATCTTGGCTGAAACTCGCAAGTCAGAATTGGCATCGCTGAACCGCATCCAGGAAATGATCTACGAGCCGGATGAAGACTCGGTAGATGTTTCGTCACGAGGAGCAGAGCGTCAAGTACATGTACTGTCAGGCAGCGAGTCTTCAAAGTGGAAAACTTTCGAAAATTTCGTGGTTGATTACAGCTCATCAAAGTGCGATTATGGTAATATAGCAGTGATGACTCGGCGACAGACGAAAGCCAAGAAACGAGTCAGGTTTGCAGATGAACACTCGGAGGATGTCTCAAAAGCTCAAGAACAGAATGAAGAACGACGAGAGACGTCCACCGAAGATTCATTCGGCGAAGATTTGCCAGACCATCCTCACAAGACTGTACCAGCGGTATTTCCCGATGCGGAAGATGTTGACCAGGTAGCGATACAGCGGGAACGACGCAGACGGATACAGGTGGCACAAGACGAGGAGCAGAAGTGGTTTAGTATCAAGAAGGTGCTTCAGGGCCAAGCACAAGAGCTGAGTCACAAAGAAGCTCGAAATGCCTGGAAATACGCTGACCGGTTCGTGTTATCAGAAGACGGCGTGCTTCACTATCTTGGATTGAATCGTCGGTACGACCACGGTTGGCAAGAGGAGACCAAGCTGCGGCTTGTGGTACCGACAACGATGATTCAAGAGGTCTTGCAGAACTGTCACGACTCGCTAGAAGGAGGACATCAAGGTGTGGTGAGAACGTTCCACCGCGTTGAGTCCGATTATTATTGGATCGGCTTGTACGCCGACGTGGAGAAGCATGTGAAGTCATGTCCAGATTGCAGCTCGAGTAAAAGCCGTCCACAGCTTCGTGGATACTCACCTGGTAACGTGCTAGCCGAACGACCTTTCCAGATCGTCTCGATGGATTTTGTGATCCCACTACCGAAATCTCGTAGGGGCAACACGGCGTTGCTCCTATTTCAGTGCTCGTTCACGGGATTTGTTATTGCCAAGGCTATGTCAGATACGACTGCACTGAGTGTTGCCCAAGTGTATGAAGAATGTGTGTACCGACGGTTCGGAGCCCCATCATTAATAAGGCATGACCGCGACCCACGCTTCATGAGCGAGGTGTTCCAAGCGTTCGTAGAGATGATGCAGTCAAGATCAAGAGCGACTTTGAGCTATCGGCCACAGGCTAATGGACAGCAGGAACGTTCGGTGAAGTCAGTGATGGGGTCCGTACGGGTGTACGCAGAAGACCCTCTACAGCAAGATTGGGACGAAATCGCGGAGAAGCTAGTATTTGCTATCAATACTTCTCAAGACACTACGAGAAGGGAAACGCCGTTCTACCTCGTTCATGGTTGGGATGCGCAGTCGACGTTGCGGGCAATGTCGTCATCACTCAAACGAGGACTCGGCAAGCAGTCAGACGCACTGGCGTGGCGGCGTGAGATCAATCGACAACATGAGGTCGCCCTCACTATGGCCAAGGATTATCAGGCTGTAGAAAAGGAGCGAAGGGCTAAAAAGCATAATGATGCTCTGAGTCGACTGGAAAAAGCTGCTGTACCTCAACCAAGTGGAAACGAAGACTCGGCGGACCCTCCAGGAGCTTCGGAAGAGATGGAAGATCCTGCAAGAGCCCCACCGAGATCTCTTTTCGAGATTGGGAGCCGGGCGTGGCTGTACATGGAACGCGTCAAACCGGGCTTGACGAAGAAATTAGCTCACCGATGGCATGGACCTTTTCGGATCAAGCGCAAGGTGGAAGAGTTTGCGTACGAGCTGGAACTGCCTGATCGAAGTGGGTATCGCTTTTACCCAGTAGTGCATGTGTCAAGACTCAAGGCTGTCAACGAATTCAACAGTCGACCGAACACTCGGTTAATACTTGACGCGACTAATGAAGCAAGACTCGACTTCGATGAGGAACTACTGCCTGAGGACAGCTGGAAACCAGATCAAGTTGCCGGTGAATATGAAGTCGAGGCCATCCTCGACGACAGAACACCACTAACGACGAGCACGGAGCGTGCTGTACGCGAGTTCAAAGTCAAGTGGGTGGGCTATGAAGATATAACTTGGGAGCCATCATCAAACTTGTCATGTGGAGGTCTGCTGTACGACTATTTGCGAGCCAAGAAGAGCGAGAATCGGCTGCAGATGGCGCAAGTGGCGGACGAAGACTAGCGTGACTGGATCACGTATGAACTGTCCACAGGGCGATGCAGCCTGTGGTAACAGACGAAGAACGTTACTGCGACAACAAATTATATATGCATTTGAAGAACAACATGAACATGATTACGCTGTGTAAGTGGATTAAGAATAAGAAAACATGAATGCTGACCGCGCAGCAACCACTGAAAACGAAGTCACGCGAGACACTTCAACAGTTAGCTGAGATGCTGGAG
>NW_003303737.1:578535-673512 GCF_000142945.1 Phytophthora infestans T30-4 | reverse complement strand
TGACGAGTCATTGCAGTCAAGTACGGGATTATCGAGGTCATCATGTGATCGACCGATGCCTTCCGTACTTTCAGCCAGCATGGCGCGCAGCGAATCTTCGGTGAGTGGTGGTGGACCACCAGCTGGGGCAGGAGGAGCAGCAGGAGCCATCTCCGCGGATTCAGCGACGACGGGGAGTGCTGCAGGAGCTACCGCAGGGAGTGAAGAGTCTGGGGCAGGAAGCGCCGAAGGACCAGTTGATGACGCCGCTGCCGGAGGAAGTGTAGCAGACTGAGGGACGTTCGAACCCTCGGTCTTGCCCTCCTGAGAAACAAGTCGAGTAATGCGAGGTGATGAGCAAGGTGCCGATGATTCAAGAGAAGGATGAGCTGACGTACCTCCAGCTGCTCACGTTCGCGACGTCTACGAGGATTGAGACGCTGAAAAGCGTCGGACACGGCTCGATTCAGACGCTTGGACATACGGTGGCGAGATGGTGAATTGAAGAATGAAGAAATGTCAAAACGGGCACCAGTACCGTGGCTTCCATTGCGACATGGGCAGTTGTGGTAAAGTGATTTCTCCGTAGTTGCGGATTATCACCCGTCGACAAAGACGTGACACCGCCCAAGTTGTTCAAGCGACGAACCCTCGGTCAGGTGATGTACGGAGACGCCAAGGTGCAAGGGACTCGACGGCGTCACCTCCGAGTTTTCAACAAGTATCGGATACGGTCCTATGTCACTGAATCCAGGCTGTCCTTATTATTAATAATGGACTGGCCGGATTCGCATTCAGCGGACCATATACGGTACGAACCCTCAGTGGCGGTTGGGATGAGTTCGCGGAATACTCAGCGACCTTTGGAAGACACGTTCACCGTCTGGGACAGGGCGCGGACCGTTAAAGATGCTCATGCGACGGTGCAGACGACGCTTGGCATGCAAGAAGATCCATAACGGATCATTGTTCACTTGATATTTGTATACTTGATTAGGACTTCTTATTAGGAATAGACCCGAAAGGGTAAGCTTAAATACGGAACAGAATTTCCACTCAAGCACACAGAGCGACGTCCGGCTTCAAGGTAAGCGTCAGGTCAAGCTTGTTTGAGTGTGTTATGCCTGTCGGTGAACTCGAAGCTCTGTAGCGAGGGTTCATCCGGCAAGGCCAAGAGACTTTGTGTATTGGCCGATTATTATCGGGAGGTTTTACGTGACGGCTTATTGTTGCCTATTTGCACGACTGGGAGTGCTTTAATTGCCTCCCCTTTATTTCTTCCAGCCGAGTGTTGAACACTCGGTGATCTCGTAAAAGGCTTACCCGTGCCTGGTACCCTTACGCTGTTGGGACCACGAGGATTCAAAACACCTGCTAGCTTTGCTCGTGCTAGTAGCGTGTTCTTATTTTACTGGTTGGCCTATATAAGTAGTTTACAAGGTCCAGTCTGTCCCGGTGCAAGGGCAGAACTGGGGTCTTCAGGTCCGCCCGAACGATCGTTTACTATCCTAGTAGACGTATTGTTGTGGGAACATCCTAACTACATTTGTAGCTAGAGTTCACGTGGGAATTCCAACACCACACAAGTGTCAACCGTCAAAAATTAATGAAAAAGGGAAGAGAACCACACTCTGGCCATGGGTTTAGCCCGACTATGTGGACCCGTGAGATTAATCCACTTCAAGAGCGCTACAATTGTCAAATTTACGGGAACCAGTGCGCATGGTGGAATTCTGATTTGTCTCTGAGATTTCTCAAATATCACTTTGCTGAGCGCACGAACCGAGATGACCGCATTTTACTCATATGGGACGATTTCAGCGGGCATTGGACCCCTGAAGTTGAAGAATATGCAGCGTCTATTAACGTTATCCTACTTAAAGTACCGCCGCGTTACACGTACGTATGCCAGCCGGCAGATATTTCGTGGAATAACCCCCTAAAAACTAGGTTGCGAGGTCTGTGGATCAACCGGCTGAGAGACCAACTTGTTGCGTATCGAGCAAAGGAGAAGCAGCGCCAGGAGAAAAGGGACAAACTCCAGAGAGATATTATTCGTGCGCGCAAGGATCTAGTGCAAGAGGAAGCAGAGTCTGAAGTTGAGCGACTTCGGAAACAGCATACAGAAGAGCCCTTTAAATTGGAGCCCCCAAAAAGAGAAGACATTACGGAGTGGATATCAAAATGCTGGAACGAGCTTTCAGAAAAGACAATTGTTAGTGGATTTGCAAAAGTAGACATATTGGCTGATACTCGCCGTGCTGAGCAAGATTTTGACTCATATCCGGGACATAGTGATAGCGAGCTTGTCCAAGAGCTGGAAAAATGCAATTTAACTGATGGTCATGTCGACTCTGACGATGATATAGAGTCTGAAGCTGGTACCGGTAGTGATAGCGGTAGCGAATGCTAAATACAGTAATTTGCAGTGAATGCTTCGGTAAAACTATGATTTGCATTCATATGTCGGTGCTCACGATTTGCATCCTTTGCTATTGAAGTGACGCCTAGGACTACGATAATTCGGTACCGGTAACCAAGGGTATAATTTAGCCCATGGCTTTAAAAAAAGTGTTGGTATTTCCACAAAATATCTGCCGGTTGGCATACGTACGTGGTACTTTAAGTAGGATAACGTTAATAGACGCTGCATATTCTTCAACTTCAGGGGTCCAATGCCCGCTGAAATCGTCCCATATGAGTAAAATGTGGTCATCTCGGTTCGTGCGCTCAGCAAAGTGATATTTGAGAAATCTCAGAAACAAATCAGAATTCCACCATGCGCACTGGTTCCCGTAAATTTGACAATTGTAGCGCTCTTGAAGTGGATTAATCTCACGGGTCCACATAGTCGGGCTAAACCCATGGCGCAGAGTGTGGTTCTCTTCCCTTTTTTCCTTAATTTTTGACGGTTGACACTCGAACACTATGAATGGAGCCAATTTTGTGCCTTCCCAGTCCGCCAAAAGCATAGCTGTAGCTCGAGCCTTTTCTTTATTTGCACATTTTACCCAACAGTTTTCACTCCACGTTGAGATATGGTTTGTTTTGGTAAATACTTAAAATTCACACATACAAGAAGAAAAGTCATTAAAAATATTTTAAAACTAAAATAAAAAAATATTACCCGTCTGATCAGCATTGAATACTTGTACACACTTCTTTTCGACGATTGTCTGCAGCACCAGCGCTCGAAATGTCGTAGCTGCATCTTGAGCATCCTGTGGCGTCGTCTGTCCCTGCCTGGTACGTGCACGGAGCGCTAATTTATGGCGACGAAGAAATAGCTTAACCCATGTTGATGTGGCTGCAAATTTGCCTTCAAGGCCAATGTCTGCAGCTGCTTCTTTTGCCTGCAGTTGAAGCATGAGACGGGAGACAGGGGCACCATCTTTCCGCAGCGAAAATTCACCCACACTACGATAGCGCGTTCAGCCTCCTTGGTGAGCACAGTCGCTTCACCAAGTCCGCGCAGATTTCGGTGGCACCCCCGCCCAGAATCACATGCAGCACGTATAGTTGGAGCCTGCTTGCTCCACTTGTGAATTTTGTTTTTTCTTAGCACGAATGTCGGAGCCACTTAAGTTGCCGTAGAACTGTGAAATTGTCTCGTCAAGGCTGTGACCGCTGTCAATGTAGTCGAGGACGTCTCTCTTATGCGCATACTCTACTGCCCTACGTTGATAGGTCTTCCGCTTCTTTCCTGGTCCATTGATGCGAGGGCGAACCATACTTTTCGACGGCCTTCCGTTTTCTTTGTGGTGTTGGGCTCCGTTCCGCCGAAGTAAAATTAGAATGAACCTTATCGTAAGTAATGGAGCCATCTGTATTACAATCGAAGGATCCGATTGGTTGGTTCGTTGGTGACCCTTAGGAGTAAGCGTCCCCTAGGACTACGATAATTCGGTATACGATGTGGGTAGTATATACATTTTGTCAGAAGCAAAGCCATGACAACTGCATTTTTTAGCAGACTCGAATGGCAAAAATAATTTTTTTCGCATTGTAACGATAAGGAACTGGTGGCTTCCACCCATGACAAAATCCGCACGAAGAAGTTCACTTCACCCAACTATACAGAGCGTAGACTGCGGTACGTCCTTGTTGACGGTGTTCCACTCGCACCCGTCCCACCGGTTCCGGTTCGGTACTTGTCATGTCGGGAGCAGTGCCGGCCGACGAGCTGGCAGTTTTAGCAGAACCTGTTGTACCGCTCGCTGGAGTGCCAGGCGTAGTTGTGCCGGTAGCACCGACCCCGGTACCCGTCGTTCCAGAAACGCCAGTGCCGGTGCCCGGTGCATGAACAGTTCCTGGTACGTATGACGTACTGCCTCCGGCGCCCGGGATCATGTTGCTCAATCCAGAGAGGCCGCCGCTAGTTTCCGCCCCGCCCATTCCAGGGATCCTGTTGCTCAAACTCGGAAGACCACCTCCAGTACTGCTGGCACCAGGGATCATTTTGCTGAGACCCGACAGACCGCCACCCATTCCAGGCAAACCACCGCTCATTCCAGTTCCGCCGCCACCAGGCATCATTTTGGTGAGGCTTGATAGACCACCACTCATTCCGGGAAGCCCGCCGCTGGTTCCGGTACCCGTCCCACCCATACCGGGCATCATCTTGGTGAGGTCAGACAGACCACCACCGCTCATGCCGGGAAGCCCGCCGCTCATAGTATGAGTTATACCGGGGAGACCACCGCCACCACCGTAGGTTTCGGCCACCTCTTGTTCGGCGTGAGTGTCACTTGAGACGGCCGCAATACCGACAACCAGCAAGAGAAACTTGTTACTGCCGAACATTATTGAGGACTCGAAGCGAAAGCGTCGTTTAGTGAAGAGAGGGTCGTGATGCGATCTTGTGTCTACTCGCAGTGCAACGATGTTCTGTGAGATACAGGGAATAATTGAGAATGAACCAACACGACTGGCGCACCGCACGGAACGACAGAGGCGATAGAAGCGGATGACATTGAGGAACCTGCCTGCGTACTGCACAGCAAGAAGTTACCGACCAGCCCGCCGACCAGCATGACAGAAATCGCCTGGAGGGGGAGCTCGAAGTACTTTGTGAAAAAAAAATCTGTGGGTGTGCGTGGTTTTCAGAATCGAGTTTTATCGTTCGTACTTGTGATTGCGGGCATGGCAAAGGCGAGTTGGCTGGGTAGCTCGCCTAATGTGAGCCATCTGGCAGAGTTTGACATTTCTTATCCGACAGGCCGACTACTTTAACAACAGCCATTACATTCGTGAGAAGGAACATACGAGCAGACAGTGGCATTGCGTTGTGGCAGGCACCAACCTCTTTGTTGCCGTTCGAAGTGTTTGTAATGTTGGGCCGCTATCTACCGTAATAATACGAAGTAGTATCTTACCGATGCCTAGGAATAGGGATAAAACCCAATCGACAGATCAATTCCATCATCTGACCGATGCCTGCTATTAAAGGGTGACTGTTTACCTATCCTCGGCTTATTTTAAAACAAGTATTTATTCTAAAATGCTTTCACATCTACGAATTCAAATCTCATGAGCTCCCTTCAGATAAAATTGTAAGTTCTTATACTGTGTAGTTTCTCGAATATCCAATGAGTGAAAGAAAAAAGGGTGCCACGCTAGCAACACTTTAATTTGGTAAACAAAGCCTGAGTTGTCATTTTTTTTTGCTAATAACGACGACCTTACACTACATTGTACAACCCGACAAGGAAGTCCTGCACGGAAAGTCACCCAACCCAAACGAAAGATGAATAACTCCTAGCTCCGCCGCAATCACTGCTCCGACCGAAGCTTGCGGTAGGACTTCTGAGATGTTGCGCCGGTTCCGGCCTTTGCGCCAGCATTCGTCATTGCGTTCGAGTTCGTGTTCGCAGAAGCGCTGGCAGTGGCGCTCGCCGACGCACCACCCGTGGTGGTAGACGGCTTCGCCGTGTTGGCACCGTCGTCACTCGTCACAGTCACAGTCCTGCTCACTCCAGTCCCAGTCCCAGCACCGACGTCGACACCGTCGTGGACAACGGTCTCAGGTGCACCAACATGAACACCGTTCACTCCGACTACAGGGGAAGCACCCACACCCACGCTAGCGACACCCGGAACACCCACCCCAACGCCGACACCATTCACGCCAACACCAACGCCGTTTACACCTACACCGACACCAGGCACACCGACACCAACGCCGTTTACACCCACACCGACACCAACGCTAGCAACGCCCGGGACGCCGACACCAACACCTGGTCCAACGTAACCGGGGCCACCCACTCCGACGCTAGCGACACCGGGAACACCGACACCGACACCAGGTACACCGAGTAGTCCAAACGTCTCGGCCACTTGCTTCTCGGCCTGCACATGGCTCGAAAGAGCCACGACGGCGATGCAAAGTGCGAAGATCTTGTTGTTGCTGAACATGATTGCTGGAGATGGAGACTTGGTCCGGTGGGAGGAACAGAGAGCTTGCTCTTGAAGAATTAGTTGAGCTCGAAGTGGTGAATTCGAGAATGGACAGCAAGTTGCAGCGCGTTTGAGCGAGAAGCGATGCTGTACACAGAGTTAGCAGCCTTCGCGGGCCTTGAATACAGTTTGCCGAGGAGAACCTCATCTGACAGCGATACAGGAGTGCATTCTCGAAGACAACATGGACCAGGCTATGCTCCATAGATTTACGAATCAAATTAGATGCCATGACTGTCAGTGTCCGTAAGCTGGGCTAACACCACTGCGTTACAGCTGTGAGATCTACGCTACACGTACGTGGTTCACGCTGTTCGATTGATGCTTACGGTCTCCGCAACGGGCGATCTTTGCGCCACAGTTGGCTCGTGTACTTTACGCATTCTTATCTGCCTCCGTGGTCTCATTTCTTTGGTCGGTGTGGGTAATGCAGACCGACAGCGTCTTGATACCAGCTAGTAGGGCTACCCGAGTGAGCCAATTGTGGCTCAACACCAACGAAGTCTCTAGCTACCGTGTTTGCGTGCAGACACTATCGGGCATCAATTACTTCTGGTCCATCTTACGCCACAGCATTGGACTTGTGTATACCGATAGCCCTACACGCGTATGACGCCGTCGACAAAGGTGTATTATAAAGGCTGCGCGTGTTGCTGACAGTCAGTGACTCCGTCATTTATACTAGCATTTGTATGCCTAAAGTTGAAGTCAATTCCCGATCATGCGTTCCGACAAGATAGCCTCGTGTATGTCTGTTTGAGCTGCAAGGGTGATTTGTCCGTTGTTGGGTGGCTCTCAAGCATCGATTTATTCAATCTGCTCACTTGATACCAGTACTCGTGCCGTTCACGGCCACATCAACTGGGGTAGTGAATACTTGCGCACCAGCGCCTATACGCGTTAAATTGACGGTTGACAGCCAATCTATCGGATGCTACTATTGACATCATTGGTATCACTCTGGCGAAGCCTCCCTGCTTTCCAACACCGAGTTATACGGCATTCGCTCATTTCTGAATTTGCCGTCAACTAGACCCAGCAAGTTTTTTTTTCGTTCCCTCTCGCTTCGCACCAGGAACTATCTCCTTCAACAATGATCAGCAGTAGCAAGATCTTCACACTGTTCGTGGCCGTCGCGGTAGTTTCGAGCAGAGTGCAGGCAGAAGAACAATCAGCTCAAACCTACGGTATGTTCGGCGGCGGGTTTCCAGGCATGGGTGGTGGCATGGGAGGCATGGGTGGTGGTCTCTCTAGTCTCACGAAGATGATCCCCGGCATGGGAGGCATGGGCGGTGGTACCTCAGGCACAAGTGGGGGAGGTCTGTCGAGTCTCACCAACATGATTCCAGGAATGAGTGGTATGGGTGGTGGCTCCAGCAAGACGACTACTAACACCGGAGCAGGCATGAGCGGTCCAGGCACGGTTCATGCACCTAGCATAGGTGCCATGGGTATGGGAACTGGAGCTACAACGCCTGGAACTGGGGCAGCAGGGGCGACGACGACTGCAACTGGGGCGACCGGGGCCACGGGAGGACCTGGTGCCACGGGAGGCCCTGGTACCACGGGAATGGCCGGGACTGGAACCACAGGAGGAGCCGGGCCAATTGGTGCTGGTCAGACGTACCGACGCAATCTTCGCTCGGACTGAACGGGTGAATTACTGGATCAACGTGTCCTTGCTAGACCTATGGTACATGTATTGTCAATGAGTTTGTTGAAGCTTCTAACGATTGTAGTCCGAATATTTGAGCGTTTATCCACTGGGGTCAATTGCAGTCCGAATGTATGAACGTTTGTCCACTGGGGTCAGTTGTAGTCCGAATGTATGAACGTTTGTCCATTGGGGTCATGGGTAACGTGCTTACAAGTTTCCAGTAAAATCAAATAGAGAAACTCCTTGTCGACCTTTGCTACTCATTGAGATTCTGAATACCAGCATCGTCGTTATTTTTGGAAATGAAATTGTAGACACGGCACTGCTTGAAACGACATGTATTTCGTACTATCTAACGAGGCTGCAGCGTTTATTATATTGTAGTAATATCATCGCTCGCAGTGAGGCTGTGTCAAACATGTTGTAACGGGGTACGAAGCCCTAAGTGTACCCTGGTTACATGAAGTGTGACACTTCACACTTCAGGAGTATGACACGTCATACTCCGAGATATTTGGTACAAGGTACCAAGGTCGTTCAAAGCCAACCATTGGTTAAATGACATTGCATTTCTATAGGTAACTAACAGTTTGTATTAAACCCAAACTTAATTTACCTATAAATATACTCAGTTTACAATCTACCTTATTTGGGTCACTTCGCTCTCTTTAATAAAAGAGGGGACCTGTGAACTGCCGTTCACTGAGAGTTTGTATACTCTCGGAAGATAACTTCCTCTTGCGCAAGGTGCTGTGTGACCCCGTCACACTTGGTAGCACTTGTAGTCAATCCACGCCATCGCAAGTAGACTACCTGAACCTCCGAAGTTCGTTGCCATGGATAGGAACGACTTCTCCCATTTGAACGACTCTTAGTTCGAGTCGGTTCGGAAGATGGCAGGCATCTTCGGGATGGAGGCCCTGCAGAGCCTGGTGGTGTCAACACCGGCTGAGCAGCTCGAGCGCGTCAATGCATTCGACGCGTACGAGCAGGGCCTCATCGCGCATGTGCGGGAGAACCTGCAGGCTCCGGCGGCGGAAGCAAATCCGCCTCACCCGAAGCCAATACGGCTGAAGGTAAAGCCGTATGAAGGGAAGGAAGGCGAGAACCTTCACTTCTGGGTCCGAGAAGTAGAGCTCGCGATGGACGCGGCTCTGATCTCGACCGAGCAACTGCGTGTTGCTTTTGCACTCTCCAACCTTAGCGGTCGTGCTAAGAGTTGGGTGTACACTCGGGAAGCAACATCCCCTGGATGTTTCACATCCTGGGCTCAGCTGTGCGAACAGCTCCGAGCCGCGTTCCTCCCGGCGAGCTACGAGTACCGCCAGCGTTCGCGCTTCCTCGCGTGTAAACAAGGAAGGCGCGAACTGCACGAGTATGTGCAAGAGATACGGGAGCTCACGGCGTCCCTAGTGGGAAACCCACTCAATGAACACATCAAGATGACTGTGTTCATGGACGGCCTTCGAGTGGGCCCCGCACGCACTCAGCTGTTCCGAATGCAGGCGAGCACGCTTGAAGAGGCGATTCAAGTGGCTCTTCAAGAAGAGTACAGCCATCGCCAGGGCCTCAGCGTGGCCTGGGAGTTCCTTGTCGGCTCCCGGTCGAACAAGCCCCAACGGACCAGTTCCCATGGAACTCGGGTCCGCCGAACAGCGTGACATCCGCTGCTTCGGCTGTGGGAAGATGGGCCACTTCAAGCGCGACTGTCCCGCGGAAAGACTCCGCAGACGGTCCTTCCCCAAGCCCGTCCTCAAGGGTCGCTGGCAGAAGCCAGGATCCCGGGGATAGGGGAACGCAGGGAACCAGTAGGGGCGGGGCGCCCTACTGGGGAAGAACTAAGGCTTCGTGATGGGTGCGCGGGTGGAGCGTACCACGGGGACTTAGCCCCTGAGAGTCTTCGCACTCTCGAATCGGCGAAGAGCAGCGGCGGGTTGCTCGTAGTACACGGATGTGTACGGGGATACGATCATCCCTTTAGAATCTTGTTTGACTCTGGGGCGTCGAAGAATTTCGCACGCCGCCAGACGGTTGCTCGTAACAGCAACAAGTTGTCCGAAGCTTTGAGAGAAAGCAAAGGCAACGGGACGGTGTCAGTGCGACTGGCCGACGGGAAGGTCATCACTGTTTCCAACGTCCAAGTGGATCTGGCTGTCAAGTTTGAAGACTTTGACAGCCTCGAACAGTTCACTGTTCTCGATATGGATCCATATGATATGATCCTGGGCATGCCCTGGCTTGAGAAGCACGAGCCCTGGATCGACTGGCGAGGCAAGGCAATCGGTGCCAGCCGCCTGCGCAGTCCGACAGAGCATTGGTGAGTCATGTTCCCACCTCTGTCAGGACCCGGGGCGCCCGCGATGGCTGCCAGGGTACCAAAGCATCCGGCGGATGCTTGGGAGTCGTCGACGTATATGACGACTCCGAGGATGTTTTGATGGTGGCCGCGCCCAGAAGAGGCGCTGGCCAAGTGGGTAGCTTAGGTCCACAGGCGGGTTCCTTAGTTCCGCAGACAGCTGCAGCTGTCATGAACACTGAGAACAGCGTGTTCAGAGTGGGTAACAGAGTTCCACTCACGGTCGCCCAAACCTTAACTGAAGAGGAAGACGTCGGATACGCTTCCTGTGTGGGTAACACAGTGCCACACGCGGTCGCCCAGACCTTAACTGAAGAGGAAGGCGTTGAACACGCTACCTGTGTGGGTACAACAGTATCACACGAGGCCACGAGTGCCTCGGATGTCGTAGCGACGACAAGCCTAGACGTGGGCAGCAAAGCTCCCCGTCACAGACGCCGTCGGCAAAGACACCGCCGCTGCCTCGAGTCGGATCCGAACTTCGTTCCGATCGACGTCGCTTCAAGCGACTCGGAGCCCAGGGCCCGGGCTCCTCCGACAAGGCCGGTGGAAGAGTGTTATCACATCTTTGATGGCGAGACAGGTTTACCCGTCAAGGCATCTGGTGTCCACTTGGAACCGTTGCCAGAGGTTGCGGAGATACTGAACCTCGAGGAAATGACGGATGAGTCTTTCCTGGCCAACCTCAAGGCTGGAGAGATTGCTGAGATGGTACTCATGAGACCTGAGACCACTCAGGAGGAGCTGAACTCCTCCTCTGTCTTGGACGAGAACGTCCTGGAAGACATGAACAAGCAGCGTCAGGCGCGCTTGGGTTCTGAGATTCTCAAGAACCTCAAGGATCCAGTGTATCCTTTGGTGACGGAGTATGCGGACGTGGTGAACAAACACCCACCGACCCAACTCTCACCGGATCGAGGCGTACGGCACGAGATTGATCTCGTGCCCGGCACAAAGTATTGTGTCACAAGGCAATGGCCTCTCCCGCGCGAACAGTGCGAGGTCATTGATGCCTTCTTCGCCGCGAAAGCGAAGGCAGGCATGGTGCGGGAATCGAAATCCCCGCACTCGACGCCGACTTTCTGCGCTAGGAAGCCGAACGGAAAGTGGCGTCTGGTTCACGCTTATAACAAGCTGAGCAACGCAACGGTGCCGGCCCAAACACCGATCCCACGAAAGGATGTGTTGTTGAGCAACATGGCCGGGAGCGTACTGTACAGGGCGCTGGATTTGGTAGACGGATACTACCAAATCCTGATGCGAGGGAGTGACATCCCGCTCACCGCGGTAAGCACTCCAAGCGGCATGCTTTGGGAGTGGCTCGTCATGCCGCAGGGCTTGTCTAACGCCCCGGCGACGTTCAATCGCCTGGTGACGCAATTGTTCCGCCCTTTGCGTACCTTCGTACAGACGTACTTCGACGACATATTCGTCCATAGCCGTGCCGAGGGAGGCAAGACAGCCATATAGGTGCATCTAGGACACCTCCGTCGAGTGTTGGACGTGATGCGAGCGAACAAGCTCTACGCCAACATCGACAAGTGCGTTTTCGCGTCATCAGAGATTAAAGCTCTCGGTTGCTTCGTCAGCAACGTGGGCGTTCGGGCTGACCCAGACAAGGTCAAGGCCATAGCAGCATGGCCGACGCTACGATCCCAGAAGGATCTTCGAAAGTGGTTGGGCTTGGCCAACTACCTTCACAAGTACAGCGCTGGGTACGCGGGCTTCGCTAAGCCCTTGTCGAGCCTCCTTCAGAAGGACGTCGACTGGCGCTGGGAGCAAGAGCACCAGGATGCTTTTGACAGCATCAAGGCCAGTCTCCAAGAGGCCCCTGTCCTGGCCCTGCCGGACGAGACGAAGCCGTTTAGCGTCGTCTGCGATGCCTCCGATTACGCCATCGGGTGTGCATTGCTGCAGGACGACACGGCTGGACAGGAACGAGTCATCTCGTTCCAGTCCCGGCAGCTCAAAGCCGCCGAGCGGAACTACCCTGTCCATGACAAGGAGCTCCTGGCAATGAAATATGCCCTTGTGAAGTTCCGTGTTCACCATCTGGGCTCTAGGCCCTTTGTGATCTACACAGACCACGCGTCCTTGAGGACGGCGACTAACTCGCCTCACCTCTCCCAAAGGATGGCGAGGTGGCTGTCCTTCTTCGCGGAATACAACTTCCGCGTCGAATACAAGCCGGGCAAGCTCAACGTGCTTGCGGACGCCCTCTCTCGGCGTCCCGACTATGAGTTGGCCCACATCACGCGGGTGACAACGGATCTATATGATCGGATACGCATGACGTATCGGGACGATGAGGCTGTCGCGCCTATCGTCAAGTTCCTTAAAGCCGGAACGAGCGCGAAGTCCGACTGGCTCTCGTCGCGACAGCGCTCACGGTTCTACCGATATGAGTTGAAGGAGGGCTCCTCTATTATCGGGTGGAGCCCACTGATCCTCCACGGGTGGTCGTACCCAACGACGAGGATCTGAAGTTCGACATCCTCGCGGAGGCGCATGACGCGCCCTCCAGCGGCCACTTGGGCCGCGAGAAGACCTTTCTGTCGGTCTCTCAGTCCTTCTGGTGGACCCACATGTACAAGTGGGTCGACCGATACGTCAAGACATGCGAAACATGTCAGCGAATCAAACCCGCAGGGCACTCTTCGGCTCCACTACAGGGCCTGCCCGTACCGGCTGATTGTTGGAAGTCGATGAGTCTTGACTTCATCTTTGGACTTCCCGCCGACGGACACGGCAACACCGGAATTTTGGTGTTCGTGTGTCGGCTGAGCAAGATGGTACATCTTGCTCCAGTTCCCGTCACTGTAACGGGCGAACAAACCGCAAGGTTGTTCGTCGATGGCGTGTTCCGCTATCACGGTCTCCCGGAGACGATTGTCTCGGACCGAGACCCGCGGTTCACTGCTGCGTTTTGGAAAACGCTGTTCCCTTTACTGGGAACTCGTCTGCAGATGTCCACTGCGGATCATCCGCAGACAGACGGCCAGACAGAGCGCGTCAATCGAGTGCTCGAGGACACTCTGCGCAGTGTGTGCGCGGCAGCGCCACGTACGTGGTCGTCGCAGCTTCCAGTTGTTGAGTTTGCGCTTAACAACGCGGTGCACGCGTCCACGGGGTTCACGCCGTTCTACTTGAACGGCTTCCGCCACCCCAGAGTGCCTCTCACTCTTCGAGGAGACACTGACTCCTCTATTCTAAGTGGGGGAGAGGCTCGGAAAGCCCTTTCCTCCCAGGTCTCGGATGTGAGGCCAGTTTCGCTGCGGAAACAGGTGGAATCCTTATTGGATACCAAGCTGAACATTGTCAGCAGGGTCCGCGATGCCATGGCAGCGGCCCAAGATAAACAAAAGGAGTACTCAGACAAACAAGGAGGAGGAAACTTAAGTATATTTGAGGTTAATGACTTAGTGTTGCTAGACACGAGGAACCTACCTCTAGACACTGTTAGCTCTGTCGGCAGCAACAAACTGAAGCACCGCTTCATCGGACCATTTGCAGTCCTGGCCAGACATGGTGCGTCGTACACCATCGACCTTCCAAAGTCAATGAAGACGCACCCGACGTTCTATGTCGGACGTTTTAAGCGGTACTTTGACCCGCAGGGGGTTGCTGACTCGCAGACCCCCCTTGACCCAGCTCCTCGAAGCGAGGGCCGGTCACAGTCGTCGACGAGGGCGCGGAGCAGGCACCCAAGCCTCGGTCGGGACGGCAAGGCTGCGGTCAAGACCGTACGCCGGAGGGGCTCCATACGAATGGACCCCGGCGCCATACGCCGAGTACGCTGAGTACGCCGGGTACGCACCATACGCGTACGTCTGGAAGTGTGCCGCAGGCGGCTCCGGACGTGGCAACAGAGCCTCTATTTGTCGGATCATGCGAAAGGCGTCGTCCAGATCGGACGAAGAGGCCCGGCGATCCACCCGGAGGTGCAGGCTCGCGACCTCTCGCTCCACCAGGTCCAGGCGGCCCGCAAGACGAGCGAGCTCGCCCTGATTCCCGGCCTAAGCGGCAGCATTACCGCCAGTCCCAAGGCCAAGTGTAATCTCAAGCACGAGGACACGTTGACGGAGGCGGACAACCTCAGGGTCCTGTGTCGGACCCGCAGTCGGAGCACTCGGACGAGAGTGGCTCTCGGGAGGCGCCGAGTACTCGTACTCGTACGAGGGCACCTCCGCCCCTGCTTGACCGGAATGGAGAAGCCCACTTCCACGTGGAGCGGATCCTCCAGGAGCAACGGTGTCGCGGCAAGCGACAGCTCCTCGTGAAGTGGAGGGGTTATGCCCACTCCGAGAACTCGTGGGAGCCGATTAAACGGCTCCTGATTGACTGCCCGAAGGCTGTCGCAATCTGGGAACAGAAGCGGCGGCAGCTTCATAAGTAGTCCGGGGCTTCTTGCCCGAACGGGGTACGGTCGATGAATACATACCGTACCCGCGCTCATCGTGAGCGCTAGAAGCCGCGCGCTTCAGGATGTCCCTTGGCAGCATACGCTTGCTGATCAAGTGGGCAAACCTCACACGAAGATCACGCTGGTCCAGGGTGTAGGACAGCTGCTGATCTTCATGGAGTTCCCATAACTCCGTGAGCGAGTACTTGAGAGTCTCCACCCACGCCCAGAACATGTCCTCACAAGAACTCCACGTGGGACAGTTCTCGGGCATAACCCAGGGGTATCCCCAAACAGGATAGAGACCACCCCGGGTCTCGGGCTTTTTACGACAAGTCGTGAAGTCCTTAAGGGGAATGCGGTGTTGCGCGAGAAGCACACACCGAGCAGCCTCCAAGTTGTCGACGAACAACTGTTCTTTCTGAACGAGGGCTCGTTCATAGATGCCCCTAGAAGTGTGGCCGCCCACAAGGCCACGAGGAGCGACGAGAAGCTCTAAGAAGAGGTCAGCCCCAGAGCTCTCCTCGGGAGGCCAATACCCTCTTGAGTTGATGGCAGCTCCCTGGCTGACGGGTGCCGCCACCGAACCCCCACGCACACGCTGGGCAGCTTGGAAATCCTCCTGCTGCTGGTCGAGGTCATTAGAGACCTCCCGGGGCTCAACAATGGCACCCTCCTCTTCCTCTTCTTCCTCCTTCTCCTCCTCTTCATCCGAGGAGCCGAAGAGACTCTGATAGGAGCGTCGAGTCTCCTTCTCCTCGCGGAGTGGAGGCTTAGAGGCGGTACGCTTCTTTGAGGGCTTGGCGCCTTCGGCTTTAGAGGCCTTAGCGCGCGCAAGACCCTCGGCAAGCGAGAGACGTTTGCGAGGATTCTCTTCCTCATCGCCACCGGCTTTGGGAGCGCCCTTAGCCTTAACGGCCGGACTCTCAGAGCGCACGGAGGTCCTAGGACTGTGATCACCGTGATCACTAGCGGGCGACTGCGCGCTGCCTTCTTTGTGCTCACTGGGCACTGGGCTGTGACCTACCACAGAGCCCGCAGGAGCATCCTGAGTGCTCTCGGACTCGGCATCGTCTTCACTGCCCGAGTTGAACTCGCGTTCTACGAACCGAGGGTTCGGACGGTTGTCTGAAGACGAGGGCGACGGACTGCGGCGCCTGCTTGCGCGCTTGTCCGCAGCCGCGTCACCCGAGGAACCGATCGCCTCGGAGGCCACCTGAGTAGCCTCCTTGAGTGCAGAGCCTTTGCCGTGAGGCTTAGTGCTCTTGGCCTGCGCCTTACCGACTGCAGCCTTGGAGCGTGTCTTAGCACCGCTCTTAGCAGTGCCGAGAGGCATGTTAACGGTCGAAGTGGAGACCTTGACGAAGAGCGCACAGGTTGCTGCTCGAGGCTCTAACTGTGAAGTGAGCCTCCGCCGCGCTCGCGCGGCCAAGTCGATGGTTTTCGACTTTGAGAATGAGAGTTTGTGAAGAACACCTCTTCATTCTGATTGGTCGGTAAACCGAACCTAAGTGGGGGAGGATGTAACGGGATACGTAGCCCTAAGTGTACCCTGGTTACGTGAAGTGTGACACTTCACACTTCAGGAGTATGACACGTCATACTCCGAGATATTTGGTACAAGGTACCAAGGTCGTTCAAAGCCAACCATTGGTTAAATGACATTGCATTTCTATAGGTAACTAACAGTTTGTATTAAACACAAACTTAATCTACCTATAAATATACTTAGTTTACAATCTACCTTATTTGGGTCACTTCGCTCTCTTTAATAAAAGAGGGGACCTGTGAACTGCCGTTCACTGAGAGTTTGTATACTCTCGAAAGATAACTTCCTCTTGCGCAAGGTGCTGTGTGACCCCGTCACACATGTATTAAAATGCTAATAGCCTGGACTCCCTCCAACTTCTTGTTCTCGACGCTAAGAAGTGAGGTGCTCGCATTATGAAATGCGTAGAGCCCGCAACTACATTAGCAACGATCTAGCAGGAGCGTGCGTTTGTCTTTAATTTATTAATGGATTTCTCAAATACCTCGTCCCAACCCGATTTTCCTTTTGATTCACTAGTTTCTCATCTACCATTTTGCCCGTAGAGCTATGGGCAGCAAAAGCACGACGCTCCTGCCGGAAGCCTCAAGACCCTGGAATGCGACGCACGTTCCTTCGCAAAGGAACAAGATTGTGATCGTCACAGGCGGGAATTCGGGTATTGGCTTCTTCACTGCGTTGGAGTTAGCTCGAATGGAAGCACACGTTGTGCTAGCGTGCCGCAACAGATAGCGTGGCCTCAAGGCGGAAGCAGATATCCAAGCGTTTATCTTATCCGCAGTTGACCCAGGGACTGTCAAATTTATGCTAGTGGACAGCAGCGAATTGAACAGCATTCACAACTTTTGCGAGACATTTCATAGAAAATGCACCCCCGATTGGACCTGCTGATTAACAGCGCCGGCATTGCTGGGGGCCGATGTACCAATACAGTTGACGGGAACGAGCTGCAGTTCGTTACCAATTATCTGGGTCATTTCGCGCTAGCAGCGCAGCTTTTCGATCGACTGGAGATCAGCGAATCTCTTCTCGGGACTTAGCTACAGTCACTCCCACACGCACACACTACTTGTAGGCTACAAATCAGATACTTCTGTAACCCAGATACAAAAATGAGCTGTAGTTAATCTAGATACACACATGACCTGTACCTGGGTATGGGTACAACCCAGATCACTGCCAACGGTAACAACTCTGGATCGAGAGATCAATGCCAGTTTCCATTTTTCTCCACAGTCATCAAGTGGAAGTCGAAGAAGACAGATCAAAGTATATTTTTGGTTCTTTCGGAATTGACTAGGGAACCATGTCGGAGGAGGACCCTCTCGTCGCAACGTTTCGGCGATTGAGTCTTCGAGGAGCAGCCGCTGTAGTAGCGGCTAGAACGGCTGGGTCGGGTGCGAAAAGAGCACATCGCTCTTCTACGCCTATCGTGAACTCATTCAATCTTGCCAGCCTAGACACAAGGGTAAGCCGCAAGTGGCTCCGGCAAAGAGTGACGTGACGATGGAAAATGTCAGTGGGGATATCAGGGAGATTATAAACGCTCCGGCATTACCCAAGCCTCCTCGTTAAAAAGAGAGCTCGATGCAAGAGCGTCGCGATTTCCTACGGGCGTACCAAACCTATTTTGCTACACTCAGTGCTTTTCAGACGGAGCACAATCGCCCGTTTGTACAGCCAGCAGGTTCATGTATTGAACAAGGGACCAAAGCGATCATCGTCCATTTTACGCTCGCAAAACACTGGCAGGACGTGACGGAGCATGAATGGATCAATTATTTTCTCCGACCAAAGAAAACAGCATTTGAAGATTATGATGCGGTAGATGCTGCGATGCTGAAGTTGCGAATGGATACCAAGCTACCGGAGGCAGAGTCGCGTGTGAACCGCCTGCAGGCAAACATGTACAAGATTTTAGAAGATCACAATATGGTCGACGTGATGTTTGAACGTGAACAGAAGAAATTAGTGAAGAACCTGGAGGCTAGTCTTGAGCCTCCGTATTTTAAAACGGAAGTTAAAAGACGTATTGAGAAAGCGTAGAACAAGCAGTACAAGATGAAGGTGGTCGACCTTTCGAAATGACTCACGAAACTAGTCTTCTTTCATGATTTGGGAAGAATCTTTAACGCAGACAGAAGAAACAAAGCCGAAGTCGCAACCTAAATCGGGAAGTTTTTAAAACTCTCGCCCACAGAAGTTCTCGTCTGGAAAGAATAGACAAGATAAGCTGGAGACCGATAAAGAACAGCCGTATGCTAGTATTGCCAAGAAGATGAAATATCCGTGCCTAAAGTGCAAGTCGCATGACCACAGAGTTCGTGATTAACGCCTGGAGAAGCGAAACGTCTCGTGGAGGATTTCTATGCTTCACGGCAGGCCGAAACTAAGCCTCTAGCAGCTCAGATGAAACGCTTAGCAGTGGCAGAAGGCAGTGAGAAGAATTCCCTTATATTAGTACGAAATGTGGGCGGTACAGGAGGTGGTCAAGGAACGGTGGACGCAACAGTACTGGGCCTGAAGTTCAAGGCGTCACTTCTTGATTCTAGATGTGATGTAGTAGAACACACAAATACCGTCAGATGTGGATTCCTTACACGAACCACAACAAATCGCCGAGTTAGGTCGGCGGTTGTATGGCCTGCGCAGAGGGTGGTCCCCTCGCGGTCCGGCCCTTCCGGGACAGACGAGTGGCTCGCTTCCACTCGGTTCCGACTAACCAAGTCAGATCACTTCCGAGTCTCCGTCGAGTTTGGTTCGGCTGAGCTCGCTCACAACCCTGTTCCCTCCACCAAAGGACGGACGACGGCGCGCGAGCGCTTGTACAGGTCACCGAGCGCAGAGGCTGCTCAGCTAGAAGTGATACGGCACCCGGGCTATCCGACGTACCGGCCCGCTGAGTGTGCGGGACTTCCTTTCGCGCGTAGCGAGACTTTGTCCTACCCGGACCAACCTAATCTCTTGGCGCTACCAGTCAATACCCTACAAGCTATGCCTCTCGAGTATTGACGGCAGGCATAATCCAGCCCTATGCAGGGACTTACCGGAAAAGTGTACACGTGTCCTGGACTAGGCAAATTCTGCTCTGTTATCTTCTGGGAGCCCTTTCGCCCCCCCCCTATTTAATTATATGCTTCTCTTACAAATATCTAGTGAAATGTAGTCGTTTCGGATCTCTACCGACCCTTCAGCTGAGTTCCGGCGACCGTTGAGCTCAGCGGCTATCCGGATAGCATATCCGGACAGATCGCCGAATACTTACCGTGATCCTTTGCTCCTAAGCTCTGGGTTATCAGACCGAGCCGATTCTTGACCTAAAGTAGGTTGGCGTATGGTCGAATCTGGAAATCCCTACACCACAACCTCCCCGGTTATGATACGAGCCGAGCTGGTGAGTGTCTTAATCCTTCATTTGGTTCTGCCACCGTTGGTCCGTACTCGGCTGATGACGTCTCGCGGCTCTCCACCACCTTCTTCGGTACGTTCGTTGCTTCCGCTGTCACTCTCTTGGCAGCTCCTCACTCCTTGCATGCTACTCCAGCACATCTCGTGACGCCAACATTCTCCTTCAACTCCTCGCCGAGGTGAGGGCGCGCCAGCTGAGTCGATCCCTCGACCCGTCAGCACTCGTGGGGTCAGCGACCGGCCTGAAGCTGGGTTGGTCGACCTGACAACTTCTCATGAGTCTGATTCGGAGTCGGCGGGGTCTTCTCGCGTGTGTCCTCCTGGTCCACCGAGCTTGCCGGGCGACACCACTTCGGGCGCCACCAGTCAGCCAAGCTCGGCTGCTCCAGTGAGTCTTGACTCCCTCATGGCCAGAGTTAACGAGCAAGGGTACGAGCGCCGAGAAGAATTGACCTTCTTGGCGAGGCTCATGGCCTACGGATTTACTCGTTCCGTGGAGCCTTCCGATTCCGTGCAGCGGCGAGCGATCTTGCATGCCGCTTCCGCGGGGGACTGTTGGATATCTCGAAAGGCAACTACGCCGCTCTTGATTATCCATAGATTATTGGCGATCTCCGAGCTGACAATCAAGCTGTTCAGGAGGAGAACCGCGCACTGACTCGGCGACTGAACTCTCTCGCCCTCAGCAACGTCGACTTGTCTACTCATCTCTCATCGGGACGACAGCAGGTGTCCCGATTGGAGACTGCTGCCGCGCAGTCGGCTAATATCCTTGCTTCACTGCGAAAGGCTGTAGCTCTGAGTGAGGCAAAACTTGCTCGGGCTATCGCAGCTGAGCAGAGCAAGACTGATGCTGCGCTGGGTCAAGCTCAGCTCCTTCATCAGCAAGTCTTGGATCGAGACGCTGAGATCGACGTCCTTCTCCGATCCATTTCTGAGAGGGATGCAGCGTTCGTCACTCTTCAGGGCATCGCTTCCAAGCATTTCAAGCAGCTGCAGGTGTCGGTGCGGTTGTATAGCTCCACCGGCACTCAACCTTTGCGGCACGCTCCGTCGGTGATCGCTGAGCAGCGGAAGGTGATCTTGCGACAGAAGCGGATCATCCGTCGGAATGGCATTATTCCTATGCACGATCCTCACATGGCTGCTGCTGGCGGTGGCTTGCAGGTTCCTGGACTTGATCCGTCCGACCTTCTCCTCAACGCCCGGCTGTGTCGTGTCTTGGAGTCTAGCTTCCCTGAGGCTCTTCACAATCCAGCCGGTGAAACTCGGCGGTTGGAGTTGACTGTCTATCCTCGCCGAGATGCTCCAGTGGCAAGTTCTGCTATTGGTCCTAGTCTGGCTTCCCCAGCTAGTCAAGCTGTTTCTGTGACTTCATCGGCAGACTCGGCTGCGGTTCCAGTCAGCTCAGCGGCGGCTACGAGCCAGCCCGAGCCAGCCTGAGCCGACCATCGCCCAGCTTCACCGTACGCCTTTGGCGAACTTGACTTCGACTCAGTGGCTTCGACGTTATGCCAACCCCAAGTCTCCCACTGCTGCAGGTCCTCGTCATCGTCCACCGGCGCCGCATCCGCCTCAACCGTACGCTTGTCCACTTCCCGGGGAGGATGGACACGAGTCTATCAGTGCCCTTTTGCACTCAAGTTCTCCTCAAGCTACTGTGTCCGATGGAGGAAGGCCCCGCTTTGGAAAGTCCCGTCGTCGGACTCGGCGGAAGAAGGTTCGTCACCTTCAGCTGAGTTCTGCTACTCAACCCGCAGTCTCTGCTCGTTCTGAAGACGACGATGACGCTTCGAGCGAAGCTGAATTCGAGTTTGAGTTGCCTGAGCCGCCCGCCGACACCGTTCCTGCGGTTGCTTCGACGACTTCGGCGGGTTCTTCGTCTTCCAGTCCTCCGGTGACTTCGTCAGTCGCGGCTACTCGCCCGCCGCCGGTATCTTCATCCGATGTCGTGGCTTCGCTGCCTGTCCCGGCTACGAGCGTTTGTGCCCCAGGCTCGACTTTGCCCATCTCCGCTGGGTTGCCTCAGTCGAGTGCACCGCTCAGCGTCGTGTCAACGTTGGTTGGGCGCTCCCAGTCGTCTTCTGACCGATCCTCTCACGTCTCTCCTTCTCGGGGTCTGAGCGTATCCACTACGCCGACTGACCTAGTGACTCCGGCCGTGAGTGTCCTCAGGCCGTCTCTCCTTGCGAGCTCGGCCGTGTTGACGTCCCCGTCTGAACGCCCCATCCGGAGATCTGCTGAGACCGCCCGCACTGTGACTGCTCAGCTGCTCGAGGACCTTGACGCGTCTGACGACGAGGTGTTAGGGCCTGGTGACGGCTCTGCACCGTCCGCCGGCTCGACGAATCCTACCGCTGGGTCGCTCTTGGATCCCATTTCCTTATCCGAGAACTCGGCTGGCAGTCCTTCAGGTTCCGACTTAGCGGCCGAAGATGCTCGTCGTTCGGCTAAAGCGAGAAGCCTTCATGCGGCAATCTTCGGCTCTGACGATGAGATGAGTGATGAGTCCTTGCCGCCGAGTAATCGCCACTCCTCGCGGCATACATCGAAGGATTCTGGTTACGGGACGAGTTCTACCTCTGTGTCGGCTTCGGGGAAGCAGCAGCGTCGCAAGCGTCGTGCCTCGTCGAGTCCTACCGGTTACCGGTCGAAGCAGTCCAAGAAGCACAAGAAACACAAGAAGCATCACAAGACGCACCGGCACCACAAGCATCGGCAGCCTCCGTCAACTCCTGATCCGGCTCGTGCTCAATTCATTCCGGTTGCTCCTTCGCCAAGTATACTCCCGGTAGTGCCGATTCTTTCTCAGCCGAGTTCGAGTGCATCACGTCCGGCTATGGTCACACTACCCAGCGCTCAAACGCTCCCGCTGGCGACGTTACGGACCCGAGCCTCGCAAGCGGTTTCCAAGGATTGTCGCTTCGCTCTTCACATGGCTCAACTCCGCGAGGTACCATTTATGCATTTCGGCTCAGCCCGTTGTTGGAATGCGTTATTGGATACACTGAGCGGAGGGGTGCAGATGAAGCTCGTAGGAGGCAAGAGTCGTGTGCCACCTACGCCGTGTTCTCTTGACGGCATTCGAGCTTTCATGGCCGTTTTCGATCCGAGCCATCCTTATCAGCGTCTTCGGCGGATGCTCCCTGAGCTTCCTTTCTTCTTTTCTCCGTCGATACTGGAGGAAGCTCGGCGGTGTTTGGCTTCTCAGACCCGACCTCGAACTTTGATGCAAGTTCTTGGAGATATGTGGGTGAAGCTTCGTGGCGACAGTCCCTTGGACTCGGCGGGGAGGCCCATCCAGACAGATGGCCAAATGACCCGTTATTTTGTAGCTCTCTATGAGCGTCGTCACTGGATCGTCGAGTCAAGTGCGTTGATGGGTCTTCATCCTGACGTCAACCCGGCTGCCACGCCCGCTCAGCTTGCCGAAGTGTATGAGCTGTGGCTGGTGTACAAGCGCGAGCGCAAACGTCGTAGTGATACCCTACGATCTTTGGTTGTCGCTGTCTACGACCAGCTTTACTCGGCGGTCACTCAGAAGCTCGGCGATGAACCTGCTCCTCTTCTGGACGCAGAGGTTTACTTCGATCCGTCCGTCCCTTATTACTCTCCCGTTAGCCTTTCGTGGGTTCCCTCCGGGAGAGACTGGGTTCAATGTGCTCACGATGTGAATCTAGCCGAGCTCTGGCGAGCTTGGTGGCTAACTGACCCGGCGGTTCACCCGTATAACACATGCTTCCGCGCTCGGAACGTGGACTTCTTGGTTTTCGCTCCGCGCGGTGAGGAACCTCAGGTTGTTGACGACGCGATTGAAGAAGACTTCGATCTTGCCGAACAAGCGCCTCCTGCCTATGCTCCGGGTGCTCCAACTCGGCTGAATCGTCAAGGCATCCACATCTTCACTGGGTCTTCAATCGGTGAGCTCGACTCGGATGACGAGAGTGGGTCTGATGACGACTCGACAGACGACGGGTTGGGTTCTCCCAATCTTCGAGGCGCGTCTCCTAGTATGTCTCTGTTCGGCACCCCACTCCCCAGTGGAACGGGTCCGCCTCAACCCACTTCAGCCGAGTCGGGTTCCGAGGCACCGGTTCTTCTTCCTCCTGATTCGGCGTCAGCTTCGTTGGCTAGCTCGGCGATGATACTTCTTGCCACGTCTGCGAATGTTGCATCTCCTTCCGCAGTTTCCCAAGCGATGACGTCTGCTACGACGCCACGCCTCCGATCGTCGAGTCCGCTAAGCTCTTCCCAGTTGTCTCCGTCGGGTTCAACTTACCTGGAGTCCGGATCGCCAACTTTTTAGTTTTCTTCTTTTGACTGGGCGTCCCGTAGGTATCGTTCAGGACTTCATTTCGTAATTATTCAGTAAATGTAGTTTCGACACAGTAGCATTCCATCTCAGCTCGGCCTGTGTCGTCCGCTGAGTTGGTGTAACTTTTGGTGCAATAGCTGTTAATCCTCATCTGCAGCTTGCACCATTTGCAGACGGTTTTCACGCTTCTTCTGTCGTAGATAGTCAAACAGGAGACCTCCACATGACAAATTCGACAGTGGTTCTTAAGTAGGCTCAGCGTAGCCGACCCACTTAACTTTAAACTTCCGTTGTGATCGTGACGTACTCGTGGATAATGGTAGCTCATCGTCGAGAATTGCTTCGACTTCATACTGGTTCGTACTTGTGTCTGGCTCCCAGCTGTCTTCAGGCAGTAATTCTTCGTCAAAGTCAAATCGCTGAGTCTCTTCGAGGTCGGCGATTAGCCTCATCTTTGGTCTTCCGCCGAGTTCGGTGACTGCCTTCAGACGTGATACATGGACCACTGGGTAGAACCTATATCCACTCTTGTCGGGTAACTCCAATTCATAGGCGAATTCTTCCACCTTCTTCTTCACCCTGAATGGTCCATGCCATCAGTGGGCTAACGTCTTGGTCAGGCCCGACTTGACTCGCTCCATAAACAACCAGACTTGATCTCCTTCTTTGAAAAAGGATTTGGTGGATTCATCGCCTGGTTCTGCAGCTCCATCTTCGTCATCTGCTATGTTGGGAATGGATCTTTTCTCCTTCTTGCTCAACGCTTCGTTGTGCTCTCGAGCTCGTTGTACTTTCTCTCGCACTTGGAACTCAGCTGCTAATCGAAGTGCCACTTCTCGTTGTCTGTTCGCTTCGGCGATGTCATCCCAGTCGGCTTGAAGTGGGTCTTCCACGTAGACCCGTATAGTCTGAACCATTGTCTTGACTGACCTTTCTTGTTGACCGTTGGCTTGTGGTCGGTAACTCAGCGTAGCTCTTGATCTCGACTGCATCATCTCGGAGAAATTTTGGAATACTTCACTCATAAACCTTGGATCTCGGTCGTGCCGTATCAGAGACGGAGCCCCGAACTGCCTGAAGACGCATTCCTCAAATACCTTGGCCACTTCGAGTGCCCCGGTGTCGTTCATAGCCTTAGCGATAAAGAACCCCGTGAAGTGGTCCTGGAACAAGCAGTGCAGTATTGCGTCGCTGAGTTCGAGGAAGGGGAATCACGAAATCCTTTGACACGACTTGGAATGGATGGTCTGACACCACATTTCCCGGCGGGTAACCTCTCAACTGTGGTTTTTTTACTGGTATTGCAGTCCTCGCAGGCCCTAACATGTTTCACCACGTCGGCGTACAGACCAATCCAGTAGTAGTCGGTCTTGACTCGGTGATAAGTTCTGACGATGCCTTGATGCCCTCCTTCGATCGAGTTGTGACAGTTATGAAGTATTTCGTCGACCATAGTTGACGAAATCACCAATCTCAATGAGAGGTTAGGTTCGCCGAGTTTGCCCAGTTGGCGAGCTTCATCTCGGCGGTATAACAGGCCGTCTTCGCTCAGTACAAAGACTTCTGCGACTTTGCCGGCATTCTGAGCTCGACGGTGTGTAAGGTCCTCAAATTCGCCTCTCAGGTACGCTTTCAGATCGGCCCACCTGAGTTCTTCATCTTGTGCCTTCGCGATTCGTCGTCTCCGCTCAGTCTGTACTGTCACTCGATCAATGTCGTTGGCATTCTGAGCTGTCTGGGCTGACTCCATCTGCGACCTTGTTTCGACATTCGGGGTCGTGTGGTTAGTTCGTCGAGTCGACGCCCTGCTGACTTGTTCGAATTCATCTCCACTGCTTTCAAACGCCGGTTGTCCAGGATTTGTTGATTTGGCTTCGTGATCCTGACTTCCTCCTCTTGCTCTAGCCGAGTCTTCATCCAGCTCGTCCTCAAAGTGAACTCGGCGTACTCGGCTACGAGTGACTGCCGTGACAATCGGGGTTTCCGCTGGGTTGTCTATGGCGTACAGTTCTTCGGCTACTCGGTTAAGCATTCTCAGTTCTGCTTTCCTATTTGTCCCGAGAATTACTCGTCCAGCTTTAGCTTCCAGTGCTTCTATAGCGAGAGAATCAGCCGATGCGTTATAGTGTCGCGCGCTATATGTCGATACCGGACCGAGTTGAGTTGCTTCGTGAGATCCTTGTGTCGAGCTAGCTCCACTTGCAATGTTTCCTTCTTGCATGCTATCACCCCCATGGATTGCTGGATTGCAAGCCGGGAGTCACCCACAATAATCAGATCGGTTATCCCTCGGTCACTCGCCGCCAAGACTCCATTGTTCATGCCGGTGTACTCGGCGATGCTAACTGTGGTAGACGACAGGTACGCACTCGCAGCAATCTCAATGTCCCAATTCGGAAGGCGCCACAGTATCCACGAACAACTTCCATATCCGCCGTACTTAGCCGTCTTCGCTGAGCCATCGAATGACGGCACGCATCCTGCAAAGTCAGCTGGTATTCGGGCGTATAGCAGCGCTTGGTCCATTCGAACTGTCGCCGAGTTCTTGGAGGGAGGCGCAAGGTGCTACAAGGAATCGTCGAGTCCGATAAACGGGGTTATCGACGCCTGGGGCAACTGGGAGAATTCTACATCTCGCTCACGTACTCGCTTCACCTTCAAATCGTAGGGCGACAACATAACTGCGAAACTGACTGCGCGGCCGTACAGCGACTTTGACTTAAACACCCACTCCAGCGTGGAGAAAGGGGTAAAGACGTGTAGCGTCTTTCCCGCCAAGAGAGTGTAGCACACCTTCAGCAATTGTAACAGCGCGACTACGCCTTTCTCAGCGGGATGATAGCCGAGTTCATTCTCCTTTAGTACGCGTCCGCAGAAGCGAGCTGGGTGCAGTTTGTCGTCGCGCGGTTGCATCAATGTACTGCTCAGTGCCCACTCATTGGCGTACAACATCATATGGACTTCTTTCGCCGAGTCGAAATGACGCAGAATTGGAGCTTCTGCTGAGCTCAGCGGCTATCCGGATAGCATATTCGGACAGATCGCCAAGTACTTACCGTGATCCTTTGCTCCTAAGCTCTGGGTTATCAGACCGAGCCGATTCTTGACCTAAAGTAGGTTGGCGTATGGTCGAATCTGGAAATCCCTACACCACATGGAGCTGATGCGTCGTCGGTCTCACGTACACAAACAAGGTCAATATGTATCGCTCATTAAGCGCGAGACGCCAAAAGAATTCGAACCATTTGGCCCTGGCAACGTCAAGCTCTATGAGCAAGCGAATTTCGATAAAGTTGTGCTGCACACGTCGACAGGACCGCTTAATTTACGGAATTTAGAATGCTGGATCAACGAGTCCGATGAGACTTGTGCAATGACAGTGGGTCGATCCGTAATGGTGGCCCTTGGTTATTCTACTGACGGATTACTAGCTACAGCTCTGGAGAAACAGCCCGAGTATGTGCTTCCGACTGGGAACAATGTCTCTGAGTCACCATTAATGCGAGCCCAACAGCTACGCGAAGTCGTTTGTTTTGACGAAGCTGCAACTGATCGCACCAGTGGGAAGAATAATCGTTTTGAAACCAGAGTATTTTTTTACCTGACACCACGCGCGATAAGAGGACCACTGAATCAGTCAGCGATCATCTCTTGAGCGCTATTCAAGAAGCACAGAGCAAAGCCCTTCATGGCCACGCAATGGATATGCTGAAGTCTTCGCTGGAACGACATACAGCAGCGTTCTGTGTTTTCTTCGGTATGAATCCTCCGGTCAAGGTTCCTCCAATGCGCGTTCAGCTGCAGCCGCACGCTACACCAAGTCGATGTTCCGCGCGAAGATATGCATCAGTGGAGAGAGCGTTTATGGATGCACATGTTGCCGAACTCGAAGATTTGGCCTTGGTATATGAAAACTATAACTGTCGCTGGGCCGCAGCACCAAGTATGTCCCCAAGCCGCCTCCTGCTACTTCTCGAATGTGCATTGACTTGAGAGTGGTAAATGAGCAGACAATTGGCATGCAGTGGTCAATGCCACAATTGGATGTGGTGATTACGCACGTGGCAGGTTCAAATGTGTTTTTCGTGTGTGACTGGATCCGTGGGTATTGGCAATTACCATTACATCCCGACTCACAAGAATTTTTTTACTTTCATGACACACCGGGGTATGTATACACCCACCCAAGTACCTATGGGGGCAAAAGATGCAGTGGCGTATTGTCAAAGCGTAGTGGGGTTGATTTTTGGCGGTCTACTGTATCAAGGTGTTCTTGTTTGGCTCGATGACATTTTGGGCTACGCCGAGACCGAAGAAGAGCGGATGAAGTTGTTAGAGGAAGTTCTTCAGTGCTGCGCTAAGTTTGGTCTAAAGTTGCATCCCGAAAAGTGAAAGTTGTTCGTAAAGGAAGTAACTTGGTGTGGAGAAGTTACATCAGCTGCAGGTGTGAAACATAGTCCAGATCGAGTACAAGGACTTGTCGACATGGCGCCCCCAAGTACGGCCGGTGAATTGCAGCAGTTTGTATGCGCAGTGAATTGGATGCGATCAAGTATTCCTGAATTTTCTCGTGTCACGGCTCCACTATACAACATTCTAGAAAAAGCAATGATTTTGAGCGGTGCACGTACGCAAAGAAACTTGGTAAATTTTTGCTGTCAACTATTGGCTGGGGAGAAACAGAAGATGACAGTCTCGCTGAAGTCAAGCGTAAGCTACTTGGAATGGTGCCATTGGCTCAGCCTAAAGCAGAATGGGACCTTGTTTTAGTCGCAGATGCAAGTTGGGATCATTGGGGTTCTGTTTTGACTCAATTACCAGCAGAAAATGCAAGTAAGTCGCTCGAAGATCAGCGGCACCAACCTCTCGCATTTCTGAGTGGACATTTTCGAGGGGCTTCACACCGCTGGCCAACCATTGATAAGGAAGCATTTGCTATTGTGGAATCTTGCAAACGTTTGGAGTATTTGCTGTTAAGACCGCGTGGTTTTCGGCTGGACACCGATCACCGTAATCTGGTTTACATCTTCAATCCTTTTGCAATCGAAAACAACATGCAAAGATAGCAAGCTGACAAATTACAACGCTAGGCTATGCCGCTCACTTGTTTCCAGTATGAACTTGAGCATATTCGCGGTGAAGACAACGTTTGGGGGGTGATTTATTATCTCGATGGGGAGCACCGTCGGCACCAGTATCTCTGGCACGCATGCGGCAGCTTGCTGTCATTGATCAGATTTCTCCTCTCCAAGCCTCCCAATTTGTGTGGCCTTCTTACGACGAAAGTTTTGATCTCCAACAAACTGCACTATCTTAAGGTGTCCAAAGTAATATTCGTTGGAATGATGATCTTTCAGTATACACTGGCGTGGATCGCCGAGTCTGGATACCGGACTCTGCAGGTGATTTGCAGCAGCGTTTGTGTAATATTGTACATGCAGGTGCTAGTGGACATCGTGGCATCGACGCCTCTATTGCTCCATTGAGCGAAATTTCTTCTGGCGGGCGTTACCTCAAGATGTTGCGGCATTTGTGGCTGGATGCTTGCATTGTTTGAGTACACAAGGGAAACAAGTTCCTTGCCCGTTTGGTGAAACATTGCGAGCCACCAAACCGAACGAAATATTATATTTCGATTTCCTCTCGTTACCCAAAAGTGAGAATTCGACTTGCTACGTTCTGGTTTTAAAGGACAATATGAGTGGTTAAGTTGAATTGATCGAGGCTGAAGGAGCTACAGCAGAGACGACTTACAATAGATTGAATGACTGGCTTAAGCGATTTGGGGTTGTTCATTCCTGGGTCTCAGACCAAGGTCCCCACTTTATCAGTGAAGTTATTGATCGACTACGTCGTTTATTTGGAGCGCAACACCGTTTTGCTGCAGCTTATTCACCATGGGCGAATGGATCAGTCGAAGTAGTGAATCGACTTGTCCTATGTAGTCTCAAAGCTATTGCTAGTGAGTTTAAATTGCATCTGAAGCAATGTCCAACCATTTTACCTTTGGTTCAAGCAGCACTCAATGGAACTGTGTCGGATCTCGTGGGTGGTGTTATACCCTCGACGGCTTTTACTAGATTACCAGGATCATTGCAGTTAAGTGCAATTATCCCTCCATAATTTGTTGAGTATTGCTCGTTATCGTAGGTTGAAGAGCAGCAGCAAAAACATCTTGGAGATATTCGTCCGGGTCTCGACACTATTCACCAACAAAGTTCCAATACTGCGCAGCGGAAAATCTTGCAGGCTCGTGGACGCCGGGCTAAGAAACCTGGAGTTCAAATGGCGAAGTTTTCTATTGGAGATTTTGTTCTTGCAGCCAGAGTCACTAAGGGAGGTAGTAAACTTGCACTCTGCTGGCAAGGCCCGAAAGGAGTCGTGAAATCCCTTTCTGACTATACATTTGAGGTGCAAGATTTATACGCTCCGTTCGCTGTCACTGCTCGTCATGCGTCCCGGCTCAAATTTTATCGTGATGCAGATTGTGGAGTTACTGAGGATATAGTAGCCCATGCTCTTCATGGCGAAGGTGGTCATCTTGTGGACAAGCTTCTACACTGTCGCCAGAATCCTCAATCAATAGACTGGAAAATTATGGTCCAGTGGATCGGACTTGATCCTGAAGCGAACTCCTGGGAACCAGCTTCGGTAATCTATGAGGATGTTCCTCAGCTAGTCCGTAAGCTGGTTGAATCCTCTGCACCGGATGGTTTGACGCGTCGTATGTGGGCATCTGTAGCACCCAACGATCCAGTTCTTCCGACCGACTCCACATTGGGCCAACCGCAGGCTGGACTCGGCCGTCATCGAAGGAGGTAGTGATCTGGGCTGTACCCATACCCAGGTACAGGTCATGTGTGTATCTAGGTTAACTACAGGTCATTTGTGTATCTAGGTTACAGAAGTATCTGATTTGTAGCCTACATGTAGTGTATGCGTGTGGGAGTGACTGTAGCTAGCTCCCGAGAAGACGATAGATCAATGCCAGTTTCCATTTTTCTCGACAGTATTCAAGTGGAAGTCGAAGAAGACAGATCAGGCAGTCTCCTGCATCGTCCTGCGTATTTTGTTTTCGACGTTACGAGAAAGAGTACGGACAGATCGCGGCATACTGTGTCTCGAAGCTCTGCAATCTTCTCTTCACGCTGGAGCTAGCTCGTCGATTGAAAGCTGCGGAGATCCAGAATGTTATCACTGTGGCAGCCACACCCGGTCACTGCGACACCAATATCATGAAGAAAAGCGTAGTTGCCAATCGGGGCAGTTGGTTCTGGTGAATGGTTTTTCGCTCAGCCGCGGTGGCGCCACCGGGCGCGCTGGTAATCCTGTACGCTGCTATAACTATCGGTGCTGAGGGTGGTGACTACTATGGACCCAGGTACATAGAGTGTTACGGCTCTCTAATCCGTGAGGATCCGTCAACGCTGAGCAAGTCCGAAATGGCGGCTTCTAAGCTGTGGCGCTTAGCGAGAGATCCTACTAGGTCACTACGTGGGAAGTACATCCGTAGCAAACTCAATTGACAAAAATCATATTTTTTTCTTCTACAACTACTACAGCAAAACTGGTGGCTTCCACACATGCCAAACTCCGCACGAAGAAGTTCACTTCACCCAACTACACAGAGCGTAGACTGCGGTACGTCTTCGTTGACGGTGTTCCACTCGCACCCGTCCCACCGGTTCCGGTTCCGGTACTTGTTATGCCGGGAGCGGTGCCGGCCGACGAGCTGGCAGTTTTAGCAGAACCTGTTGTACCACCGCTCGCTGGAGTGCCAGGCGTAGTTGTGCCGAAAGCACCGACCCCGGTACTCGTCGCTCCAGAAGTGCCAGTGCCGGTGCCTGGTGAATGAACAGTTCCTGGTCCGTAGGACGTACTGCCTCCGGCGCCCGGGATCATGTTGCTCAACCCAGAGAGGCCGCCGCTAGTTCCCGCCCCGCCCATTCCAGGGATCATGTTGCTGAAACTCGGAAGACCACCTCCAGTACTGCTGGCACCAGGGATCATTTTGCTGAGACCCGACAGACCGCCACCCATTCCAGGCAAACCACCGCTCATTCCAGTTCCGCCGCCACCAGGCATCATTTTGGTGAGGCTTGATAGACCACCACTCATTCCGGGAAGCCCGCCGCTGGCTCCGGTACCCGTCCCACCCATACCGGGCATCATCTTGGTGAGGTCAGACAGACCACCACCGCTCATGCCAGGAAGACCACCGCTCATGCCGGGAAGACCACCGCTCATACCGGGAAGCCCGCCGCTCATACCGGGGAGACCACCGCCACCACCGTAGGTTTCGGCCACCTCTTGCTCGGCGAGAGTGCCACTAGAGACGGCTGCAATACCGACAACCAGCAAGAGAAACTTGTTACTGCCGAACATCATTGAGGACTTGAAGCGATAGCGTCGTTAAATGGAGAGAGGGTCGTGATGTGATCTTGTGTCTACTCGTAGTTCAACAATGTTCTGTGAGATACAGGGTATAATTCAGAATGAACCAACACGACTGGCGCACCGCACGGAACGAAAGAGGCGATAGAAGCGGATGGCATTGAAGAACCTGCCTGCGTACTGCACAGCAAGAAGTTACCGACCAGCCCGCCGACCAGCATGACAGAAATCGCCTGGAGGGGGAACTCGAAGTACCATGTGCAAAAAAAATCTGTGGGTGTGCGTGGTTTTCAGTATCGAGTTTTATCGTTCGTACTCGCGATTGCGGGCATAACAAAGGCGAGTTGGCCGAGTAGCTCGCCTAATGTGAGCCATCTGGCAGAGTTTGACATTTCTTATCCGACAGGCCGACTACATTAACAACAGCCATTATATTCATGAGAAGGAACATACGAGCAGACAGTGGCCCTACGTAGTGGCCGGCACCAACCTCTTTGTTGCCGTTCGAAGTGTTTGTAATGTGGGGCCGCTATCTAATTGTAACTTACCGATGCCTAAGAATAGGCAATCGACAGATCAATTCCATCATCTGACCATTGCCACTGTTTTCGTAGTACATGTAAATACTTCGAAGTATCCCTACTAAAATATATTCTGTGTTTCCAAATCTACGAATACAAATCTCTTGTATTGTGTACTTTCTCTAATACAAGGGCTGTCCTCAATTTAAAAAATGCAGTCATGCTTGTAACACAATAATTGGTAAACAAAGCCTGAGTTGTTATTTTCTGCTTAATAGCGACAGCCTTACACTACAACCCGGCAAGGAAGTCCTGCACGGAAAGTCACCCAACCCAAACGAAACATGAATTACTCTTAGCTCCGCCGCAATCACTGCTCCGACCGAAGCTTGCGGTAGAGCTTCTGAGATGCTGCGCCGGTTGCGCCTTTGCGCCAGCATTCGTCATTGCGTTCGAGTTCGTGTTCGCAGAAGCGCTATCAGTGGCGCTCGCCGACGCACCACCCGTGGTGGTAGACGACTTCGCCGTGTTGGCACCGTCGTCACTCGTCACAGTCACAGTCTTGCTCGCTCCAGTCCCAGTCCCAACACCGACGTCGACCCAGTCGTGAACAACGGTCCCAGGTGCACTAGTATCCACACCGTTTAATCCCACAACAGGGGAAGCACCCACGCCCACACTAGCGACACCCGAAACGCCCACCCCAACTCCGGCACCATTCACGCTAACACCAACGCCTTTTACACCCACACCGACATGAGACGTGCTGTGTGCCTTGTAGTTACCGTCAGCGTGACGTAGGCTCCAGCAGCACGTATACTTAAAGGAAGAGCAAGATAGACGAGGTGGAAGGCAGGGAGTTGCCTGGCAGAATGCCGCGGCGGGAACAAGCAAGGTGAGGAGCTTGAGTACTCGCTAGTACGATTGGAAGTGAAAGCATAGCTGCGCCGCAGCCCGCTCCTCAACCTTGGGACCCATGCTTTATTTAGTGAGCAGTTGCTAACCACTCTTGTTGTCTTATATAGCTGCAGGTGCTGGTGCTGAGGACTAGGGCGGTTGCAATAGCCATGAGAGGCTGCGCCTCTCACCATCGCAGGAGGAATATGGAGTACAATCGCGTACGCGACCGTGTGGCCGCTGCTACACGTCGGTGCCAGCACTGCTCGCTTGGCAGTCTGGCACTGGTACACGCTGGTACGTCACACCCCCACTCGTTCGAGACGCGCGTCGAGCTAGCTTGACCCGCAGGATCAGCCTAGCAAGTGGCTCGAACGTTTGCACTTGATTTTGTAGCTAGTGTTGATGTTCAGCAGTAGCAGTAGCAGTAGCTAGACTTGATACAGGTAACACCTTCAATTGCTTTCGAAACTTTGTGAATTTTGCGTTTGCCAACGGCTTGGTCATTGTGTCAGCCGTATTGTCGTCAGTAGGCACATGAAGAGTCCGTAGTTGCCCGTCCTCCACTAAATGTCGAATCAAATGATATTTGTTCTTGATATGCTTCGTGGCTGAGTGCTTTCCAGGTTTCGCAGTAAGATAGAGGGCCGCTTGGTTATCACCACGCAGTAGTGGTGTGGCCGCAGACCACCGTAGCTCCTCTAATAGGCCATCCAGCCATAGTATGTCCTTTACCCCTTCATTCATAGCGATGTACTCAGCCTCTGTGCTCGACTGAGCGTTGATCCCTTGCTTCCGGGATCCGTAAGACACGACATTGCCGTCAAGCAACGTGACGTAGCCCGAGATAGACTTGGCATCATCCGGATCGTTAGCGTAATCACTGTCCGTGTACACCGTAACTTCAACGTCCTTGCCCGAAACAACGTCCAAGTGAAGTGCATGATCACGTGTCTGCTTCAGGTACCGGAGAACCCGCTGGGCTTCACGGTAGTGCTTGTGCTCAAAGCACGACAGGTACTTGCCCAAATGGCGTACCGCATGTGCAATGTCAGGCCGCGAGCCCGACACTAGGTACTGCAGTGACCCGACAATCTCTCGGTACGGTAGTTTCATACCAGGCGCAACGGCTTTCACGTTGGCCTTCGACTCGCTGGTTGACTGTGGAGTCCAGCATCCGTAGGCGTCCTGCATCCCGTAGGCTTTTAGGATCTTGTCGATGTGTGCCCGCTGGCAATACATGATTTTGTTGTGCGTCCTGTCGATAGTAATCTCAATTCCCAGCAGGAACTTGACTTCACCCATGCTCGTCAAGGTGAATTCATTTTTAAGCTTTTCTGCAATCTTGGTACACAGAGTTGTCGGTCCCATCAACAGGAGGTCATCCACGTACACACTAAGAATCATCGTCACATCTCCGTCGTCGTTATATATAGCGTAGAGGCCATAGTCACTGTCCAAACGGGTGAGACCCAGCTTCTCAAGTAGTGTATGCAACGTCTTGTTCCATACTGCAGGTGCTTGTTTCAAGCCGTAGAGAGACTTAATAAGTTGGCAGACCATTTGCCCACCGTTTTCTTCGAACCCCACAGGCTGCTCCATGTAAATGAGCTCAGAAAGTAGACCGTACAAGAACGCAGTCTTGACGTCGTACTGTAAGACAAGCCAGCCACGCTTCACAGCATACAGGATGACCGCTCTGATGGTCTCAAACCGAATGACAGGCGCAAATGTCTCCACATAGTCAACTCCATATTTCTGCTTGAAGCCATGGATCACCAGTCGGGCTTTGAACCGCTGGATTCGCCCTTCAGCATCTCTCTTGACCGCAAAGACCCATCGGTTTGTGATAACAGTCTGATTCTTGGTCTTGACTCGTGCAACAAGCTTCCAAGTTCCATGTGCGCGCAATGATGACAGCTCATCCTCCATTGCTGCTTTCCACTCCGGCCAATACTTACTCGCCTTTGCTTGCTTGTAGGTATTAGGAATTGGAATTTCCGTCGTCGTGTTCATCACAGAACCGACCACATAGTCATTGAGACGAGCTGGTACCTTTCTCACTCTGCGAGGGCTTGAGCTTCGTACCTCCGCTGAAGGGGAGCTCGCACATCGTGACTGGTACTCGTTGCTGGCGTCCTGCTCACTGCTTGAAGAGACTTGCCGCTTTCGCTTCTTCTTCTTCTTGTTTGTCACAGCCGCTGGCTGCAGCTCAGTTCCGGGTGTTGCTGCAACAACCCCCACTGGCTCCGCATTCTCGCCGATTTCCTTTTCAGGAGGCAGGTTGGTTGATTTGGTAGTCGCAGGCACGTCAGGTGCGCTACCTGCTTCGGGAAATAGTCGAGCTTCAAGTGTAGATGTGATAGGCACCACCGGGATCACATCCACAAGCTCATAGTCCCCACTGAAATACATGTTCAGCAGTAGCCGACGGATGTAGTCATTCGCAACAGTAAACTTCTCATGAAAATATACGTTCCCACTGCGTCGAGTAGTCACGGCTCCAGTTCGCAGGTCCATCAACTTGTATCCAGTCGTAGTAGTACTATAGCCCAGGAAAATCGAGAGCACAGACCGCGGGTCCAGCTTTGCTCGCGTTGGACGGGTCTCAGGAGGTACGTACGCATGTACCAAGCAACCCCAGGTTCGTAGGTGTCGCAGCACCGGTGCCGTGCCGAACAGCAGTTCATGGGGCGACTTCCCGTTCAATGGAGCTGTCGGAAGGAGGTTCAGTGTGTCTATAATGTGTAGAGTAGCTTCACCCCACAACAGGTTCGGTAGATTGGTTGCATGAAGTACTGCTCGTAGCCTTGGAAGCACTATACCATTGGCCCGTTCCACAATCCCATTCTCTTCCGGGGAGTAAGCATTCGTCGTCTTAAATTCAATGCCCTTGCTCGAACAGAACCGTTCCAGGTAGGTATTCACGAATTCTCCACCTTGATCTGAGTGTACCAACGTTACTGAATGTCCTGCACGCTTGAACTGAGTGTTGAGCCTCAATACCAGTTCTTCGATAAGCTTGGCTGCTTCGTCTTTACGCCTCAGCAGATAACACCACTTGTATCGCGTTGCCTCATCTACTACCAGCATGAACATCTTTTCTCCAGTTGCCGTGTCTTGATTGATACCGCAGAGATCAACAGATAGCTTTTCCAGCGGGTTCTTCCGCCGCCGTGGCCCACGCTTGTAAGTGGTACGCTTGAACTTAGCCGATAAACAAGGAACGCATTCATAGTCCTTCAACGACTGCATGTTAAAGTTAAAGCCAAAGTCGGCCTTGTCATTAGCCAACTCCTTGATGAGCTTCATGTTCACGTGTCCAAGGCGATTGTGCAGCAATCCCATCACATCCTTGCGTTCTTCAATAGCACCGACCAATCGCACAGACCGCTTCGCACGCAGGCGGTATAGCAGGTCATGATGGTCGAAGCGCAGCTTCAACCCATCCTTGCAGAGCCACGCAGTGCTCTGGTCTTCGTTGAAGACAAGCTTAAACCCACAGGCGCGCATGTACCCTAGGCTTATCAGGTTCACGTGGGCATTAGGAGAGTAGTGGACATTGTCCAGGCGGCGAGGCTCCCACTTGCCCGTGTCTCCGTTTTCGACACGGAACACCACACTTCCGCTTGCTTGCATGACTTCTGACTGACCGCAGGCCATCATCACGTTACTGGAAGTTCCATGCTCCACATGCGAAAAACAAGTCAAATCTCCGCACAGATTAACTTGCGATCCACTATCGAGAAGCCATTCAATTTCATCTGCCTGCATGGCAGGGAAATGCTTGTCGTCTCCAATTACTGCATTCACTGCGTAATCAGGAGACGCTGGTGTTGTAGGAGAGTACGTAGGGCTGCGAACAACGGGGCTTGACGGAGGACTCGTGGGTGAGTACTGTGGCGACGCAGCACGCACAGTAACCCCACCAGCTCCTGTGTTTCGGCGATGAAGCTGCTGTTCCAATTGCTCCACTGCTTGTAGCCCAAGTACCGAACGCACGTCGTTCAGCGAAATCAATCGATCATCATTTCTAATTCCACCAACTGCGTGCTCTGCATGTTCATCACGAGATGTCATGCACTCTACCACCCTGTCACGCGAGACAGGCGGTTCATGTTGCCGGAGAATAGCTCCACTCAGAGAGCGCACTTGTTCGTCACCTTGATTGGTTTGGGTTTGACGACGTCCTTGGCTGCACTCAGCATCACCGCGCCAGTGGCCCTTCTCACCACAAGCATTGCACTTCGAGTTCTTTTTCTTTTTCGCAATCCGTTCTGCATTAGACTTGCCAGTGTTTGTAGATGCAACACTTGAGCCACGGTTGCGACCATATTTGCCGCCGCGCTGGCGGCGAGGACCCTTTTCACTATTACCGTGCTGCTGCACAGCATTTGCTTGGGGTTTACTGGCCAGGCCACGGCTGTTCGCAGCGCTGCTGCTTGATTCACGCACTCGCTGGTTGCGTTGTATTTCTGCATTCTCCAGACGGCCACGTGCGTCGCGCACCGTATATTTGTAGTCTGGATCACGGCGTAGCTTCTCCGTAACTTCATCTGCAATCGTTGGGTAGACTGCGTGAGCCTTGGTCAGCATAATCTTAGCGAGTCGCGAGTCTGAGATGGGGTCATTATTTTCCGCTAGTTCGCGCTGCATCTTCAGTAGGTCGGCGATGTAGTCCCGCACGGGCTCGTCTGGGCGAAGCATTCGCCCGTAAATTCGCTCCCAAATCAGCACCGTGTTTACCCCTCGCCCTTGGCCGAAATCCTCAGCTAACACCCGCCATAGCTCGACAGGGTCAGCCTGGTTGACCACGTCCTGGTAGCGGATAAGGGTTTCATCTGAGATGGCCGAGACAAGAAGTCCATTTGCTTTGCGATATCTGCTATTCCAACAGTCCTTCACGCTAGAAGACCAGCTGTCGTTGAAGGGTTCCTTGCCTAGGACAAGCTGGGCCATGTTTGAGACATTTAGACCTGTAAGCACTCGTAGGCGCCAAGCGGGGTAATCCTCCGGCTTGGAGAGCTTTTTGTCCACCTGCAGGGTCACTACGGCTGCTACTCGATTCATTTTGTCCTCAGGTTCAGTGTCAGCTTTTCTGCGGCTCGTGGAGCTATTTCCAAAGGTGTCTTCTCGTCGAGCTGGGGGAGAAGGCGATCGATCTTTTAATGAGCGAATGGTCAGTTGCCAGTTTGCTGTCTCCTTCTCTTCTGCGGGTTTGGCCAATGAGCGTTGCCCATCTTTTGATTCCGCCAATGGAAATACAGAATCTTTCACTGTCACAGGTACCCGAGAGTGATGGTCACCAATCGTCGGATTAAAATTTTCAGTCAATTCCCCTTTTTCTTCAGAGTCGGCGCTATTTGACCCCGAGGGCACCGCTCCTGTTGCAGTCTGGTTGACGCCTTCGCGTCGCTGCTCCGCACCACTGGTACGTTTGTTGTCTTGGCTTGCTTCTGTTGTTGGGCTCATAACCTGAGACGTGCTGTGTGCCTTGTAGTTACCGTCAGCGTGACGTAGGCTCCAGCAGCACGTATACTTAAAGGAAGAGCAAGATAGACGAGGTGGAAGGCGGGAGTTGCCTGGCAGAATGCCGCGGCGGGAACAACCAAGGTGAGGAGCTTGAGTACTCGCTGGTACGATTGGAAGTGAAAGCATAGCTGCGCCGCAGCCCGCTCCTCAACCTTGGGACCCATGCTTTATTTAGTGAGCAGTTGCTAACCACTCTTGTTGTCTTATATAGCTGCAGGTGCTGGTGCTGAGGACTAGGGCGGTTGCAACCGCCATGAGAGGCTGCGCCTCTCACCATCGCAGGAGGAATATGGAGTACAATCGCGTACGCGACCGTGTGGCCGCTGCTACACGTCGGTGCCAGCACTGCTCGCTTGGCAGTCTGGCACTGGTACACGCTGGTACGTCACACGACACCAGGCACGCCGACACCAACGCCAGCAATACCAGGAACGCCGACACTGAGGTCCACTCGCAACCGGCTCATGTGGTCGCATGCGACCAAAAAGAGGATTATCATATATCGCAGATTATGTGATATCGCTGCATAAAGGCACTGTATGAGGACAAAGCCAATCAAATCACTCTCCGCTTCAGCATGCTCAGTTGAAACTGCACTTTCCAAATCCCAACGTTAGCCATGTTTTTGTCAAACGGGAGGGGAGCGTTCTGTGCTGTTGTTCTGCCTGCGCTTGCTGCCACTGTTGCCGACGAGGAGCGTTCGAGTGGCATCGAAATGAATGTAGTTCGACATCGCATCAACTGGTTTGCTCATGCTGAGCGTTTGCTATTAGAAGGAGAGCTATACTGCTTGAACTCTTCGGAGAGTTATACTGCTTGAACTCTTCTTCTAATAGCAAACGTTCAAGCAGTATACTGCTTGAGCTCTCCTTCTAATAGCAAACGTACTGCGTGAGCTACGCGGATTTCGAAAGACTTCTTTCTTTGGTCGGCCCAGGACTTTTTCTAGATCCTCTTCAATCTTCGCGGCGTGCTCTGGGTGAGCCCCCTATTTCTCCTGCTGGAATGCTGCAAGCGTGAATCAGTTGGCTGGCTGGTTGTAGCTATCACCATATACGTGTAATTACGTGTACAAGTCGGGCTCGTTCTTATCGTGTAGTGCATGCTGCTCTACGAAATATCAATAATTGCGAGCAGCTAGCAATGACAATCCCCCGTAGTAACGATGAATTGGAGTCAAAAGCAGCAGGTTTCAGATCTATTAGCATGGGTGGTGCAATGCCGGGTTATATTGAAGCTATAGATGGGTGGATGTGCCATATACGAGTGCCGACAACGCGTACCCTCAGCGCCGAACGGTGCTGACACCGTTTAACATAGTCCATCTTCAAGATAGATCCGACCGCGACAGCTACAACTTTGTTTTAGCCAGTGTCGCATTCTAATAGCTATGGCATTTGGCCTACTCGTCAATAGGTGGAGGCTTCTTAAGATATTATTATGTATGTCGATAAAGAATGCACCTCACGTCATCCATGGATGTATGTGTTTGCATATTTTTGTATCGAGCAGAATGAATTGGGAACCCGTTCCATTCAACCAGATCAATAAAATCAATCCGACGCGAAGTGCGCACTCGGAACCAATTCCGCGACTTATCTCACACTTATACTGAGTACGAGACGGAAGGTGGCGGGGCTGTGCAATTAATGGACGATGTGACGCGTGAAATCGTTGTCCAGTACATCGCAACTAAAGAACTGCATCGCCCGCGGCTCAATATTGAACGCCGCCCCCCCCCCCCTCCCAAAAAAAAAATCAACCAAAGAAATACATCACCCTCTTGTTAACATTGAATGCAGCACTATAGAGGAGAAAAATCGTTATATTGCTGTTGCACTGCGTAGCCACCTTTTATTTGGGGATGGTTTGGTGCTAGGGCAGGCATTGTTGGTACAGGACGCATATTCATGAATGGGTCCGGTGGGATATGGGGTATTAGTGCACCTCGAGTTGCATCACCTCCTGGTGTCTGGATGTTATTGCTTTGTATCCAATGTTAGTTGGTCTGTAAGACCGTACAACTCTCTTCTTTATCCTTACGTACCCCAAGATGCCTCCAGTCCACGAGCTTTGAGGTTATCTCTTCAAGAGATATTTTCCACAAATGACAAAATCTATTATATACCAGCTGCATAAGATGTATGTTATGTGCTGTATAAACGTTTTCACCCGACGCGACCGCACGGAACAAAATTGTGCGATGCGGTGCGGTGCGGCCGGTTGAGAATAGGCCTAACACCTGGACCAACGTAACTGGGGCCACCCACTCCGACACTAGCGACACCGGGAACACCGACACCATTATCGACACCAGACGCGTCGAGTAGTCCGAAGGTCTCAGCCACTTGCTTCTCAGCATGTGCACCGCTCGAAAGAGCCACGACGGCGATGCAGAGTCCAAAGATCTTGTTGTTGCTGAACATTGCTAATAAGATGGAGACTTGGTCCGATAGGAACAGAGTGCTCGTGAGCCCGAAGTGGTGAATTCGAGATTGTACAGCAAGTTGCAGCGCAATTGACCGAGAAGCGATGCTGCGCACAGAGTTAGCAGCCTTCACGGACCTCGAATACAGTTTGCCGAGTAGAGAATTTCATCTGACAGCGATATAGGAGTGCATTCTCGAATACAACATGGACCAGGCTGATGCTCCATAGATGGAGCATCCAGCTGATCTTAATTAGATGTCATGATTGTCAGTGTCCATTAGCTGGGTTAGCACCACTGCGTTACAGCTGTGAGCTCTACGCTACAAATACGTGGTTCACGCTGTTCGATTGATGTTTATGGTCTCCGCAACGCGCGATCTTTTGCGCCACAGCTGGTTCGTGTACTTTATGCATTCTTATCTGCCTTCGTGGGTCATTTCTTTGGTCGGTGTGGGTAATGCAGACCGACAGCGTCTTGATACCAGCTAGTAGGGCTACCCCAGTGAGCCAATTGTGGCCCAGCACCAACGAAGGCTTTAGCTACCGTGTTTGCGTGCCGACACTATCGGGCATCAACTACTTCTGGCCCATCTTACGCCACACCATTGGCCTTGTGTTTACCGACAGCCATACCCGCGTATGGCTGTCGACAAAGGTGTATTATAAAGCCTGCGCGTGTTGCTGGCAGTTAGTGACTTCGTCATTTCTACTAGCATTTGTGTGCCTAAAGTTGACGTCAATTCGCGATCAAGCGCCCCGACAAGATAGCCTAGTGTATGTCTGTTTGAGCTGCAAGGGCGATTTGTCCGTTGTTGGGTGGCTCTCCAGCATCGATTTATTCAATCAGCTCACTTGATACCAGTACTCGTGCCGTTCACGGCCACATCAACTGGGGTAGTGAATACTTGCACACCAGTGCCTATACGCGTTAAATTGACGGTTGACGGCCAATCTATCTGAGACTACTATTGATATCACTCTTGCGAAGCCTCCTTGTTTTCCGCCACCGAGGTATATGTCGTTCCCTTATTTTTAAATTTGGCGTCAAGTGGACCCGGCAAGTTTTCCGTTTCCTCTTTTTCTTCACCAGGAACTATCTCCTTCAACAATGATCAGCAGTAGCAGGATCTTTATGTCGTGCGGTCGAGTCATAGTGTATGTCTTGTAGTGGAAGCTGTTGAAAGTGTAGCTCTTGTAGTCAAAGCTGTTGGTGTTGAGATCGATGTGCGGGGTAAAATGTGTATTTAATAATGAATAACTTTGCGGTCACTAAAATACATGCCTTCCTTGGCTCTCAAGTAGAGCACAAGGGCTTTTTACTGGCTCTGCGTATTTATTTTCTATGTCGTGCCTATGTTGTCTACCCTGCGCACTTGCATTTTTATATAACTAAATGTAGGATCACTGTAACTGCATGCATTCAATGCAGCAGCTTCACTGATTTTTAGCCTCCGGCTTGCGAGAATGCAAGCTAGGGTCTATGTGCCCGCGCTCTCTGGCTTGCATGCTCACAGGGCAGAGGCAGGCATGACTATTCCCCCGTGTTGACTTCGGCTTGGCGGCGAAATAAACCCATCTGCTACGGGGTAAGAGTTATCGTCACTAGCTTATACTATAGCGTGGAGGAAGCTCGCAATAATAAAACCAAGTCTTAGGTTTGTGTCAAATTCAACTCTGATTTATTTGGGACCAGGACGGCTACCGTCTTACCCCGCACAAAGCGCCCAGGCGTACTAAAAAATATTATGATGTGGTTTAGAACAGTGTGTAACCTCGATTACAGCGTTAAGTAAAATACAAGGACACACCGCGGGAAGGGTTCTCTAAAATTAATGAACGCTATGCCAATGCTTCTAGAACGACTCTAATTCATGTAGAAGAAGACCGAGAAATCACCCTAAACAGCAAAGTAACGCCTCAAAAACCAAAATATCATCAAATGACACAACCAGAACCGATCCATGGACCAGCAGGATGCCAATCCATGCTTCGACCAATTGAGCCGTCAGCACATAATAAAGTGACGTGCATGCATATATATTTGTTGCTGTATAATTTCCACCTGACCTGTGCGTTCTTCAAAGTTAAGAAGTTTGTTCGTAGAATAGCGCCTAGGCACTCAAAACGAATAAAGCGCTCACTGGGCGCTATATTTTATTAGTATGCCTGGGCGCTCTGTGCGGGGTAAGACGGTACCCCTGGTGAACCGCTCAAATACAGGTCTTCACCTGATTGATCAATCTATGAATCTGGCTCCTCACTATCAACCAATCAGATGATGGCACCTTGGCAAATGCTACCCGTGTGCCACTTTGCCTACTTATGCAATAACTCAAGAAATATCTACCTACTTATGTAATTGGAGTTGGGCCCATTACACCATCCAGGAGTTGACGCCAATGCGAAACGTGTTTGATGTTTGCTTCGCATTCCCAGATTGCTTCGTGTTCAGGCAATACATGCCACTTCACGAGCCATTCGAGCTTCTTGCGTCTGGTAACAAGTTTTCGATGATACAGAGCTCTTCACCAGTCTCTTTATCCAAGATCATCGGCACAACCTTCGGAATCGGGCAGTTTGGAAACGCCGTGGTGTTCGTCGGGTAGTGCGACAACAACTCGACGTGGAACGTGGTATTCAGGCGCTGCATCGCTCGCGGTAGAATCAGCTTCGCCACGTTGTAGTTCATCATGCGCTCGATGACGAAAGGACCAGCCTTCTTAGCCACTACTTCGCTTTCTTCAGTTCCGTGTTCTTGTTTAATGTCTTCAGGGGTAAGTTCTTCGTGTCGAGCACTCGCCTTGTTTGAAAACAACGTGTTTGTGCTTACGATCATAGTTCTTTTTCTGTCGCTCTTGAGCTTCATGCTAATTCTTCTGTGCTTGTTCTACGATCTCTTGCCGTTTTTTGGCAAAGTTCTTGGCGTACTCTGCTAGAGTTACGTCCTCTTTAGATTTATAGCAGGTTCTTCATCTCGTCTGCCACGATATTCGACAGTTTGCGTCCTGTGTCTACTTCGACCGGAGTTTCTAGCTGACGCACTCGCCACAGTGGAGTGTAAAAACGCTATTGTTCCAATATGATTCACTTAATCGTCACCATGATACGACACCATACACCGTAGTGCATATTCAAGTACCAGCTTCTGACGCTCCATCTGTCCATGTGCCTGGGCTCGATGCGCCAAGTCATGCTCAACTTGACACCCATCAGTTTCATCAATGGCATTCCGAAAGGAACTTGGGGTCACGGTCGCTGATGATAACCTTCGGTAGCCCTTGATGCCTCACCACAGCATCAAAGAAGACATCCGCTGTGTCCTTGGCATCTGCCGTCGAATAAGTCGGTACATATTTTGCTCGCTTGGACAGTTTGTCCACTGCGCCGAATATTGCATCATACCCTTCGGATGCGGGTAAACCAGTAATGAAGTCCATCGATACTACATTCCAGCATTCTTCTGGAGTAGGTATCGGCATAAGCCTACCATTCTTCTTCTGGTTAATGGGCTTGCATCATGCACACGTACTCGCGTACGTACTGGTCCATCGTTGGCCAATAGTACCATTACGCTGCTTTTAGATACGTACAACGACTTCAAAACAGAATTTGTGTCCACTTCATCTAGTCGTGCCTTGACCGCAAACGTGTAGTCAGCATCCCAGAGCCTCTTGGGCTGGAAAAAAAGAACTGCCACGGCCTCCGTGGACACGAACTACGTGACCTTGCTTTCCCATTTTCTACCACAGATCGCTATGGCAAAGCTTGAGGTAAAGTTTCAGGTGTCGGAGCACTGTTTTGCGGTCAAGCCACTGCGTTAAATGGGGTACTCGCAGATGTAGTGATCCTTGTGGAGTCGGTTCGAGTGACGGCAGTGAAGTAGACTTGGTCGACGTCAAGGCCGTCTCAAATGTCATCTTGTAGGTCTTCATGTGACGTTGAATATCCGTCCAGAGCGAGTCAATGTCCCCGTGATGCCGCTGCGTTGGTGCGAACAGTAGATCACCGAGCTTGTGATTGCGAAATTGCTGTAGCAGGCTATATTCTTTGCCTTGCCAGTGATGTTCATCGACAACGTGGCGTTTACGCACCATTTGACCGAGCTGTGCCCGAGCAATTCGCTACACCTCCGCGTCTTTGCATTCAATAGCTGCCACCCATAGGCGATTTGAACTGATACCCACATTTCACTCAAAGGTAAAAGCCCCAGACCACCGCACAAGGTTGGCGCATAAAGGATCTCGTTGGTTGCTTGAGCAGGAGGCAGGAGCAGGTGGCGAAACCCACGTTTGATATGTTCATCGAAGCTTTTCATCTGACGGTCCAGTGGTCGTATGAAGTGCAGTCCATACACAAGGCGGGGAAGGAGGTAAACTTTGTAGGTTTTGAGTTGTCCAGACTGAAAAAACGCGCGGTCGCTTGCCGTCGTACTTGCGAGATCAGCGACGCCATCTCGTTTCCGCCCGTGTTTGAGACCGTCGCAATACCAATATAGCTATAGCATTCACCCGTAGACAGAGAAGGATTGTATCACCGTGTATCGCGAGCTGCAGGTTGTCGGGTTCAAGAACGTGATGTGTATTGGGCGCCACTCCCATTGAGCAACACTTTCCGGCATTGGCTAACATACCGCTCGGGAAATAATTAATACCTGTTGTTCTGCCCCTGCTGACCTGTTGCTCCTTCACAGCCCCTGCTGGCCTGTTGTCCACCTTGGTGACCTGTTGCACATCAACAGGGAATCAGAACAACATACGCGGGACATATCGATACCGTGAGGCTGACGAAGTTCTGTAACTCAAGGCGAGTACCATCTTCAGTGCACTAACATGTCGACAAGGTGATATGAATTGAACTCAATCTTACGATCTTCTCGTTAGCTTCTCGTGCCGAATATTTATCTCATTTCTACTATAAGTGAGCATAGGAGCTGAGACAAACACCATCTAACGAGAGTTTTGGCTACTTACCCTATAGCATCATCTGCGAACTAACGACTTGCACATTTGCTTCAGCATACAACCGATTACATGGGACTTTCTGAGCCAATCCGAAGTGACGGTGGCGTATAGAGCCACATCTTGTATCAGCTCCTCCACCCCGCAGCCAGCACACTTGGTGTGATCTCTGATGGAGCATATTGAAGCAGATCGCCAACGCTATCATGATGTTAGTGGGAACGCCGTTCAGCCGAATCATAAGAAGACACGTGCGAGGTTACAGCTGCTGATGGACTACCACTTGGAAGCAAACGCCGAGGTTCCAGGCTACAGCGATCGTAAGTTAGACAGTTCTACTTTCGCAATATAATCAACACTACGACTTCGTATTAGCAGCAGCTCAAGTTTTAAACCGGCCCAGTATGGCAGTCAACGCCGCTGTTGGGTCTAACGACGCCGCCGACAGCAACGCGGATTCTATCGCGTTGAGCGATATAGGCTTTTCTGATGTGGACCTCGACCATGCGGTGGAAAGTTCGAATGATTCCGCCTTCCAGCTCGAAGATGAAGTAGAAGGAATATCGACAACAGCAAACGAAGAAGTGGCTTCGCAGCGACCATACGTACGTGAAGCCACCTTCGACTCGTTTTCGGCAGCATACAGGGAGATATTCGACAGAAGCGATGACGTCTATACCTACGAAACTCGATACGAGAGCGATCGACTACTGGCTAGGGTATATCGTTGCCGCTCGCTCATTAATTGTGGAGTTTGCTTCAAAATCAAAACTGCGGCTGAACCCGAAGCCCCAACACAGTATTATCTCGAACGAACCGGAAGTCACGGATCACAGCCAGCTACGGTCACCCTTCGAGGAATTCACCCCCAACTTCTAGACGAAGTGGACGCGTTGCTGAACATGGGTTGGGGAGCTAAGCAGCTCCGGTCTATGCTAAATCATCGATACCACGACGAACCAAGATCCCTTCGCATGGTACCGAGCTGCAAACAGCTTGAGAATCGCAAAGCATTTCTTGTTCGTAGCTCCGCTAATGGTTGGGATATCTCGAACCATGTAACTTTTACTGCCTGGGCAAGTCAGAGAGTGTGTGATACTCGTGAAAAGTTCATGGCCGTAGACGACCCGAACGATAGACGGATGGATAAAATGATAGTGCTTGACACATTCATCTTTGATGGTCAAGCTCTTGACGAGGGTACGTCATTTGGTGTTGTGGTCACAACACGACGAGTCTTCAGGAATGTAACCCGGTCAGTAAGAGATCAAGGTGATACTCTCGTCTGTGCAACTGATGGAACTTATAAACTACACTTTGGAGGGTGGACAGTGGTTGACCGTGGCTCCGTCGGATTGACGTGGTCCAAAGGCAAGTACGTTCACAGGTTTATTCCATGGGTGTATATGTTCGTCAGGACGGAGTCAAAAGCTGGATTCGCCAAGATGTTTGAGGTTGTCTGCGAATGAGCTCTGTCGTTTCTAGGAGTGGAAGTACAAGTTGCGTTTGGAAGTCTCGCCACTCAGAAGCTATTGCGTCTGCTTTTTGTGAGGTATGGCCAGCTCTCTCTCTCTGACTCTTATTACGTGCTGGCCTCATATGGCTCGGAACTCGCGACAAAAAAAACTCTGTTGGTGAATGCAGAGCTGTACGCCGAGATGATTAGGCCCGGAATTGACCTCCTTCGAGCCGCTCGCTCTCACAAGCAGTTTGTTAAGCTTGCGGACGTAGTTACAGAACACTGGATCACTAATGGAGAGAGTGCCTACGCGAGTTGGTTCAAAGAAGTTTACCTGCGTGAGAGATGGAATAGGTGGCATGTTAACGGGGCCGGAGTTGGAGGAGTATTACCGAGTCAACAGGGGATTGAGTCGCACCACAGCGTCATTAAGAAGACCTGCGTTCCCAGCTCTCGTGCATCCACCAATGGTGTACTAAGCGGTATTCTACCTAGTATTTTACGGGCTGATGGAGAGGATCTTTGCCCTCTTAGAGTCGCCCACTTCAGCGAAGGTCCCGTTCCACCAGAAATGATGGTAAAAGCTGGACTTCTGGTTGCTACCCAACGTAACTACAAGCTCGTCTACAAAGGCAGAAGACGTCTACGACGCCTAAGTGCTGTCGTGTTTAACGTTACAAAGCATGTCGTTGGTGGTCAAGGTATGCTTGGAGCTAATGTGGACAATGAACGAGTGACTAAATTCCTGAAGTCTCTCGATAATCGTTTCCCCAGACGAATCACTTACTTGGAGCTAGAGTTTGAGCTGCTTTCTCTGCACAGAGTGATGGTAAAGCACCAAGAGTACCCACCCCCTTTCGAACTTTTGCCAATTCGGTCACACGAGACGATCGAACGACTACGGAAATTCTTGCAATGTACATGCGAGGCCTTTATCCGATCAGGATGGGTGTGTTCTCACGTACTAGCTGTACTGTCCTTGTTGGACCTTTTGGATCTACGTACTGCTATGGCTACTGTTCCAGTTCGACGTACACCAGGTCGACCTCCAGCTAGGCGTCTAGCCCTGACAGCACAGAGTAACGAGGACGGGTTTTATGAGGTGAATCGACTCGTTCGACTTTTTCTCAAGCGACCGGGACAGTTACTACAATAGAAAATAGTGGGCAATTTCAACGTTGCTCCCAACCAAACAGCCGAATTCAGCTCGGTCATTGGCGACGTCATTGCTGTACGGCTCTCAGACGGAGTGTACAAATGGTCGGTGCGTTTTGGCGACGGTAGTGTTCAGGATTATGAAGCTGAACAGCTAGCCACAGCTGTCAACCGAGCCCACAACCTACACAGTCGTGTTACAAACTAGGCAAAAGTGGCGAAATGATTCATATGGCAACCATACATTTGAAGATTAGAGGCTAGATGTATCGAGCGCTTCGGGTGCTGAGAACTAAAGACCTGCTAACAATTTAATTTATCTTTCGATTCGAGCATGTTAAGGTCACAACCACATTCAAAAGATGCGTGCAGCTTCAATAGTACTGATGCATACCACTGGATACATACAATGTCTCTACAAGTTGCGCTATGGAAGTTCTTTATTATTTTTTATGTGAGGCTTATTACTTGTCGTCAAAGCATAGGTAATAACGTAAAAATTAGTTTCATCAACGTATAATAAAAAATAACGAAGATATTAATTATATCATGTCTCCTTCAACATGTAACACTGCAACTCATTGAAGTTGGTGTCGTATATCACGCCTGCACCTTCCACAAAAACTAATAAAATGGTTAGTCTTTATGCGGGTACTCAGAAACGAGAACAACTAACAGCTGAACAATACTGACAACAGGCCAGTAGGGATCACAGGTACTTAACAGGTGAACAGTGCTAGAACAACAGATTATAATTAGCACCCATACCGCTCCCGGTCATCTGGTTCGTGGCACTGCTGTTCTCGTAGAGACTGCAGAGCCCCACTGAGGCGGTCCCGACTAGACGACGAAGCAGTAGACTAGGGAGACCGTCTCGTGAATTGTCCACGGCGAGTATTCCTTGAGCTGCGTGTAGCTGTGGTCCTAGCTCCACGCTCTGCGTGGCCACCGGATCCACGCCAACAGGTTCCACAAGTAGACTTGTCGCTAAACGGTAGTAAGACCTCGTAGATACGGTGTGACATAGCCGTAATGTAGCTCTCACCACGTCCCAGTCGACAGTGTTGGAAATGTTGACAGCGAGAGAGGAGGCTATCGCCTCGGCGGCAGCCTCTGCCTGCTCCTTATCTGGATCGTCGAGCTGTCGGAGGCGAAGTATAGGTCTACGTACCGGGATCGCGCCAACGCTCAGGTCGAAGGCGGGATAGACTTCGCCGCCACCCCGGCGAGCGATAGCTGCCTGCTCTTCACTGGTTAAAACTGGTTCATGTAGCTGGACTGGCGCTTCGAGCGGCTCGGTCTCAGCTGATAAGCTCATCACCGCGGAACCTGGAGTCCAGCAGTCTGGCGTTTCGCTACGGGGGTGCAAGCTGCATGTCGCTGTAGTGTTCTTGCTGTTCAAGGCTGCACTGACCAAGCCTTCAGCGACGCGATTTGCAGCGCGATCAATGTGCGTTAGAGTGTAGCGTGAAAGACAGCCAAGCTAAGATTGAACTTTCCGACGCATGCGGAGGGAGGGAGGGACTTCTACAACTCCAACGACCAATCACTTGCTCAATTACGAGCGTACTATCACCTTCAATCCGTAGTGGGTAACGTTGTGATGCACAGCGCTGGAGACCCCAGTCAAGAGAGCGGCGTATTCGGCGATGTTGTTCGTCCTGTTACCAGGAAGGTATTCAGAGCAGCTCCATACATTCTTACTGGACGGGTCAAATAACGTAGCACCGGCACCACATGGCCCTGGGTTTTCACGACAAGCTCCGTCAAAGCGCAATAGCCACTGCACATACGCACTGGCTCCTCCACTTAAATGGGGGTAGGTGCAGGCCCTGCCCAGACCATACGCGTCGTCGCTGTTGTCGTCCCATGCCAGTCTCTGCAGTCCGGATATCGGTTACGGAGGCTGCTGATCGATCAAAGTCTTCATCCATGGGAGTTCCGGCGGTCATGTCACAGGGATAGCTCGCGATCATTACCGTAGGCGTGTCGTCGGGTCTGTCGGGGTCCATAGTCGCGGTAGTCATGTCACCGCATGTAGTGGTTTCCAGGGATGTTAAAGCGGAGTAGGAGGCATCGAGACGGGTTGGTGTGGGACTTGGTCGCGCAACGACCCTTGCGAGATCACGCCACGTTACAGCCGCTGGCTCTACCGGGTGTTCCGTCGAAGCACTCGGGGTACACGCCGAAACAGGAGCTGTCGCTGCCGTACGGGCTTGCGCATCGGAAAACGGGGCGGACAAGGTCGCACCCGGAAGAATGATCTTTTAATTCATACCGGGGCTGGAGATGTCGGGGTCACGTGTAAGTTCGCTCTGAGCTGTACCGTTGCCCACGACCCACCCTTCGGTGGGTGTGTCGGGGACTACGTCCTTGCAGGTAGGACGAGGACCTCATCGGGTAGTTTGACGCGTCAAGATAGAATTAGACGCAGGTAGAGAGAGCTGATTTGGCGTCCCCAGTGGGGTCGAGGATGGAGTCAATGCCGCTAGATCCAACTCCGATACATCTATCCACCCATCCACTGGAGTATCGGGGAAAGCCTCGATTGTTGCTACCAGTACGTCGCTGGGGGCCCGATGGCTCCCCCATTGCGTCGATAGCCGTCGGCGTGCGGCGCGGACATCAGGCCGAGTGACACGCTGGATCACGGGGTCTACACTCCCGGGTGGGGTCGGGACAAAAGCTGCCCCCGAATCGCCGGGCACTTCGCCTTCGGCGGCCGGGCTGAGTCTTCGGCGCTTACCGCCGACCAATGAGGAGCGGGGTACCGTCGCGTCAGACATCACGGCATTCACAACCATGACAACGGTCTCGCCAGCTGCTGGAGTGGAGCTTGATGCTCCGGCCTCAGACTCCGGATCCTGAACAGTAATCGTCGAAACAACACATTGAGTGGGGCGTCTGCGCTGCTCCCCACGGTGCGTAAGTGCATGGTGAGTGGCAGCCGACAGTGCGAGAAAGGTGGCGACACAGCAGCAATCTGCGTGAAAATAGTTGATGAACTGGACGGAGCGGTGGCAGGAGTGGCGATGTCGGTGGATTTCGGCCATTTAGCGGGTGCTGAACGGACACAACGTCCAGCCGGAGGCTGCGGCGCTGTGGCCGAACGGTGTCACGACAGGGTCTGCGCTCGCCGTGGATAGCGTGTGCGCAGGGGTTGGAGGGTGGGCACCGATGCGGTGGTTGCTGCTCGGTCGGGTCGTGGTCCGCTGGCACAGTTTCCACCATCAGACCATGCGAAAGCGAGCAGAGGGGGCATGTTCCTCGGACATCGCCATGATCACAGCGCTCGGTTAGGTTTGGATTGTGGACGAGAGTATCGTCATCAGGTTGAATGTCAAAATTCACGGCGTCAAACTTCACGGCGTCAAAATACAGCTCGTCTTCGGGGTCGCCAGTCGAATGGCTGGCTGGGATGAGTTGCATGGCCGTCCGCTGAGCGGGAAAGGGTTAGCAAACGATCTCTAGAAAGGCCAAGTAGAAACAAAGGTACTGTAAAAATGATCCTGTGGAAGTACGGTCTTGGTTTGTTCTTTTCAAAGGTGTGAAAGCCCACATTAGAATGAGATTCGGCCTCTTGTCGTGACCATTGTGAAGCGAGTCGATGTGATAATATATCTTTTTTGCGTCACTGCCATTCTGGATAATTACAACGCTCCAGTGGTCGTTAAACGCCACAGGCAGTAATACATATTTGTATCCACTCAAATCGAAATCACCAATTGTGTCGGGGGCGCTGGACTCCCGACCCGAGTGCTTGATGTAGGCGTAGTTAATGGCGGAAAATACAGCCGATCTTGCAGGTAACATGAGCTCTGGTTCGGGTTTCGTGTAGCGAGAGATACACAAGTCCACCACGGAGCTAGTAATTGGAGCTCCTTCCTTCACGCTGGCGATGTCATCAGCGAAGAGTGGAATCGAGACAAGCTCTACGGGCCTACCTGCGGCGTGGGGGTAGATGCGTACAGGGGCAAGTAGGTTATTTCGTGGTCGCAGGCTGTATGGGGCGGCACTCTGTTGCAGGAGCTTGGTGTCGGGATCTCCAGTTGGATTTTCAAGGCAAATTTAAGGTTTTTTCTCTTTTCTGATTCCACCCCTGATTCAACGCTAGCCACTGGTCCTGGGAGCTCCAAGTCTGATTCCAAAACTGATGCATCCAATGGAATCGGAGCGGAATCTCCGACTGATTCCGGGTTAGAGCCTTCGCCTGATTCGCAGAGAGCGACATCTGATACGGGGTATGATTTGTCCGCATTTGCATCTCCACTTGTACCAGCTTCCACGTGTAGCCCAGGATCACCGGCATTAACAGCAGCTCTTGCGGCCCCAGCCTCTTCGCTACCGGGGTCGTATCGTTTCATGAAGCGTCTTGCTCGCGATCGTTGCGTTTCCTTGTGTATTATGGCAAATTCAGGAATACTTCTTAGGTATCGCAGGAAGTCTGCGTAGTGCACCACTCCGTCCTCCCGCAAACTTCTGTCGTAGTACTCCAAGGCCTGAAACTCGTAGCTTGCCAACTTGTACGGCCGCCCCGCTCCCTTCACTCGATAGCGCTGGCCACCTTCCTCTGGTGGATCCAGCATGTCCCAGTATTTTCTCTTCCAAGTAAGGAGCTTCGGTCGGGCGATTCCGAGATGGCGCACAGCATCCGCAGTTGACCACTCGGGGTGACGCTTCCAGGACTGAATGGTCGCCCACTGGTCCCTCACTTTCGTCTTCTGGGTCATTTCGTTAGCGCAGGGGATGCCGAGGGGGGGGGAGTGAGGAAATTGAATGTTTCTTTAATCTGAACCGGTCCGAAGGATTTTTTTATAGTGACCAGTCCTATTCAGTTAAGTACTTTATATCTCTAATACTATCCCACAATGTAGCTCCTCATAACTAAATGACAGTGCTAAAATTATGTGCCAAGTTCTAGATGGGCAGCGGTTCACAATAATGCGATCTAGTCCATTTATAGTGGACCGAGAGTTCACAGTTAGGTGACACTGGCACGTAATTGTGAACTCTAATGTTGATAATTATTTAACAGTCTACCTTAATTGTGAGCATCAGAAGTTCACAATTACTTGTCCGTACGGCAACATGTACTAGTAGACTAGCAGCTCGTAACAGAGGTTTGTTTTATCGAGCGTGATGCCACGCTTAGGTAAGACTACAGCTAGTACAAGAATTTTTCACGAAAGAATTCAAAGCAATGTGTCATTCAACTAAGGAAATGTTATTCGTATGCTGAACTCAGCGTAGTACGTATTGAACATCTAGCGCTGGGGATGCTAGCGGAGGTCTACCACGCATATGCCTCATGGGCAGGGCCACCGTTGGTGTCGGGTATTGAGGGGTGATGTTCCACGTATCGTACTGGTAATTACCCGGAAGGTGCGTATCCCATGTCTCGGGGCTTACTCCCACCGCACCCGCACTCCAGATCTGGTTAGGAACGTAAGAATCTAGCATAAGACCCAAGGGATAGCGTATCGGACCGCAATGCAAATGATCCGGGATAGCTAAGGGTAGTGCGGGTAAACCGCCCGGCAATGTCATCTGAGCCCGCTGTACATTGGCATCCAATTCTTGATCCGACCTACCCTGACATTGTACATTTCGTCGAATCCGTCGATCTTTAAATTTTAGTTGGTATCCGTTGACGCCAGGAACGCTGAGACCGTACGCAGCGCGACCGCAAATAATGTGCGCGCAAGACAAAAACTTTTCATAGTAGTAGCAGGAGCACTGGTTGGAGTCTGTTCGCACCACCCACCCCTCTCTGGGCATACCAACGTGGTGGGCTCGACGCACTGACCACTTAACAGCAGACCTGTAAAAGTTCGCCGCCTTTTGTTTTTCCTCATCTGGAAGGCACTCGGGGGAATTAACGACGCGAGACGCTCACTGCTCAGAGGAACGTCGTCTGAAAGCGACGAAATGTCATTCACCTCTGTAGGGATCTCTCGATCATCGCCAACATATTAAACACGTACCACCGAAGGCGTGGGCGTAGCGTAGATAGCCACTCGACTCGTTGAAACCAATACTTTTGCCAATCGTGTAGCCTCCTTGGGCGGTGTAATTCGACCGCCCGCTACAGACGTGGGAAGGCATATAGAGTAGTCTTCCGTTATCGTCAGAAGTTTTATCAGCAACCTCCTTGTGTCACACGCCTTGCGTTGTGTGTATCTCTTTATGCTTGCGCTGAAAACTTCACAGGGATTGTTCGTAGTTGCAAAAGCCCCCGGCGAATGAAAAATCTGCCACCGCCAGAAGCGACTAGCGATCCATTGACTGTAGAAATAGTTCGTAAAAATTTATAGTCTTCCGTCCAGGAGCCATTCCTGAGAAATGCGATTCCACTCCAGATAGAGATGGTCCATGCTAAGCGTGTAGTGCATATCTAGAACTCCGCGGTACACAACAGCTCGAAGGACTGCGGCGAGGTGCTGGATACGCTTACGTACGTTGTATAGTACGTGAAAAAAGCACATAAGGTAAATGCTGTTCTCAAACCCACTGATAGCAACTAGTCCATTTACTTGAGCCTTCTCCGCGTCTCCCATCACAGCATCGATACGCAGTGCTACACCCAATCGCTCCCGAAAAGCCCTGACGAAACTACCAACAGCCTCATAGTACTCACGCTCAGTTCGCTGGCTCACAATAAACATACTGGCTAGGTGGTAGATTCTTTGCCGGTAAGTAAAGTCACAGGTTATAACTGGATACCCCAGGTCACTGAGCTTGAAAGTTGCATCGAGGTGAAAAAATAAGAAGTTCTCCTTCTGCTGTAGCGCCAGAATAGTTTGCATGAGTTTCAGACTGGTTATACCCAAAATCAAAGGTTCATCGTCCTCGCCATTACCCACAAACGGAAATCCCCTTTCGTTATGTCGGTTTTCAAAAACGAACGCCGACGCTGGGTCAATATCGGCTCTGAATGCTTTCGAAATGACCAGCTCGCGTGTCTTAAGTATTGGGTTCTTCGACCCGTGCAGCCATCGATTGTAACGAACGTTTCGCTGGGCCTGGGCGCACGATGGAAATCCTAGCGCTGAGGAAGGAATCTCCGGTGCTCGCAGAAGATTACTTCATATTAAGGGTGGTGGTACTGCGCTCTCGTCCATGCGTTTGATATACTCCCGCATTTCAGGAGTAACGCGTGGGCGTGGCCCTACAGCACACGGCGTATCGCCTCGTGAATGCTTCTCAGTGTTCTCAAGAACGACCAACGTCGACGAGATTTCGCAGTGTTGAACTTTCCATTGCACTGCACACTTCTTCGGCAACCCCGATCCTCCGCAAGTCGGACTCTTACATTGCAGGCGGCGCTCGGTCATTTCGTGGTCGCCTGCGCAAATGCTGCACCATTTTTGCAGCGGGGCTGCCGTAGCTTTAGCGTCAGAGGAAGACGTTCGACTCAAAGAGTCACTAATACTAAGTTCCTTATCCAAAGGACACTTACAGCCCAAGACCAGGGCTCAAAGTTAACACCTTAACTTTTATGCTTCAAAACCAGAAGTCTTTTATTTACTATTATTGCGGCCAAGCCACCTAGGGGTAAATGTATCTCTTTAACTATCTAGCGTAGTTAAACCTAATCAAATGCATAACGTGTGGCTTTCAGCCAACGTACTGAGAGACCTTGTTAACTCTCCAACTTATGTACTGAGAGTTTGTTAACTCTCCGGGTACTTCGTACCCCTGTGTGTTCCACACCATGTAACCCCGTTACACTCTCCCTCACTAAGATGAGAACATACCGTTCTCGAACTTTCCTCAGCGAGGTCACGTCTTGTCAAGACGACGGAGGTCACTAGACCTCACCTCTGCGTTCTGCAGCTCCACGAGCTCACAATGGCGTTCGCATCCTTGATGCCTGGCACTTCCACTCCGACCCACGGCCCAACGTCTCCAGCGCGTCGCGCCGCCCCTGCCTCGTCGGTCCCAGACCCCCAACTGCGCTCCGCAACTGCTCCAAGAGCATCTTCGTCTCTTTCGGTGGCACAGTACCACCAAGAGTATCGCCGTCGCCACGGTCAACGCTCCATGAGCCGTCAACAAGAAGAGAGCAAAGCTCAAAGCTCGTCAGAGCCGCGGGCGCCGCCCAGAGGGAACGATGTCCTGTTCTCGGAACTCGAAGAGGGCGAAGTCGATTACGACGAGCCCATGGGTAGTGAGGATCACTCCAACCCAACCTCTCCGAGGTCGCACACTGGTGCCGCGTCTTCCCCAGCTTCCTCTGTGAGGTCTAGCCGCTCAACGGCGCAATCTCAAACAAGAAGAGACCTGCGGACACCGCATCCGTTCTCTGAACGTTCGAATCCGATTCGCTCGCTGCGCGATGCGCCACCGCTATCGTCGCGGTATGACGAGGAAGATCGATACGATCACAACGTCATTACGAATGACCTGGACGAGGCCCAAGGCCGTCAGTTGTCCAATGAGCAGCGCTCGCAGTCGTTCCGACCTGTGGTCCGACCACTTGTTCTAACGTCACGCCGTGACTACGGCTTCCAGCCGCGGAACCCTGCCGAAGCGGCCCGCCTCGCGTCGCAGCAGCCCGCTGAACACGTACACGTGTGGGGCCTGCGGCCTCGACTGCTGATGAGCAAGTGCAACGGCACCGGGCTCCGAGAGCGATATCTGACTCCACAAGTCACACTTCCTCAAGAGTATCAAGGCGCGCCTTGCATATGCAGCTCAGCCCGCCAACCGGGTTCCCCTCCATGCGAGCCATTCGGGTTGTTCCTCAACCCTGGGGGATTCCCAGCGTGCCTTATGGAAGCCACAATTCCGAAGCCTGAGTGGAGGGAGCTCGACGGACTCCCCCTTCTAACAATGCTCTTCCGAGCAAGGTTTCTCTGAAACTGATATTCGTCTTGAGAGACGTTTGCGCTTAGAACTTCGCTAAGTAGAAAGCACGTCGACGGACACTGGGACCCCGTCCTCCATCACCTCGAGGCGTCACACCTCTTGCTCTTGCTGCGAGCACCGCTCATTCCTATGAGCAGGCTGCTCCAGCACTGGTCGGAGCTTGAGCTCAGACCACCGACCTGTCATCCCCGCGATCTAGCGGCGGGAAGCGCTCGACGCTAGACGACGCGGTCGTACGCCGTAGCGGCGGGGCAGTGAGTGTGCCCGATCAAAAGCGTCGACGACGTCAGGGCAGTGCTGCCGGAGGACATCCTCAAACTCCCAAGAGTTTTGTGAGTGAGGATAACCCCTCCATTTCACAAGGTACTGAGTACGACCCTGGCGCATGCGCCTCGCCATCAGGCGTTCCACATGGAAGTGGAGCTCGCCGTGCTCATCGAGCAGAGCAGGAGGAGGCCGAGCCTCAGCTGGACTCTCGCGTCGCGAGTCGCAGCGACGTGTTCGCGCTGGAGCAGCGTGTGGGTTCCCTGAACCGGTATCTCCATGATACGACTGACTCTCTGAGTCGCCTTGCAGATGGTCTCGATGAGACGAACCACCGCGTGGACTGGTTTGAACAACCACAGTCGGTTCCGAACCGAGTCGCGGACCTTGAGCGTCAAGTCGCTCAGCTGCAAGGTCAGATCGACTTGCTGTTGCGTCTTGTGGCCCCGCCACCTGCTGTCGCTCAGCCCGCCGTGGTTCGGCCTCCCGCTGTTGCGCAGCCTGTCGTGGCCCAGCCACCGTTGGCGCCAACGCCTCCGCGCTCACCTGAGCAGGGTTCTGATACGGCTTGAGTAAGCCAACGTAGAAAACTGGATGCGTGCGCATCTTCTTCGGAAGGTTAAGCGTATACGCTAGGCCCTTCTTGGCCACGACCTTGAACGGCCCTATGAACCGTGGTCTCAATTTTGTCTTAAAGACTGCAGACACTGCATGAGTAGGTAGGTTTTTGGCATTTAATAAAACTAGGTCTCCGACCTCAAACCTTTCTTCATTACGTCTGCCTTTGGCATCTGCATGTTCTTTTTGCATGTCTTGGCTTTCAGCCATAGCGTCGCGTACTTGACGCATTACGCTTAGTCTCAAAGAGACAAAGTCATCGACTTCCTTGCGAACCGCAACAGGGCTGACATCAGCTAGCCGCTCGGCTATCCCTCCCCCATCAAGCCCTGAGCCACTGCGTGGCGGCGTCAATGGGACGCGAGGGTTAACCAAGCCGTTCACATAGAACGGAGTGTAGCCTGTCGAGGCGTGCACTGCATTATTTAATGCGAACTCAACGAGTGGGAGCATCTGGCTCCAGCGTTTTGGCGCCTCAGCGCATACGCTTCGGAGGATATCCTCCACAACGCGATTCACGCGTTCGGTTTGACCATCGGTCTGCGGATGGTCCGCTGTGGACATGTCCAACCGAGTGCCAAGCACTCTGAAGAGGGACGTCCAGAACTTCGCGGTGAAGCGCGGGTCTCGATCCGAGACAATTGCCTCAGGCAAGCCATGTTGGCGAAAGACTCGGTCTAAAAACAGCAAAGCTGTACCTTCACCATCTATGGTGTCCGGCACCGCCGCTAAATGAGCCATCTTGCTCAATCGGTCTACAAAGACCACAATACCCGTGTTTCCTGCCTTGTCCTTGGGAAGGCCAAACACAAAGTCCATACTCATGGACTGCCAACATCCCTTGGGGACAGGCAAACTCGCCAATGACGCTGCCGTGCTCGGCGCGGACTTCGTCCGTTGACACGTCTCACACGTGCGTACATAGGTGCCGACCCACTTATACATTTTGGGCCACCAGTACATCGTGCTCACCGAGTCGTAGGTCTTCTCCCGACCTAAGTGCCCGCCCACGGGCGTATCATGAACCTCATTGAGGATTCGATACTTGAGATCCTCATCATGAGGAACGACTACACGAGGGGTATCCTCAGCGTCGGTGCTGTAGTACAGCAGGCCGCCATCGAGCGAGTATCGATGCAGCCTCGCGCGTAAGCGCCCAGACAATTCTTTGTCAGAGTCTAGAAACTCTTCGCTCCCAAGAGCCCGTAGCAGCGCTACGCACATGTCGTCTTGTGCATACGCTCCGCGTATCAAGTCAGGCACTGACGACGTCACTGTCGTGACATGGGCTAACTCGTAGTCCGGCCTGCGCGAGAGCGCATCGGCCACTACATTAAGCCGCCCCGGCTTGTACTTCACCTCGAAGTTATACTCGGCAAAGAAGGAAAGCCATCTTGCCATTCTCTGAGAGAGATGAGGCGACTGTGTCGCAGTGCGTAACGACGCATGATCAGTAAAGATCACAAAAGGCTTAGAGCCTAGCAGGTGTACCCTGAATTTGACTAGAGCATACTTCATTGCAAGTAGCTCTTTGTCATGAACTGGATAGTTCTTCTCTGCAGCTTTGAGCTGGCGAGACTCAAATGCGATCACGCGTTCACGCCCTTCGGCGTCTGCTTGTAGTAAAGCACAACCGATTGCAAAATCGGAGGCGTCACAGACGACGCTAAACGGACTATCCGGGTCCGGTAGCGCAAGGATCGGAGCCTGGAGAAGGCTCTCCTTCACTGCCTCAAAGGCTCCGTCGTGCTCGACGTTCCAGCACCATGGTGCATCCTTCTTAAGGAGATCTGATAATGGCCGAGCCATCTCCGCGTAATTCGCGCTGTACTTGTGCAAGTAATTGGCTAAGCCTAGCCACTTGCGTAAGTCTTTTTGGTTCTTGGGAACCGGCCAGTCCACGATGGCCTTGACTTTGGCAGGATCTGCCCGTAAGCCACGCTTCCCAATGAAGCACCCGAGGAAAGGTATCTCCTCCGCGCCAAAGACGCACTTGTCCAAGTTGGCATACAACTTATTAGTGCGCATGCACTCGAGCACCGCTCGCAAGTGGTCAATGTGGTTATCCACGTCTGACTTTCCGTGCTCGGCACGACTATGGACGAATATATCGTCAAAGTACGTTTGAGCGTACGCCCGGTGGGGCCTAAACAACTGCGTCACAAGACGATTGAACGTTGCTGGTGCGTTCGACAGCCCCTGGGGCATCACCAGCCACTCCCAGAGCATACCGCTCGGAGTACTCACCGCTGTCAGCGGAATGTCGCTCGCTCTCATGAGCAATTGGTAGTAGCCATCGACCAAGTCGAGCGCGCTGTACAACGTACAGCCTACCATGTTGTTCTGCAGAACATCCTTGCGAGGAATCGGCGTTTGCGCCGGGATAGTGGCTGCATTTAGCTTGTTAAAAGCATGAACAATGCGCCACTTGCCGTTCGGCTTTCTGACACAGAACGTGGGTGTCGAGTGCGGAGACTTACTCTCACGCACCATCCCTGCCTCGTGCTTCGCACGGAAGAATGCGTCAATGACGTCACACTGCTCTCTCGGCAAAGGCCATTGCCTTGTTACGCAGTATTTGGTTCCAGGAACCAGGTCAATCTCATGACACACGCCTCGATCCGGAGGCAGGCCCGTCGGTGGGTCTTTTGAGACAACGTCTCCATACTCCTTCACCACCGGGTAGAAGGGATCCGAAGGATCTTTGAGGATCGCCGATCCACTTCTTGCGCTCAGCGCCTTCTTGGTGTCCTCTAGGACCGCGTCGTCCACGACGGATGAGGAGTTCAACTCCTCCTCAGGTCCCAGCAAGACCACCTCGGCTAGCTCGCCTGCCTTTAAGGCTTCGCCGAACTCGGCAATGGACATCTCGTCCAGCTCTAGCAGAGCATCTGCAGCGGGCAGAGTATCAAGGCTGATATCGCCTTCTACCTCCCCCGTCACTCCGTTCACGAGTGTATACAGCTGTTCACAGCAGTCACGTGGAGCATCACCGCTCGTCACGTTGGACGCATCGTCCGACGTCGAAGACGTCACAGACGCCGTGCGTCTTCTTCTCCTCTCCCTCCGCGACCGAGCCCGGCCGGATGAGGGCGGTGTGGCGACATCTCCGTCACCACCACCGGGTGCAGCAGCACCATCACTCCTCGAAGAGGATACAGTGTCTCGCAAGACACTCGGCTAAAAGCCAAGAGGTTCTTGACCTTCACACAGTGAACTAGGTGTCACTTCACCTGCATCTCCTGGGCCACGCCCATGATGCCTCGACTCGCAGTCGACCGCGACCCTCGGGTCACGCAGCGGTAGGTCATCGACCAGGTTCATACCACTCAGTGGATTACGCGCCACTCCGCGCTCGTCCTCACCAGGACCCAGCAGTTGGTCATTGACCTGACCTGCACCGCTCCGCGGATAACGTGCCGCACCACGTACGCCCTCAGGGGAAACAGCAACCTCGTTGCTAACAATTTCGGACATACCAATGTCCAGCACTACGGCCGCCTCGGCCTCGTGCTCGCGCCAAAAGCGCTTCTGCTTCCTAGCAGAGGTGGGTTCATGACTCACCAAAGCTCCACTAGGAGCAGGGTGCGACGCACCCAGCGTTTTCGACTTCCAGTCGATCCATGGCTCATGACGTTCCAGCCATGCCATGCCAAGGATGAGGTCATACCTCGCATCCAGGTCTAAGACCAAACAGCGTTCCACGCTATCGAAGTTCTCAAACTTCACTCCAAGGTCGACAGAGACCTTCGACACCGTTACCAGTGTCCCCGTCGCGAGACGGACAGAGATCGTATCTCTCGTTGGCACTTCCAGTGCCTCAGCATACAGCTGACTCCCTTCCAGGGTGGAGCGACGGGCGTAGTTGCCCGAGGCTCCCGAGTCAATCAAGACTCTCCATGGCTTTGCAAAGCCCTTCACGTTCGCTTGAACGACCAGCAAGCCCGGCTTGCACACACTCTTCTCGTAAGAGAGCTCAGCTCTCTTCGGGGCTGAGCCCCGTTGTCCTCTACCTCTTCGAGGCACAACAGAACTCAGTTCTTCCCCAGTAGGCCGCCCCGCGCCTACTGAAAGTTGCCGTTTCCCGGCGATGACCCGGAGGGTTGGCTCGCCGGAGCCTCGCGCTTCTTGCGCAGAGGGCAATAGGCCCTCAAGTGCTTAGTGCTATTGCACACAAAGCATCGGCGGATGCCGGCGCGCTGCTCCGCAGCAAGAAGCTCCGCTTCTTCATCTTCAGCATAGCTGAGGTCCATCGGCTCTGGACCGCTCGAAGAGCTTGCGCTACCAGCGCTCCAACCAGGTCGCGCCGACCTGAAGTTGTGCTCGGCATTCAATGCCACATCCACCGCCTCTTCAAAAGAGTTAGGGTGTACACGGAACACTTCCGTTCGAGCTGCGCTCACACGAAGTCCCTCCATGAACACGGTCACGCTGACCAGTTCCGGAAGAGGGTCCGCCGCCATTCCGGCGATAAGAGTTCTCAACTCTTGGACATAGTCCAATAAATCCTTCTTACCCTGGCGGGTAGCAAGGAACTTTTACCGGATACGGTACGCCTGATTAGGCGGCGCGAACACGCGCGAAAGCTGTTGCTTCAGCTGATCCCAAGTGGGAAATGCAGCGTCAACAGACGTGCCGCACGTTAGTGCCCATTCGCGAGCGCGACCTCCAAGCCTGGAGATAGCCAGCGCCACGCGCTGATGCTCAGACTGGAGCAGGGCCGATCCCATGGCCATCTCGACCTCACGGGTCCAGAGAAGGAGATTCTCTCCATCCTTCCCCTCGAAGGTTTTTACGCTCACCATGAGCGGTTTCAGTCTCATAGACTCTTCACGCGTCATCGACGCCGCCGCCGTTGCGGCGCTCATCTTCTCTTGGACATGCTCCAAGAGCGCGTTCTCGTAGCGGGAGAACGATTCCAGCCTGGCAGTGACCGCCTCTGGACCTTGCGATGCAAGATGAGCCACGCCCTCCGGGCCAAGCAAGGACATAAGCTTAGTAAGCGCGTCCTGCTGCGCCGGGAACAAATTCGCGAACACGGGGTGTTCCATCCTCGCAGAGGATATAGTCAACCGACTCAGGAGCGGGATTGACTACAAGTGCTACCAAGTGCAGCGGGGCTGCCGTAGCTTTAGCGTCAGAGGAAGACGTTCGACTCAAAGAGTCACTAATACTAAGTTCCTTATCCAAAGGACACTTACAGCCCAAGACCAGGGCTCAAAGTTAACACCTTAACTTTTATGCTTCAAAACCAGAAGTCTTTTATTTACTATTATTGCGGCCAAGCCACCTAGGGGTAAATGTATCTCTTTAACTATCTAGCATAGTTAAACCTAATCAAATGCATAACGTGTGGCTTTCAGCCAACGTACTGAGAGACCTTGTTAACTCTCCAACTTATGTACTGAGAGTTTGTTAACTCTCCGGGTACTTCGTACCCCTGTGTGTTCCACACCATGTAACCCCGTTACAATTTTGTTCTCACTGAAAAAATGCTCGAGCAGCAAAAATGATCCCATCGATGCTTGACGAAGTCGGACTCGACATGCAGCGGCACGCTTGGTCCAAAAGAGTTTGGGGGGCATCGTGCAGACGTTTGGGTGGTGGTCAGGTAAGAGAGTATCTGACCCTTTAGGCTGAGGTTCAGAATTATTCGCCAGACGGAGTAGTAGAGACAAATTTAGCGTAAGCGGGCTTAAATTTTTTATATCCCTACAAATGTGCTCTTTAGGACAAATAAAAATTGTGCTTAGCACCAAACGTTTTTCCATGCAAATTTAATACCTTTTCTATCGATTTGGTGGTTAGCATTATTATGTTCAATGGTTGCACTGAACTGTGGAGCGGTAATTATGAACGGGCGGTTCACATTTACTTGACAAGGTCACATAATTATGGACCAGCGCTTCACAATTAATTGACAAAGTCAGGTAAATGTGAGCCAGCGGTTCAGAATTAATTGATAAAGTCAGGTAAATGTGAACCAGCGGTTCAGAATTAATTGACAAAGTCAGGTAATTATGAGCGTTTCGCCCGTTTTGTGCAGGTTCCGTTGCGGAAAGTGCAGACGTACGTAAAAGAGGTGAAATCCCACGTCCTTTCTTTGAGTGTTTGCTAGTGGTCAGAATATGGGCAGCACCACCACGCCTAATTGGATAATCAACCTTAACACCGCTGGCATACATGTAACACCAACACGCCCAGGAGACTTTGCTGGGTTTATTCGATGCAAAATTAGCCGAACGTGGTGATATATAGCAGGTAGTTATATGTGTAAACCAAACTCGGCTGATGAAAATGTTTTCTAAAATTGTCAAAATCACAGCCGTGACTCCATAAAGTGGGCCAACTTCGAGGCAAAAACATTTGCGCATACGCGCCAAGGTATGCGCAACTACTTCTGCCTCAAAGCTGGCCCACTTTATGGAGTCACGGTTTAAATTTTACGAGCTTCAGCTGTCAGCTGAAGCTGCAACTGTCCGTTGATGCAGAAGATATTTACATGCCAGCAGCACGAGTGCGTATCGTTTTAGTTTCGCAGGCTTGTTTATCAAATTCCCTATAATTGCACAATCGTTTTGGACAATGGCCTACGAACAGACCCCTTATTACATATCTCGTCAATGCCTCTGTTATCGTACTGGCAAAGCTTTAAGTTGCACCAACGAACTCTCCAAATGCGCACAGCAGATAATAACAGTCTGATCAGAGAGTTTCCAAGTAGAGAGCTCAGCACCTGTTATAGTCCGGCACCATTTATCATACGTCTTTCTTTTAAGTGGCCTGCCTTCTCTATTGCTTTCTCGATATATGGCCCGAGTGGGCATTTCAGCTTGATTTTATTTGGACGTGATAAACACGAGAACAAGGAATTCGACGCTAATCTCGTTAGCGCTTGACGAAATGGAGGAGCACAGATTAGGTTAGGAGACAGGGTCAAAAGCACGGACGGAGAATGTTAACGTCCAGACCGTCTACAAATATGCATAAAATTCAAACGATGAGCTTAATTTGAATCGTGGTCGTTACTTGATATTGGAGTCCTTTTTCTATAAATTCTCTGTACGTAGAATACCGTATCATTTGTAATTTAAGTAACTACGCTTACAAGTCGAGGTACTAGGATCGCGAGGCGAGATATCGCCGACTTTACTTTTAACCCCTTCAAACCGGCTGATTTTTCCTTTCCTTAAATTGCATATGCAAGATAGTTTGACTTGGTGTTTGTATACTTTTACTCGTTACAGAGATGGTCGACGAACCGAACGTTGTAATAACCGGTGCAAACTGCATATTAACGTACATACACGGCTGCAAGTTTAGGTTCTAAACTGCATTATTCATTCCATTTCCGTAACATAGATGCTGACTTCCGGTCGTCTGGTAGTACAGCGATAGGCGGGTGCAGAAACGGTTGCAATTTTAGAGATATTTGAATGTCGAATTTTAGAAACTGTCCAATTGCGTACATATATTGAAGTTTTCCCATCCAAGTGGCGAGCAATCAAAAGTTCAGTTTTTATGGCTCATACAAATATGAAGCCTATAATATAATCTGAGCATGGGCTTCCGGCTCTGGCCTCACGGACTGCATAGTAAGCAAAATGAATCGACGGTTGCACTTTATTCTCAACCTGCAAGAGATATCGAAAGACAATTTTCACTGCAGCCATTACTTCGCAAAAACACAAATACTGATGATAAAATGCATATTCACCCTTTGGTATCCTGCATATGCATGATACTTAATCAGCAGCATCTCTCAGTCTTTTGCGTGATCCACCACCTTTCGTTGGAGTTGCTGGGCAATTACGGATGCGGCGTTCTTGGTTCTAAGGTCGCAGCTTTCCTTCACTCCATTCCTTGTGCCACACGTCAAAGCGGGTTGTCAAGACTCCGCGAATCACATGCATCGGGCGCATACACAGGTAGATAGGCGCATTACCATCACACTCGGAGCAGTAGTACGCCGTCGTGTGGGGCTTCGCGCCCTGCATCAGAGAGCAAACTTTACACGCACGCTGACGCCGCTTCGGCTGCGTATCTCGGTTCCTCCATTCATCCACCAGCTGTGCTACATGAGTAGAAGCGTGCCCCGCCACACTAGAACCCGACGTACCGGCGATCTGCTCCCTCTCACAAAACGTGTTTCCGTCGAACATGTCCACTTCTTGGAGCTGGGTGAGCTGCAAGTGGAGGCGCTTTATGAATTTAACGTGCGTCAACGGCTTTGAAGTCTTGTGCTTGTGGTAGGCCTTGTGTACAATGAAGGTGTTCACTATAGCGATATCAATAAGCCCCAGCACGAGGCTCTTGTAATACTTCCGAAAAGTCACAGCCCGCTGGAGGAAGTATCTTTGCAATCGGAGCTGGTCATGTACGTCGACACCCCCCATAAACTGATGGTAGTCCTTGATAACACGGGGGGCGACGACCTCGTGGTGTTCACCAGCTTTGTCTTTCCGAACGACTCTATCCAAATCCACACTCCCACCCGTAGCCAAGAAGTGCACAGGTTTTGAATCCATCCAGCAAATTGCGCGTAGGTCAGGTACTTTAGAAGACTCCACAATCTTACACGTCCCCCGATCCACATCTCGTGGCCGTGTTTTCATCTTGCAAATGATCTCTTTGCAGTACCCAACGCGATTTGTAATTATAGTGCCCACACAATAGTACCCCATCAGTAGTAGCTGAATCAGGAGAGCAACCGAGGTGTAGAAGCGATCGATGACAACCAGTCTCTTTGCGGGCAACGGAGCGTCACCGAACACTTCGCGGAGGTTTCGAACGACGGCGGCAGAGCCTTCCTTCTTGTCGAGCTGGGCAGCGTCGCTTGCATGATGTTTCTTGCCGCAGTATACTTTAAACCTGCATAATGCAGTTTAAACAGGAACATACTTTCATTAGTAAAGTGAATAATACAGGATAAGAAAATTTTAGAACAAAAAAAAACACCTGATGCAGTACGCCGTGTGTGCACTGCACAACATAAAGAGCTTCGTTCCCCACTTGTGCGGTTTTGCTGGCATGTAGACGCGCATCTTGTTGAATCTGCTGCGGCTTGGAAGCATGGCTTCATCAAATGAAAGCTCTGCAGGTGGCGCGTATCCTTCGCGAAACGTCCGCTGCAGCACTTCAACAACCTTGCGGATCTTCCAGGCTCGATCCGTGGTCGCTCTTGGGTCGTCGTTATCATTGGAGTGTAGATTTCTGCAGATATCCATAAATCGATCTCGTGCCATCACAGAACTGAACGCTCCACGTGGAATCGCCCCCTCGTCGGTGGGTTTCCAGTGGTTTGCCAGCTTTTCTCGGTTTGGGCAAATTGTTCGCGCGATCGGTAGTCCCACGAAGCGACACAGCTCGTGTGGTTTGATTGGAGGAACTGCTTGAAGCTCTTGTAGCACATCGCGCCGTGTCTTCTTCTTCGTGGCAGGATTCGCTTGACAGCGTCGCTTGTGGCGCTTGTAGGCATCGTCAACACGAGCGTGGAGCATATCTCTTTGGTACTTGTTTGAACAGACATCAACGTGCTGCCACAATGCAACCGGCATGAAGTAAAGAACAACGCCATAGGCGAGTCCCCACGATGCAGTACTTCAGGAGTGGGTCCGGAATAGCCTTGGTGAAGTCCCGGGTAGCTACTAGCGCCTTCAACAGGAACGTAAGGCGTCTGTAACTCCTCATACACATCCGGTTCTTGAATTGGGCCCCATCCATTAGTCGAAAACTCTCTCAGTGTTCTGTCCAGCAAGTTACCCGCCAACACAGCGTCGGTGCCTCCAAATCCATCCAGAAATTCTTTTGCCAGCGCAATATTCATCTCGTCTCGCTCAGGGTCCGGCTCCGATCCATCGGCCGCACTGGCATTTGATACCCAACCACTGCAATCAGACTGGGTATCTGTGACAACGTCGTCCCTTGCCGCTTCATCGCCAGATTCAATTGCATCATAGTTGGGGTCTCTTCCGCCCGGGGCGTCCACATTCAACCGGTCAGTTGTTTCTGCAAGTATATCTTCGTAACACAAGCATAAAAAATCGTTATCATGAATAATCAGTATAAGGTATCAAAAATATGCAGCATACGCACTATATCGCATTGTAAGACATACCCGTTTCGTTGTTCTCTTCAACAGACTCAACGCTGGAATACCCTTCGTCCCCCGATTCAACATTTTCTTCGTCACCTCCATGAGGACCTGGCAACACGATGGGGGTTTGAGCGACGACTTGAGTAACGGGTTCAGCTACTGGCACTGGCGCTTTTTCTTCATCAGATATGGCGTCGTCAACTATAGTGCATTCACAAGCGTTAGACTGCATCAATATGCATGTGGTCGATGAAAGATTCAGGATAGCAACGGGCTTCTTCGGGCGGATGTACTGCATGAGCTAATGCATAATGCTAGTTAGTTATCCTGCATATCCTGCATATCATATCATGAATATGCAACTGGTACTCACATGAGCGGCGACGTTTCTGCTTGTCCGTGGCAGGCGGCTTGGGCACTTTTCGAGTGCGCTTCACTTGCGTTTGTCGCGTCAAAGGCTACTGAGTACCTGAAGAAGGTTGAAGTGGAGACGTGGGCTCGGTGGTGGCCGCTTGAGCGGGTGGTGATCTTGTTGTGACAGCAGGATCAGCAGGAGGTGCTGGTGGCGTCTGGAATGGTCCAGAACCGGTAGACGAAGGCTTTTTGGAAGCTGTAACATCATACAAACAATTGGTTAGACTGTGTAGCCAGCAATCGCCACCATCTCGCTTACCACCACTGTAGTACTCCAACAGCTCTTCCTCCCCAAGAAAAAAGTCGATGCCTTTTGTGCCGTTAGCATGTCCGCCAGGGCGAACGTACTTCCATCTCGGATCTAAGTCCTTCGCTCGCGGTCTTACAGATGTTCATCCCTGCTTCTTCAGCTCCATCCACGCCACACCAAACGGGATGTTTTGACTGCTCACGTACTTGCCTCGGACAGCAACCATTTCATGCAGAGAGCCTGGCTCCGTTCTTTTCCAGCGCGAATTCTCGAACGAGTGGCTGGAGAGGGAGCGAAAAAATTACCTTGGTGTAAAACTCATGTTTACCACATAAACTTTTAAATCTTATATTCAAATTTAGAGAAATGTTATCTGTCTCGTCGTTTGTTATGTGTATCTTCTATGCTACCACACGTACAGAGAGCCTGCACTTGTAGGGTTCTTTTTGACTTAGATTTTGTATAGCCGAGGATTTGAAATACAAACTTTAAGTCATATTTGAGCTTAACCTGCATTATGCAGGTTAAGCATTTTTGAAAAGCTGCATATGCAGGCTCCCGGTTTGAAGGGGTTAAGAGTTTCCCTAGTATCGGATGGATTGGGTACGACTTACGACCTGAGAGTTCGATTCTCTCAATATTTGTCAAGCGTTTAAAAAAATCGACAAAAGTTTTACAAACCGGTGAGGTACCGGTACGATCTTAGACCGAAATAATTAGTCGAAGTGCTGTAGTCACTGGTCCACTGCTTCACTAAGTTTCGTAATCAGGTACGTATAAGTTATCGGGGGTCACAAACTCAATTTTAACTTATGAGAACAGTACATCACCTTTCGCAGCTCCAAGCGTACGTAGCAGTATGGCGGACGACGCTCCTGCGGCCTCCCCGCCGCCCCCTGCGTCCCCGTCTCCGCAGCCCTTCATCCAGACGCCACCAGACTCGCCTCAACATGCGGTAGAGTCTGCCTCCTCCATTCCGTTTAACGATTCGCTCCACCTGCGACTCAAGACACTGGACGAGCGCGTGTTCGATGTGGAGGCCACTTTGTCCATGTCGGTGGCCGACTTCCGAGCCAAGGTGGCACTGGCCACGGCCGTTCCGGTCCCGAGACAGCGACTTATCTACCGTGGCAAGCTGCTCAAGGACGGAGTAGCGCTGGCTGCGTACGACCTGCAGGACGGCCACACGGTGCACCTGGTGGCCAAGCCGCCAGCGAACTCGGCCACGAGCAGCACGACGCAGACGACCAGTGACAGCGCTCGGCCACGTGAGGGGAATGGCCAGGCCTGGAACTTGGCCAACCTACGCTCAGCCCTAAGACGGACGGGGGCCACGACAACTCCGCAGCCGTTGCCCATGCTAAGGGAGATCCTGGACGAAGTGGCCGAGGCTCCTCAAGAGGCGGCCGAGGGTATGAGAATTGGTGGCCTGAGTGGCCCGAGAGTACAGGAGTCGGCCATTGACTTGGAGCCTATTACACAGGGAATTTTGACCATGCGGACGGTGTTGTCGACTGTTACCCAAGAGCAGGAGGACGAGAGAGTTGAAGAGGACGCACAGGTGGAGCAACAGACAGTGGGCCAGGCAACGACGCGACGTGGCCCGCGACAATTCTTTGTTGGCCAGTGGCTCGACGTCAAGGACACAGTGAATCAGTGGCTCGAGTCCACTGTAATGGCCGTCGCCGACGGGAAAGTGCTGATCCATTATCATGGCTGGCCCACGAGATGGGACGAGTGGATCGACGTCGACTCGGACCGCATTGCCGCCTTTCGCACGCGTACTCTTCACGCACAAAATACACAGCGAATGTCGCCCACTCCTACGGCGAGAGTACCCAGTGCGCCTCGCGTAGGCGACAACAATGTACGTCGAATGGTGGTTAACGTGCGAGATCTGATGCGAGAAATGATGCCACACATCGACCACCTTGCCGGCCTGTGTGAAGAAGATCTGAGACGAGAGCAGGAGCGTGGCCAAGCTCCAACCGAGGTGGAATCAGACAGCAGTTCAGTAGATTATGTGGCCGTCCAGACGGGGCCGAGTGGGCCAACGTCAATGGATCCGGGCCAGGCTCGTGAGAGTGAGGTGTCGGAGGTGGCCCACATGGTGGCCCCTCTATTTGATCGCTTTGGCCGGTTGTTGATGGATTCAGCTCGTTATTTCGATCCGTTGCTACGTCCAGAGCTACGTGAGACCTCACAACGTCAACAGGAGCGCCACACAGCAGCCTTGCGTCGTAGCCACGGAGGCTCCGCTCAGCGACAAGCCGCCAGTGTTTCAGCCTCGATGGAAGCTCAGGACAACTCGCTGTCGATTCGCGATCTGATCGCCACGTCTCCAAACGCAGCCAGTGAGTCCACGCAGCCGAGACGAAGCATCGATGTACATATCCACGCGATCGTCGCGCCAGCTTCGCTTTCGTCTTTTGCGTCCCTGAGTCGAGGTAACAACGACACTCACAGCAACGAGAATGGCTCTACTCGACGCGTTCAAACGCCATCTACGCCCCCTATAGGACGTTCATTCGGGTTTGAAGACGGCCCAGACGAGGCCGACAACAGTCGAGTCCCTCTACTAGGCGCGTACCGTCATCGCAGTGACTCAAGTGAGTCGGATCAGCAGCAACGACGGGCAGTGGCCCGGGAACTGGACGATTTCTTGTCGGACGACTTCTTCGGCGCGTCATTCGGACATGAGGACGAGGACTCAGACGACGAGGCCAGTCACTCTGATGCTGTGCAGTCGACGTATCGACCGCCCTCGCCATCGGGTAGAATTTCTTCGCCACGGACTCCTCAGAGCGAGACAACCTCTCAGTTTTCTAGTGGCACCATTGGCGTCATTCCTGAAGTCGCTGCAGCCGAAGAGCGACTGCGAGCGGAGCAAGCGTCAAGCCAGACAAGGGAAGATGAGAATGGCCGAACGTCGTCTGCGTCGGCCTCGTCGTCGTCGAGTTTTCCTACGTTTCTCGAAGTGATGCGACGTACTCTCAGTGGCGTGCGGAACTTTGTCCACAGTGACGTTAGCAGTCCGTCGCAAGAGACGGGGAACTCCGTGGAGTTGGTGTCGGGCTTTTCTCTGCCGTCCTCTTCGTCGTCTTCGTCGATTTCCTCTGCGTCGTCGCTGTCCACGCCGCCAATGTCCCCGGCCTCCTACCCCTCGTTCGGAACTTCTATAAGCCGTCCTCGTAGTCCGAGTGACAGCAGCATCGACGAGGAGTTGGACCTGGACGAGGTGGACTAAAAAGACCAGTTTATTTGTCGTAGTTTTTGTAATACGACGCGAATTACTTCGCTGCGAAAAACGAAGTTGTATATTGAATAACTTTTTTATGGCGTACTGTCACTGCAGTTATTAGATGTTAGAGGGTCAACACCCGAGTGTTTTTAGAGCTCTCGTTTTAGAGCAGAAGTGCGTTCTCTTGTGTGGGAATGAAAGTTGAGATCCGTCTGGAATCACCGAAGCAATCCGATGCGCCACCTTCGTACGAGCTGGCACGAAGGATGCCAAGTCCGACGCCACGTAGGAAGCGGTCAAGTGTGACGAGAGTGGAAAATGTCGAGTCGTCCGCAGGTTCTGATGAAGACTGTGAAGAGCTAGACGATGAAAAAGATAATAAGGCCGAGGTACCAGATAGTAAACTTGAGTTGACCCGAAGTGAAGCTGGTGACAGCGAGGTTAGTACAGCAGATTCAAATGAGCTTGGCGAGGAGGATCGATGTGATGACGTAGGGCTAAAGAAGTTAAAGGACCGGTCTAAAAAGATGAAGAGAGAACGGGAGCGGCAAACCTTAAATTACTACGACCAGCATACGCACACTGTCATCACTCGTCTCCGTGCTGTGAACAAACGTTTGCAGCATCAACTGGAGCAACAAAACAAGTTAATTGCGACTATGACCGACGAGAAGAAGCAGCGTTTATTGCAGATCGAGAGCTTACGGGCTGAAGTGCAGATGCACAAGCAGACTCTGCGTGCTCTACATGTACATCGCACCCATAAGACGCACGAGGTATCACTACCGGCCGTACCAAAGCCCCCGCAACAAGAGAACTCACGAGAGGAGAAAGCTGACAACTCAAGAGCTAAAGTACCACACTCTACTATTTCTCCGCGTCGACGACCGCCGAGCTCCAGCCCACGGGTACAAACAACAGCAGACTACCAAGGAAGACCTTGCAGCGGGCGACAGTCCTACGATACAAACTTGCAAATATACATGACGAAACTGGAGAAATTTGACGAAGAACGCAAAGAAGTACAGCAGCGTCACGCGCATCAACTAGCCAATTATTCTCACGAGCTTTCACGATTAGAGCGTCTTCTGGAGAAGGCGCACACTGCAATCCAGGAGAAAGAAAATGAACTGCGGCTCCATCGAACGCGTCAACTCTATTGCCACACGCCCACTAGACCGAGGACCACGTCAACTCTTGCGAGGAGAAGAAAAAGTAACCCTGGAAATACTTTCACGCCAAATGGAGACACTTTTCAAATGCAGAATATTTTCTCGGATGATATTTGGAAAGAGTTATTACCACTTCCTCCCAGCGACAAGCCGGTTGAGACGATCTCTGCCTCGTCTTCATCCCTCACGTCGATGTCGTTTACGACGCATGTGGGTCAAGCTTTCGAGCAGCTACTACGTCATCAGCTCGTTGCGTTACACGACAGTACGTTGGATCGCAGTACTCGAGATTGGCTGCAAGAAGTCAAGCTTTGTGGCTCGCAGATGGTGTCAGTACACCAATCGTTCCAGGTCATGGCTCGCTCGCTTCAACGTGTGGCTGAGTGCACCCACATGTACCAATTGGCAGAGACGTTAACGGAAGAATGTCGAGAGTTGATGCATGCCGAACAAGTTTTAGTACTGGTAGTTGACAAGTCCGAGCACGAATTCTGGTGTCGTCTGTCGAGAACTGAAAACAACACAGAGAAAATGGCAACTGTACGCTCTGCGTTGCCACCTTTGAGCAATTCATCAAGCGCCAAAAGCAACATTTCGGCTTCAGTACCCTGTGGATTGGCGGCGTTCGTGTATCATACAAGGCGAGCTATACTGTTACCTGCAGGACACATGACGAAGCACCAAAGTTACTCTACGGCCCCCGACAACGCCGATCGTTTGGTGACGCACCCACACGCGTCCACTCTTCTCGTACCGATTGAACACGACAACAACGTGGTAGCGGTCGTTCAGGTCTCTGGGAAACTCACTGAAGTGCAGGCGTTGGGGCTGTCGATCGCTCTCGAGAAATGCGACGCTTTCACGCCTCAAGACCAGGCGTTGCTAACGCTGTTATGTCATTTTTCAAGTGGATTATTCCCCAAAGTCGCGTATTTCACCGACGTCGAAAGCAACAAAGTGAACGAAGAAACGTTCATTCGATTGGCGCCACAGATTTTCACGTGTCTCCACTTCGACCAACTGGGCAAAGTTGTGATTGAAAATGCGAAAAACATCTTGGACGCCGACCGTTGTTCTCTTTTCGTAGCTGACACGGCAACACGAACGCTACACAACTGGCACAGCGACATCAGCGGCGCTGGGGTTAAAGTGTACCAGAGGTCAGCGCAGAAAGTTAACGCTGGCATGACGATTCATTTCGGCCAAGGTATCGTCGGTTTAGTCGCTGAAACGCAAGAAAGTATCAACATTCCAGATGCCTACGAAGACCCACGGTTTAACTCAGCGTGGGACCAGAAGACGCACTATCGCACGAAGAGTATGCTCACGGTGCCTATTATTTCAAATACCTTAGAGAAGCCTCGTCCTGATAAAACTGAAGACTCTTCAGAGGACTCTGCAAGAGACCAGACGCTGCTTGGTGTGGTTCAGGTCATCAACAAGTCTGGAGGAGCCCCCTTCCGTTCCAAAGACGAGTTTTTGCTCCAAACAATCTCGAAACTCATCGCGTTAGCCATCGAGAACTCGCAATTGTTCCAAAGAAACCAGGAATTGTGCTGGAATGTGGGCAAGTTGATCGGTGATGGGGACATTGTGGAAGCCATCGTGAGTCTTGGCATGGCAGCGGAGCAGATTATCGGCGTTCAAGGCGCTGCAGTCTACGTCGTAGATCCAGATACGAACGAACTTGTGACGTTCCACCACAAACGTCGACATCGAATTGCAGTTTCTGAAGCTTCCTATGCTGGATCTTTGATGGAAGAAGCTGTACGTCTACAGCAGCTAACGATTGTCAATGACACGACAAAGACGGGGTCTTTTAACGCGTTTGTTGACAGTCTCAATGGGATTTCCGCTCGCAACGTGCTGTTCGCTCCGCTACTGGTGGAAGAAGCGGAAGGGATTATCCCTGGCATGAATAGACTCGTCAAAAACGCCGACACTGGAGCGTCATTCTCTGTAGACTCGGGTCAGAGAATGGTGGGCTTACTGCAGCTGGTCAACACTACACGACGCAAAACTCACTTCGACGAACACGATTTGTTCCTGTCTATTGTCCAGAGCCAAAGTTGCAGCGTTCTGGCGGCAATTCTCGAGAAACAACGGATGTTACGTCAAAAAGAGCAAATTGCGCTGTTATTGGATGCGTCCATGTCATTTTTTAAAGAAATGAGTGTTGTCGGCGTCATCAACGCAGTCTACAACGCCTGTGTGAGCATCTTTGACGCCAGTACCACGGCCCACCTCTTTGTTTATGACGAAGGCGCCAATCCACTTGACAAGATGCACGAACGTCACATGTGGTCGTCGAAGATATCGCCTCAAGCTGCAGCAGCGCTCGCACCGCATAACTCAAGTACAACTGCGCTCTATCAAGGCACGAGTATGAGTTTTATCCCGTCGCTAGGAGCACAGTCACGAAAACTGTCGGTGGTGACAGATCAGACACTGCGTGCACCGACAAGTGAGGGGTTATTTCAACAAGTCCTTATTAGGGGTAGCGCCGTTATCGTGAAACAGTGGATCGATGATGGAGAAGACGAAGAAGAAGAAGGAACGACTATTAGTCAGCACAGCTCAAAGCCTATCTATACGTCACGTCGCGAGAGATCCAGAGTGGATAACTACACGATGAAAGCTACTCGCTCCGATACTCGACTTGGATTTACGCGTCATTCCGTAGTCGCGTGTCCCGTTTGGAGCAGCTATGGCCAAGAAATCGTCGGTGTCCTGGTTCTGCTTTTCCCTCGAGATCATCCTGCTGTTGCTGCGGGGTCTCGAAGCGAACAACTCAGTACTCTTCCCATTCTAACTCGACAGATCTCAGGTGCACTTAGCGTGTGTCACGACCTTCGTACGGTGTCTACTCGGGCTCGAAAGATGCAAAATATGCTGGAACTGTCCCGACAAGCCCCGAAAGCTGCTGCGTCTCTCACTCTAACATCACGAGGCCACCTCGGATCGTTCTCTCAGCCTGTAAACCTCTGCTCTCGAGCGTTCAACTCTCGAGCTCTTACCGCCGTTCTACATCCAACAGCTGCTTCAAAACTGACAGTTAATTCACTGTATATGGACGACCAAGGGAATCGTTGGGGCTTCCAGATCTCCGGTGCCACTGCGCATGAAATGAATTGCGATCATTACGCCCAATGGATCGGCAGACACGTGGCACTTCCTGTGGGTCGTACAGAAGCAGAAGTGTTTGGGAAACTTCGCATGGACTTACAGGGCGTCTACACACGCAAGGAAACGATCACTGGTGTTATTGACACTCGTCAACGTCAAGTTGATGATGACGATTCCTCCGACGAGATGGAGTCCCGAGTTGATGCAACTCTATCGCGATCGTTGTTATTGAAACTCCGTCAGCTGTTATGGGAGTATACAGATGCAACGTGGCAAGTGGACGACCGCCGTGCCAGTGGTGTGTTGTTTGGTGAAAAAAAGATGCTTTCAAGATGCGAGTTTGAGCAGACATTACGAGATGCTGGAGTCTCTCTGGAAGTTGCGGAATGGGACCAGCTTTACGCTTGCTTTCAAGATGACAGTGGGGGCGTAGATGTGGAGACTATGTTGACAGCATTGCGACCACAACTTAAAAGGTTCCCAGTGATAACGTACGAGCTAGCACCTGTTCTAGACTCCGTGACCCAGATTGTTGTTAGCGTGCAGATGCTTCTTTTTAGCTGACATTTTCTTAGTAAAAAGTAACAGCTACATCGAAGTAAAAGCTCTTAAGGTTTTAAATAAAATGAATTCGCCATTGCAAAGATTGCATGTCATTAATAACTGCAAATGTGTCGGTAAACCTGCTCCAAGTGGTCGGTACTGAAAGAGCTAACTCTTTCAGTACCGATCACTAACTCTTTTGACTTTTCACTTAAGTTTTCACTTTTTTTGCTTCACTCTAAAAACCTCCTTCGAAGTAACTCTCTTAACTCTCTCAGTACCATTTAACTTGAACTCTCTTTCAGGTTGCTACTGAAATAACCTATTTTTGGCACTGTTTCCATTTTTCTGAAAAATCGTTGAATTTCTTTTCAACGACCGTTGCTTGCCAATTATGTACATGCATGCCGCTATGAATTGTGCACATGAAGTGCACAGCGCGTGCCTCTGGAGGCTGCACTCCAGTCCTGCTCCCTGCAATGTCATCGTCATGACGCACGGGCCAATTAACTCCCCACGTCATGCCATGACTCAGGGCGCATTTCCGCCGTTCAATTGTTGCTCCAACGTTCCCAACGTATCCACACACCGCAACGTCCGCCAACACCGCGTGAAATTGCAGGTCCAAATTCGATGTCAACGTCGTCGGCGCATCCCCTTTTTCGTCCACATCAGCGCATACGTATCACTTATCCTCACACTTGCATTCACAAAGAATACTACCTCTACATCCTAATACCCGTTAATTATCCGGATTCACATGTCAACGAAGAGCTCCGATGTGCGTCATTCGCCAAGTGTCCTCGCCCCACGCAAGTCGACTAGCTCTACGACGATGGCGGAGGCTGCAGCTGCAGCTACCGGTCAGCCCCAGGCGGCGGCCAACACCAAGTATTACATGAAGAACGCTGTGTTCTCCATGATCTCGCTGTATCTAGCGCACCAGTTCGCCGGCTACATCTCCAATCGCGAAGACCCCATCGCTTGCGACCTGCACGTGAACGACCACTCGTGGTTCGGTGAGAGGCGCTACGAGTCGCTGCGGTTCTTCGACCCCAAGAAGACTCACCACGAGACGCAGTACGTGGCCATGCGTGACGGTGTCGACCTGGCGGTGGACTCGTATCTGGCCGACTACCTCTGGGAAAAGCAGCAACAGGTGCCCACTGTGCTCTTCCCCACACGTCACGGCCGTGGCTACACGCTCGACTTCCCCTTCAACATGTTCGCACGGTACGAGCGTAAGTTCACCAACCCACGCGTCAACGCGTACGTGCAACGCTTCGTCACGAACGGATACGCTTGGGTCTCGGTGGATGTGCGCGGTACTGGCGCCTCGGCCGGCACGAAGGCGTTCGACTTTGCCGACGCTGAAGTGCAAGACGCTTACGACGTCATCGAGTGGATCACCAAGCAGCCGTGGAGTAACGGAGACGTCGCTGTCTTCGGCCAGGGACTGGACGGAGTCGGTGCTCTCCTTGCAGCTGCTAGTGGCCATCCCGCGCTCAAGGCGGTCTCGGTGAACAGTGCGCCTGTCGATGTCTTCCAGGACGCGCTGTTCCCTGGAGGCGTAAAGAACGACAAGGCTCTGAGCGACTGGGCGTCGTTCACAGGCGCCACCGATCGGCAGATTCGCTGGAACAACATCCCCACGTTTAAACCCCGTCTTATGCTCAAACATTTCGGTGGTGAAGTCTACCGTGTGGACGAGGATGACGCGAAGTTCGATAATTACATTTATCAGCACTCGAAGAACCCGGATCTGGCCAAAGAACTTAAAGACGTGCACTTCCGTGATGATAAACTGGCTTCCGTTGGGGTAACAGCAGAGCAACTGGATGCCATCCGCCATCTCGGTGCAATTGCCGCCTCTGGCGTCGCCTTGCAGACATCCGCTGGCTTCTTTGACATGGGCGTGGCTCGCTCTAGTATCCTACTGTTTCAATACCTGACCAACACTCTGGATGCCGACACGGCTTCGTTGCTACCGAAGCTGCCGAAGGAGGCGCTGGAAGCCATTGAGAAGGACGCCGCACACCACCGACTCACACTTGGACCTTGGAGTCACGCGGGTGTGGACAACGCCGATCCGTTCGCTCAGTCCAAGCAGAAATGTTTCTACCACTTGGACGAAGTGAGTCGCTTCTTCGACCACCACATGTATACTAACCGTCGTAAGATCACTAAGATCGAGGACGAACTACCTGTGCACTACTTCACTATGGCGCACAACCGCTGGAAGGAGGCGAGTTCGTGGCCACCGTCGTATCTCAGTGACGAGACGTTCTACCTTGGCGCCAACAACGAGTTCCAGCCCTCACCAGAGAGTGAAACGCGCACACTGAGTCACAATGTCACGGTGAAGCCAACACTGGGCGCAGTGTCGCGCTGGAACATGCTGGACCACCTCTTCGGTCTGCGTCCCATGTACTACCACGACCGCACGCCTCTGGCGGACCACTACGCTACGTTTCTCACCCCTGAGTTGCCTCTAACGGAGATCACGGGCGAAGCGGAACTGCGTCTCTTCTTCTCAGTAGACCAGCCCGACGTGAACCTTGTGGCGTATCTGGAAGATGTGGACTACACCGCTCCGTTCCCGAACGAGAACAAGCGTCCAGGCGTCACGTACATCACTGAGGCCTTGCTGAACCCTGTACACAAGACTATCCGCCCAGACTCGAGTGTGCACTCGTTCAAGCGCGCAGACTCGCGTAAGATCGTGCCTGGTCAAGTATACGAGGCTGTTTTCCGCTTCCAGCCGACCTCGTACGTTGTGAAACGCGACCACCAGCTCCGCGTGTCTGTGGGTGTTGCCAGTCCGCCGGATTTCGGTCCGGCTGGCGAGAAGGAGGCCACAGAGCTTACTATCCACTTCGGAGGCGCCTACCCTACCAAGCTTACTCTTCCGTCGTATACAGGTGTATACAATGCCAATGTGGTACCTCGCGCTGAAGTGGTGGACGACCTGGAGTTAATCCCGACGGAATCTACTGAGAAACCCTCGGATCAGGACGAAGTGGACGAGTTCGCTGAGGTCAAGGACGAATTGTAGGCAACGAAGTGGAATGAGAGTCTAGTACACCGATCGATTACACTTCGTTTATATTTCGAAGTAATACTACGTGGTATGTTGTGTGCTTTTTATCCTACTACCGTCTTACCCCGCATATAAGGCATATGTGTTCTAAATAAATTCGGGATTCGCTCGACATACCACCTATCTAATTAGAACACATGTGTAAAACACAAGGCTGTACCCACCAATGAATATTCTTGAGAGCTCCCAACCCTTCTGAACAAACTAGTCGGTGCTGCTGTTACTTAGCTTTAATTCTCTTAATTAATAATTTACACAGTCATGAGTGCTGAGCGACGTAGCTATAGTATCCACGAGAAACTTGCTGTTCTAGCAGACTCGGACAGGCGTGAAAGGTCACGGCTTTGCTGCTCTTAGCAAGAAGCACAGCGTGGCGGTTTGAACCCACGCCGATCGCGTAGGAGGGTCAAGCCTAAACGACCAAGCCAAATTCCAGGACCCACAGACTTGCTTCTTCAAAGTCAAACAATTTGTTCGTTGTACAACACATAGGCTTTCTAAATGAATATAACACACAAGCAGCGTTGTATTCATTTACAGCACCTATGCCTTATATGCGGGGTAAGACGGTAGTACTATTGGTACTACATTTTGCTGTAGTACTACTGTAGTAGTAGTAGTCTAAAAATTTCCTCCTTCGGTGATCACTACGAATGGCTCGATTAGCTTTTTAAAGTCAGCTCGATGGCCTTCCTTCTCGAGCGCGGTTGAACTTGGCTCACTGTGCTCCCATGTCGGGGCCTTGATCGTGCTTGTGGCCGCGTCACGAATCATTCCTGGTCGTAATCGAGTATACACCGAAAAGCAGCAGCTTGATCATTAAATGATTTTTTTCTCATGAGCCGAATGACCAGGTCACGTTTCCCGACCGCTGATAGCGCGCCTTCCCCTCTAATACAGAGTGAGTGACATGAGTACTCTTTTGGGGGCAGTCCCATGCTCTTGGCTGTGCTCTTAATGATGCTGACCACCTGGGCCGTATTGATTGTTTCTCTCTGAGAGATAGAAGAAGGAAATGGACCCACGGTCACATTTTCGAAACGCCACCTTGCCCGCACCTCTAAACAGTACTGTACTGCTAAGTCGTCATCTGAACGGTATCCGTGATGTACACATTTCCGGTCACATCATATTTCCGGTCGAGTCAACCTTGTATTATTGGTTAATCTATTTGGTTGGCTAGACGTGGATCATCCACTGGGTGTCTCATTTCGTTTGAGGTACGATGCAAAAATTTTCACGCCATTCAAGCTCACAGGGGCCAAGCAAATATCCAGCATCAGAGCAGGGCATGCAGCTCGTGAAGAAAGGAATGTATATCCGGAGCAAAGGTTGGGGTGGGGTGGGGTGGGGGGTTGGGGGTGGGGTAAGAATCTGTGCGGCCGCGTAGAACGAAATGTGCTCGTCAAGTGCCACCGGACCCATGCTGACCTACCTCTCAAAAGGATCTGAGGAAGGTATGTTTGAAGTGATCGATCACAGGGCTTCGCGCGGGTTTTGTGTTGGGTTTCAAGAGTCCCACTTCCTTATCAGGCAGGCTACCATCGTTATAGCCCTCCGCCTTGTTGCGGACACGTTTCCAGGTCGCACCTTCGTTCAAAGATGGATCGCAAAGCATGAAGATCATATCTCTTTCCGGAAGGCTCGAATGCTAGAGAAAAACGAGCTGAAGCTTCTACAGAGGAAGTAGGGCGATATTACTACGGAAATCTAGAAGAAGCTAGTGACAAACTAAAATTGCGCAACTGCCTGGCCCAGCTTTGGAATTGTGATGAGACTGGGGAATGGCGCTACCAGCAGCGAGTAATTACACCTCGGGGTATGCCTGACAACATTCAACGCTTCACGGCCCGCAAGAATGCTAGCATTTTGGGGTGTATCAATGCAGCTGGAGGTCATATGTCTTCCATGCATATTTTCGCTGGACAGAGACAAAAGGTGGAGTGGATGGAGGACGCACCGCCGGATGCTATTGTCGCCTGGGTCGATCTGTAGTATTGCATGTTAGTATTGAGCAAAACAACCACAAATTTGCATTTTGTAAGCCACAGGACTTTAATTTTATCTTAAAGTTATTGTGGGTCATCAGGTGGCCGAAAAATACGTTACATACGGATAGTGTTTAATCATAACGCCCTGGGCAATCCGGTCGCCTTTTTAATCTCGAATAGAATTTCCATGGAATGGGCGTTTGTAGCTTCCAGTCTGACTGGCTTGCCTTGCTTGTCCCTCACGACCAAGTTGTGTGTCTTCATGCAGTGTACCCTGTCTTTTCCGGTTGATCTATCGATGGTTACTGGACCCCAGAGCTCTGAGCATCTAACCAAGACGAAGAAGCCCAAAACGATTGATCCTTAAAGAAGCCGCCCTCGTAGGTCGCTGAGATCGATAATCTTTCGCATCTTAAGCAGCATTGATGTTGTAACTGGCTGTTACCGGACCACCCGACTGCTCGTGCGTTTGCACCTGAGCGACAAGCTCCAATTCCGGACCATGGTAATCAAGCTTAGCATTACGGACTGCTGTGTGTGCGAAGGTCACTGCTGCGATTTATCCCTTCGGATGCCTGATACTTGTTTCCTATCCTTGACTTGATGTGTCCCTCTGAGGCACACAGTCTGGAGAGTAGTCAGATCATCCTTGCTTATTGTGCCCTGGGTAGCTCATCGATCCACACGGAGAATCCAAAGTCATTACCGAAAGACTCCCAAAACTTGAAGGTCTGCTATAATGTCCGAGTTTTCTTTCTGCGATCGATGCTCTTTAGAGATGTCGAGTCTTCTTCTCGATTCGCTGCTGTCGTCGCTCATTGTCTGTATGAAGTTACAGTAGTTAGTCAATGTGTGAACATCGCAATTCAGTGTCTACTCCATGCTCCTTATGCCTTTGAAGGTGTGTGTCAAGAAATGCAGACGATGATGAGCTTGGCTCAGGGCGCATTTGCGTAGGTCGTCCTACCCGATTGTGGATTGACACTTGATCTTGTCGATGATTTTGGTGAGTCAACTACAGTCGCTCAATCCTGGAAGTGGGCTCAAGCAGACGCATAGGAACGCCTGCGAACTCGTTTGCGAAGACCAACTGTATCCACCTGATCAGGTCCTTCAGAAGGACTCCGTCATTAGCAGACCTCGTCTAAAAAGGGATTAACCACGTTTCCGGTCTTGTTTTGGTGTGGGTTAATCATGCTATTCAAAGTGGGAAATGTGAGACCTTTAATGGATTCGAGTTTACCAACTATCGGTGGCTAATTGACCCAGGCGTTTCTGTTGCTTGCAGCGCATAATTCCATCCAGCGAGAGGTCGGACAGTAACGTTCTCTTATCTGTCTTTTCACAGCCCAGTACCGAGCAATCGGACACGACTGAGGCTGTGTTGGGAAACAGAGAAGCCAGTCCACCACAGAAGTGAGTCAAGTGTGGAAAACGCGATGACGAGCCGCCGATAGCCCACGCCTCATCAGCACTTGCAAGACAATGATTGAGCGCTGACATTTCGTTTAAAAAGCTTGCTGTCACTGTAAAAGCCTTTCGGCTGCTTGAGCTCATGCCCTATTTGATAGACGCCTTTCTCTCCAAAACACTGTAAAGGCGCGGTTTATCGATGTTAATGACTGCAGCAAGATCAGGCATGGATAGCGCTACCAGCCCCTTTGGTGTGACTGGATATGAAAGGCAAGGTACCTTATTAGAGTGTAGATGTTGCTGCACGCAACCACACGCAGTCTTGCAGCTGCAGAAGCTAGAGTGCGATTTATATCGTCATCAAGTTTTGAGATCTCTTCACACACCCCTTCCAGCCCCTCCACAAACACTAAAGCCGCGTTGTGTAAAATTATGAAGTCCCCTTCGGGTTCATGGTATTTCTTCCCCTTTTTCAGCAACGCCACCTCTTTTAACAAATCGTTCTCTGCCAAAGGACCTTTCACACCGGAGATAGTACACAGCTTGCTCAGCAACCTCTCAAAACGATCTTGCTGCTGTTGTATAAGTGTAGATAATCATTGAAGAGATACGAAAACCGCATTTGCCTATAGCTACCTCTCTCAATGCAAGCAAAAACGTCCACCACACCAAACGCGGGCTGCACGTGGCTTTCTTATCTACCAGGTATCCACGAATGGTAAATCCGTGCACGCAAAGCTAATCCGATACATTGTACATCGATAGCCAGGGTGCTCGATCCCTCGTGTGGTACTATGTTACCCACACAGGAAGCGCATTTCGCGTCCTCCTCTTCAGTTATGCTCTGGGCGACCTCGTTTGACACTGTGTTACCCACACAGGATGCATATTCGACGTCTTCCTCTTCAGGGTCTGGGCGACCGTGTGTAGGTCGCTGTTACCCACCTTGGACACGCTATTACAAGCGTTCGTGACAGCTGCAGCTGTCTGCGGAACTATGTTACCCGCTTGTGGACCTAAGTTTTCCACTTGGCCAGCGCCTCCTCTGGGTACCGCAACCATCGAAGCATCCTCGGAGTCGTCATATAAATCGACGGCTCCCTGGCTTCTGGCAGCGACCCTTGAGGATGGCTTGGGGAAAGTCCGCCTGCGATGTCTCTCCGCGGGACATTCACGCTTGAAGTGTCCCAGCTTCTTGCAGCCAAAGCATCGAATGTCGCGCTGCTCGGCGGACCCGACTTCCACGGGATTTGGTCCGGTGGGGTTTTCTCGACCGGGATTCGACACAGAATTCCATGGCCATGCTGAGGCCGACGTGCGCGCCTACCGATAGCTGTATTTTTCTTTGGGACCACTTGAATCACCTCCTGGAGGGTGCTTGACTGCGCCCGGAACAGATGAGCGCGCACCGGATCCACCCGAAGGCCGTCCATGAACACAGTCACATCGATGTGTTCGCTGAGTGGGTTGCCCACTAGCGACGCCGTGAGCTCCAGCATCTCTTGGTCTTACTCGTGCAGCTCGCGCCTTCCTTGCTTGCATGAGAGGAAGCGCAAATGCTGTCGGTACTCGTAGTTCGCCGGAAGGAAGCTGTTCGCACAGCTGAGCCCAGGATGTGAAACATCCAGGCGATGTTGCCTCCCGCGTGTTCGCCCAGCTGCTAGCTCGACCGCTAAGGTTGGAAAGCACAAAAGCAACGCGGAGTTGCTCGGTCGAGATCAAAGCCGCGTCCATCGCGAGCTCTACCTCTCGAACCCAGAAGTGAAGGTTCGCACCTTCTTTCCCTTCATACGGCTTCACCTTCAGCCGTATTGGCTTCGGGGTGTGGCGGCTTGTCTCCGCCGCCGGAGCCTGCAAATTTCCCCGCACAAGTGCGATTAGCCCTCGCTTGTAGGTGTCAAAAGCATTGACATGCTTCTTCTGCTCAGCCGGTGTCGACGCTACCAAGCTCCGTAGAGCCTCCATCCCGAAGACTCCCGAACCGACTCAAACTGTGAGTCGTTCAGATGAGATAAGTCGTCCTATCCATGGCGATGAGTCTCAGATAGGTCCAGGTAGTCTACCCGCGTTGGCGTGGATTGACTAAAAGTGCAACCAAGTGTGACGGGGTCACACAGCCCCTTGCGCTATAGGAAGTCGATTAGTATTTCACAGGTTTAAGGGGGCGAAGTGACCAATTTAAGGTAAGTTGTGAGCTGAATGTATTTACAGGTAGGCTAAGCTTGAGAAACTATAAGTCACCTATAGTAAAGCTATGTCATCAGCCAATGGTTGGCCTTTGACGCCCCTGGTATTATGTACATGTAGCAGGTATCCCGAAGTGCTAATGTGTCACACTTCATGTAGCATATGGGGATTCGTACCCCTTTACACGATCTGATTGGCTACTCGGTCCGTGGTGAGCACTCTGGTAAAAAGCTGCATGTACCGCTGGAATGAGACCAATTCGTGCTATGTGATGCTGTTTTACGTTGTATCGGTCTGAGCACGCACAAACGCAAAAGGAAAAAATAGAAGCTCTCCTCAACATAGTCATCGACAGGAGTTTTTGCAGCTCATTTCTTAAGCATAGGTCAACAAAACACTGCTCTGTTTAAGGGCCGTGTTTAGTGATTTTAATCTATCGGACAATAATGTCACACAATAATAGGGTCAGACTTTGAAAAAAATCCGGGGTTTCTAAAAGCATGACTCGCTAATTACAATCGGGCATGAGCTTTGAAAACAGCGCGTAGATACTGCGGCTACGAAGCAGACGCACTACAGTACTTGCAGATCACTTTAATTTTTAGGCTTTGGAGAAAAAGGTAAGAAGTAAATAAAAGTAAGGATTGAAAACTTAAGACTATTAAACGAACAAGCAGTTTCAATATAGCGCCCCGGAGGGGATTTTACTTACTTACAAGTACTATGATCTGAAAGAGCTAGAGTATGCATTTAAGACCACGACCGAGTAGAGTCTTGGATTACGATGGACTTGCAGAAAATGAAAAAATAAGATCGTCAGATGATTAAAAATAAACAAACTTACTTGGAAGTAGATTCTGATGTTTTAATATAGCGCCACTTATTAATGAGTAGTACTGTGAAAGTTGAAAAAAGAAGAAATCCATTTTACCAAATTACTACCGCTTACGCAGCGTACAAGTTGAACGCCGAGGACGTCGTCAACGTCAACCCCTTCGCTGCCATATCCTTCAAGAATTGCTGCGCAAAACAACGGGCCACAAAGTCAAGTTACAGATTATTCAAGTGGAACATCTACATAGCATGTTCTTACCTCAGCTTCAGCCTCGAATCCAGCCACCGGCGACGAACAATCCGTCAGAATTACAAGATCACTCAGTCTTTCCACCGGCCAATTGTCCACAAGATCGCGGACAGTGAAGTTCACGCAGTGTGAAAGCGCCTCACCCACAATGACGAGCTTGCCAGCGCGTTGTAGCGACTTGATCAGCGCCGTATTCAAGCTGCAAACCGATAAAATTAAAATAGTACTAAGTATTTCGAAATATTTCTACGACCTCTTCAATGGTTCATCACCTCGTGGACGGATCGTAGGGCAGTTCATACTCCGCTTTCAAAGCAGAATAATGCTCAGTTAGCGGATTGCTGCCTTTCATCACGTATTGGATCGGCTTCAGCGACGCCTTCGTCCACTCAAGCGCAGACTCGAGCACGTCTGGAACGATATTGTGGCCCGGTGATCCGATAATACAGTGCTCCGGCCAGATTGTGAGTGAGAACTTGCCACTAGCCTCGAGTGATTGAGTGTACTCCAGCACATATTCGTTCAAGCTCGAGTCTCGTGGCTTCCACACTCCGTCCGTGATGTTCTGCGCGTAGATCGGCGTGAACGGACTTGGAGATTTCCCAGCCTCGTTCTCCCAGAAGATTCCATGTGCGATGTGGTAGCGTTGGTGCGAGTCCATGGTCAGGACGACTTGTGATAGCTCGGCTGTGTGGCTCGAGATAAACGCAGCAATTCGAGCAGCGTCTGCGTTGGCAGAGTCGATAGCGAGGGACCCTCCCGGATGGAAGCTCACTTGCTGGTCGACAACGAGGATGCCGAGTCCGCCTTCGGGTATTTCATTCGCCAACCGAGTAGACTTCATTATGTCGCTCTCGACCCCAGCAGTGCAGTCCGTATCGTCGACTGTTGCAGTGATTGTAGATAGCAGCAACGCAGCACAGGAAGCAACCCAACCGAGTTTGAAGTGGAGCATGGAGTAGAGCTTGATAGTACCAAGTAATCGGTAGTTTTGAAAATGTGAAATGTGGCTTCGAGCAGCAAGACCCGTCGACCCACGTACACACGCAGACGTTGTATTACATTTTTACGGTTCATTTTTTATGCAAGATTTATTTATCTGACCATGATACCCGACGGTGTTGGGTACCATGGTCAGTTGTGCTGATTTCTGTTAACAGATCCTTTGAAGTATCTGCGCGTTTGGTCTCCGGCTGACAGCCCCAGGGTGACCAAAGTCTTCCACAGATTGTTAGAGGAAAAGTCTTGAGCCGCATAACACGCGATCACGCGACGCAAGTCGCTCAGCATCTCGCTGAGTGTGGTCTGCCTCGCCGTTCTGGTGACTTTGGTAACGGAAGCAAACCGCTCCATGGTGTTTCACACTCTCGGGGCCCACAGCGTCAGCGCGACCCCATCCAGGCGGTGGAAGGACAGACATACTCTCTGTCGTTTCCGAAGCTGCCTCGTCACCGGAGTACGTGCTTATCATATATATTTTTTTATTTAGCAAATTCATTGTATATTTTTTTACTTGTTGTAGACTTCCTGCTGGAAGAACGCTACATACCGACCTGGTATCACTTCAGCCTTCATTTAACGCGAGTTGTGCCAGTATTTGTACGAGTTCACGCTCATCGTAGATACTCAAATTCAATGGTGGATATTGTCGATCAGGCTGTAGTGGATCTAAGAGATTTAGCCAGCCCAGTCGCTTAACGCATTCTTCTTGGTCTTCTAACGACAATCCGTCGAATATCTACACGAAAGCAACACGTTAATTATCCTAAGTGCGGTACGTGTTACCGATATGCTTACGTGGATAAAGTTCTCGAGATCGACGATACGAGAGAAAACCAGACAAGCCGCTCGAGCTCGAGCTCTTACTGCGTTAGGGAATGCTGCTACCAGCTCTTGTGCTTGGACGCTAGTAAGCCAGCGATCTGCCACCAGAATCTCCAGTAACTGTAATTTCTGCTGTAACCCTCCCACCGTATTCGTGAGTCGATCCATCGTTTGGCCCGCGATGCTTCGTCTTTTATTCCGATTCCGTTTTTCAGTAGCTCCATGATCTCTCACAAACCTCCTCACTGAGGAGTCCTCAGTACTTCCCAGCGCAGTAAAGCTTGCGTCCTCTTCTTCTCATTGGACGGAGTTACCGGTAGCTCTTCCTCTTTGTCGCCACAGATCGCGGAGATCTCACTATCGTCTGGATGTTGTGCCAATACGACTACCAGCTGTTCGAATCGACGTTGACTCAGTGGCTTCGTGCCTCGTGGAGGTCGAGTTGTACTCACGTAATAGAAGAAAAGCTTGGAAGGCAGCACAGAGCGTTCAGCCGGTCCTAGCAGCGTATGGAGGATGTAAGAGCTAGAGAGCAATACCGGTTCGCCAAGTGGTGACGTAGGGTTCGTCACGGGGGGATTGTTCTCCATGTGTCGATCGCTTCTAAAAGTAGGAGCCATTTAAATGTAAATACACTTAAATGTCAACTTTAGGAAACTAATCAGGAAGTAACGTAAACACGTAAGTGCCGGGCAAAAGGCCGCGACAGGACTGCGGTGTCTGGCGAGGCTGCTCTTCTCTGCTGCTCTCTGATGAGCGGCAGGCGTCAAAACGCAAAGTGTTGAGCAGCCTCCGCCAGAACACCGCTGTACCGCAAAAGTAGATTAGTATACAAATAGCAAATAAGTCAATACTAAACTCTAGATAAATGCACTCTCGTTTGAGTACACCATCTTGGCAGCGCACAGCCAACGATGTCCTTGTGCATACAGTCCTTGGTATAGTCCTTCGCCATTGCACGCATGTGTACTCAGTGTAGCCGGTTGTAGTGCAGCCGCAAGCTGCACTGCCAGGCGCATGAGTGTCCTTGGGATGTGTCTTTGCAGACACTGGCAGTGGACGGTGGCTCGTAGATGGGGGCACCGGACACTGGCAGACTGCAATGCACTGGCGCTCGACACGCAGGTAAGTTTTATAGCTCACACTCCCACTTGATCTCGGCGACGCACTTGGAAGTCGACGCGATCACACACGCGCATCCTAGTTGCCGCCATAGTCCTAGTAGTAGCGTAGTCGCAGCTCAAAGACAATAGCAGTCCACTCAGTAACAGTACTCCCACTCGATCGCCCTCGTCTTCATCAATGTCGCTCAGGTACAGCCTCCGCATCAACAGCAGTAGTCAACGCAGTAGCAGTAGTCGTAGTTGTAGCCATGTCCTCGGATACGTTGTCATCGCTCGACACAATAGGTAAGACTTTCATAGCCTTGCGAAAGTGCGTGAACTTCACCACTGCAAGTGCCTTTGTCATTATATCGGCCACCATCTCATCAGTTCCGATGTGTTGGGTTGTAAGTTGCTTCAACTCCACATGGCGTCTGATCATGTGGGACTTGTTATCGATATGTTTCGATTTCGAATGTTTGCCAGGTTTCGCAGTTAAGGCAATGGCTCCTTGATTGTCTCCCAGTAGTTGAGGTACTGGATGCTTCCAGCTCAACTCTTTGCATAGGCCAGCAAGCCACAACAAGTCCTTGGTCGCCTCTGCCATTGCTACGTACTCAGCTTCACAGGTACTAAGCGCGTTGATCTCTTGCTTGCGAGATGCGTAGGAGATGACGTTGTCGTCCAGCATAGTGATGTAGCCACTGATACTCCGTCGATCCACAGGGTCGTTCGCATAATCAGCATCAGAGTAGCCACTAACTTGCACATCAGTCTGTAGCTTCACATTCATCACTAGTCCGTAGTCACATGTAGCCTTCAGGTAACGCAGCACCCTCTTGGCTTGTGCGAAATGCATATGATCATAGCTCGCAAGATACTTGCCCAGGTGTCGGGTAGCATGAGCTATGTCAGGTCTCGATGCACTAACGAGGTACTGGAGAGCACCCACCAGTTCTCTGTAGGGAAGATACTCCTTCGAAGCAGGCACGTCTGTCTTCGAGGGCGTCGTAGCTTCTGGTGTAGCGCAGCCATTACAGTTCTCCATATGAAAACGCTTCAACACCTCCAGTACGTACTGCTTCTGGCAGTACACTATTTGCCGGCGCGGCCGGTCAATCAGGATCTCGACGCCTAAGAGATATTTGACTGTGCCCATCGTCGTGAGCTCGAATATCTCTTGCAGTGAGGCAGCGATTGTGGCACACAGGTCACGTGAACCCATCAGCAGTAGATCGTCCACGTAAACAGTCAGTAGCAACTTGACTTCACCATCCTTCCTCAATGTATATAGGCCGTAGTCAGAGTCCGTCCTAGTAAAGCCCATCGCAACAAGCTTCGCATGAAGCGTGCGATTCCAAACGTTCGGTGCTTGCTTCAGTCCGTACAGGCTCTTCAACAATCTGCAAATGGACCCAGGTCCATCCACCTGGAAGCCAGGAGGCTACTCCATGAAGACAGTCTCGTCCAAGTCTCCATACAGAAAAGCCGTCTTCACGTCAAATTGCAACACCTCCCAACCTCTTTGTACAGCGTAGTGGATAGCCGCACGTATGGTTTCGAACCGGATCACAGGTGCATAGGTCTCAGAGTAGTTAATCCCAAGTTGTTGTTTGAATCCATGGATCACTAGTCGCGCCTTGAAACGTTTGATTCGTCCACGCTCATCTCGCTTCACAGCAAAGACCCACCTACACGTTATCACCTTCACTTTCTTGGCATCTTTGCGGGGTACAAGTTTCCAGGTCTTGTGACCCTTCAACGATTGAAGTTCCACCAACATTGCAGCTCTCCACTGCTGCCAGTACTTGCTTGCACGTGCTTGTTTGTACGTCGTCGGAATCTGCACATCCGTAGTCATAGCCTGCACTAGGCCTACCACGTAATCCGACAATCGAACATTCGCCTTCTGCTTCCTTCTTGGTCGCTTTAGGCAGGGCTCTCTTGATGGAGATTGAATCTCGAAGCCACTTGTCTCCTTCTCCACCATTGCAGGTTTCTTCTTTGTTCTGCGTCTCTTGCGCTTCCTCACTTCCAAACCTTCCTCGGTTTCTTCCGTAGGATCCTGCAACACGGCTGGTGCTGCAACACCAGCAGTCTCCGCACTGTCCTTGCTCACAGGTGCGTCAACGATTGACAAACTTCCACTTGAACTTAACTCAGTTTCTGCAGGTTCGTCAGCAAGTGGTACCGCCTCAAGTGGCTTCTCCGCACTAGAGATGCCGTCACTCCAACCTGGAAGGTACGTTTCCATGTTGGTCTTGATGCGCGCCACAGGTACAGTCTCGCGTAGAGTATGATCACCATCAAAGAATGCGTTCTCTAATAGATGCTTCATGTAGATGCCATCGGTTGTGAATTCTTCATGGAACTTCACATTCCCACTACGAGCTGTCACCACTTGAGCTGTCACCAGGTCAATGAACTTGTAGCCTAGGGTCGATTCGCTATAACCCAGTAATAGACACAGTCTTGCCCTCGCTTCCAGCTTTTCTTTCGCTTGTCTTGACTCAGGGGGGATACGCACGTGTGCCAGACAGCCCCAAGTACGCAAATCATCCAGCATGGGCTCCGATTCGTACAGTTTCTGGTGCGGGGACACCAATCCTAAAGGCTTGGTGGGTAGCCAGTTTAACGTCGTCACCACATGCAGGAAGGCTTCTCCCCACAAGGAGTTGGGCATGTGTGTAGCCATCAGCATCGCTCTGATTCTTGGTAGAACCACACCATTAGCACGCTCCACAATGCCGTTCTCTTGAGGAGAATAGGCGTTCGTAAACTGCTGCTCAATCCCTTGGTCGACGCAGTAGTCACTTAGCTCCTTGCTTGCAAATTCACCTCCTTGGTCAGAGTGTAGTCGTCGCACCTTCTTCTCAGGAAAACGAGTTCGCAGCCTGTTCAGTAGGACCTTGATGTGAAACGTTGCTTCACTCTTCTTCTTGAGTAGGAACGGCCACTTGTACCTTGTAGACTCATCTATGATAAAGAGAAACATTGTAGCTCCATCCACAGACTGTTCGTTCACAGAGCAAATGTCCATCATGAGAGTCTCCAGAGGTTCGGACTTCCGCGATGGAATCCGTTTATAAGACATTCGTTTTGCCTTCCTGGCAGCACAAGCAACGCACTCGTAGGAAGTCAGACCTTTTGCATTCATCTTAACTCCAACATCGAGTTTGTTTGCCAACACTTTCACCGTCTCCATGCTCATATGACCAAATCGTTGGTGAAGCAGCTCCATGGCTTTCTTGCTGTCCATGTCCTCTTTTAGAGCCGCCATCACCATTACTCCAGTCACTTTTTCTGCACGTAGTCGGTAGATACTGTCACGCATCATGAACTTGAGTGATGTGCTTGGCTTGGAGATCCAAGCAGTCTGTTGGTCCTCTGAGCATGTCAACTTGAAGTTGCCCTTCGTTTGTAGGTAGCCCAAACTAATGATGTTCACCTTCGCGTTCGGTGTGTACACCACGTCGTCCAGGAGACGGTCCTCGAGCTGGCCAGTTGCCTGGTTAACAACACGCAATAGCACAGACCCACAAACAGAAGTGTGTTCAGTTGTGCCATTCGCAAAGTCAAGTCGACTAGCTTGGTCTTCCCTTATGGTAGTAAACAATGACAGGTCACCACAGACATTTGCCTGGGATCCTGAATCAAGTATCCACTCCACAAACTCAGACTGAGCTGATTGCATACCTTGGTTCTGGTTCACAGCGTTGACTTGACGAGAGCTGGGTGGTCTGTTCTCACGACGGTCTTCAAATCGACGCGGAGACATGTTCCGCCCTTGGAAATTGTCACGTCGAGGTGAAGGTCCTCGTCCTCTCGAAGGATTGTCACGCCACTGCTGCTGCGGAGACGACGGTCCATAGCGACTCAGTCGATCATCGCGTTGGGGTGGCGGCTCATAGCGACTCGGTCTCTCGTTACGCCACTGCTGCTGACGCGGTGGAGATCGATAACGCCCTGGATTCCCTCTTGGTTCACATCCTCGCATTGACGGAGAACGGCCTCTTCCTCTTGGTGGAGTTCGTTCTCGATTGAAGAATCGGGGCGGTGACCGACTTCGTCCTCGTCCTTGAATAGGAGGGTCAAAGTGTCCAACATCTTGACTCCAGAGTCCTCTCTCGTACGCACTCTCCGAGTTAGGTCTGTGATCATTGCCGCATCCCTGGTTCTTGGTGTCTGTCAAACCCGACATCAGGACGA
>NW_003303737.1:575742-577788 GCF_000142945.1 Phytophthora infestans T30-4 | reverse complement strand
AAGTCGGCTGTCCCAGTGAGACCCGTTCACTCATCACGCCATGGCCTCCTTCCTCTACAGAACGGCGCAGTTACGCTCTGTTTTTTATTCTGCATCTCCCCCTGGGATCCTTGCCCTGTAGGTTGTTTGAGCTTGCCTCCTCCGGCTTGCCCTTGTACTTGGTACATTCCGACAAGAGCAATTTGCATTGATTGCGCGACCGGTTGTCTGGTCTGTGCACGCAGCTGGTCACGCTGGTGTTCAGCCGCGCGTAGTCGTTTGTAAGGCTTCAGTAAGTGTAAGTGTCTTACGATCATGATTGTTAAGCCAATCGTCGTGTTCACGGGCGAGATCTTTAAACGCTTCCCACGCTGTTCGATAGTAGTAGGCTTGCATGTTGCCACCCAGCAAACTCACCATTAGCTTGATGTAGAAGTGTCACCTTCTTTGCAATGTCGTCAGCATACTGCGATACTGACTCGTTTGGCTTGAGCCGGCGCGTCACTAGTTCTTGCAGTAGGTAATCAGGATTAATACCATCTCCAGCCTCAAAGTGCTGCGTAATCGCATCGTAGAGCATAGCGGCGGCGTCCATGTTGTCGTGGATGTCGTCGATTTTGAACGTCGTACGTAGGTCAACAGACAGCGACAACGCGAGTGCTGAGAATGCCTTGTTCTTGCGCGACTTGTACCACACGCGATATTTGTCACGACGCATGCCTTCTACTGCATCGTAACGCTCAGGGCCATAGGTGATGTCTCCCAGCATCTTCGGCTCGAAGTGCAACGGCACCTCGCTCTTCCAGGCCTTGTAGTCGCCTTTCAGATGGAGCTTGGGCAGCTTGATCGGAGGCGAGTTGATGAGGACCTTGGTGTACTCAGCCAGCTCGCCGTCGTTGTAGCGGCCAGTAGGGTTCATGTTGTCTAGAGGGCGCCACGGATCGTCGGGGTCTCGGTCGCCGTTTTGTTCGTTTAGCGGCGACTGGGGAGGATTGTCAACTGGCACGGATTCTTCCGTGTTCGTCGACGAAAGTTTATGCATACTTTCGAGTAACATTTGGAATAACGGGCGGCCACCCGGGATTCCAGCCAATGAACGAATTAGTCGTTCTGCATCACTGTGCGACAGTGTTGCGTCATTGTTCAAGATTGAATTTCCTGCCAATGGGGTTGAAGCTTGATCTTGATTGGTCGAAATTCCAGAACTTGTGTCTGGAACGCCAGCAGCCACGTCAGTCGCAGACTGCGCCCTGATTGGGCTCATAACCAGTGGTGACGTAGGGTTCGTCATGGGGGGATTGTTCTCCATGTGTCGATCGCTTCTAAGAGTAGGAGCCATTTAAATGTAAATACACTTAAATGTCAACTTTAGGAAACTAATCAGGAAGTAACGTAAACACGTAAGTGCCGGGCAAAAGGCCGCGACAGGACTGCGGTGTCTGGCGAGGCTGCTCTTCTCTGCTGCTCTCTGATGAGCGGCAGGCGTCAAAACGCAAAGTGTTGAGCAGCCTCCGCCAGAACACCGCTGTACCGCAAAAGTAGATTAGTATACAAATAGCAAATAAGTCAATACTAAACTCTAGATAAATGCACTCTCGTTTGAGTACACCATCTTGGCAGCGCACAGCCAACGATGTCCTTGTGCATACAGTCCTTGGTATAGTCCTTCGCCATTGCACGCATGTGTACTCTGTGACGGGGTCACACAGCACCTTGCGCTAGAGGAAGTTATCTTCCGAGAGTATACAAACTCTCAGTGAACGGCAGTTCACAGGTCCCCTCTTTAATTAAAGAGAGCGAAGTGACCTAAATAAGGTAGATTGTAAACTGAGTATATTTATAGGTAGGTTAAGTTTGTGGTTAATACAAACTATCAGTTACCTATAGAAATGCAATGTCATTTAACCAATGGTTGGTTTTGAATGACCTTGGTACCTTGTACCAAATATCCCGGAGTATGACATGTCATACTCCTGAAGTGTGAAGTGTCACACTTCATGTAAACAGGGTACACTTTAGTGCTACGTACCCGGTTACATCCTTCCCCCCACTTAGGTTCGGGTTTAC
>NW_003303737.1:573702-574718 GCF_000142945.1 Phytophthora infestans T30-4 | reverse complement strand
CTCCGCGAGGAGAAGGAGACTCGACGCTCCTATCAGATGTCTCTTCGGCTCCTCGGATGAAGAGGAGGAGAAGGAGGAAGAAGAGGAAGAGGAGGGTGCCATTGTTGAGCCCCGGGAGGTCTCGAATGACCTCGACCAGCAGCAGGAGGATTTCCAAGCTGCCCAGCGTGTGCGTGGGGGTTCGGTGGCGGCACCCGTCAGCCAGGGAGCTGCCATCAACTCAAGAGGGTATTGGCCTCCCGAGGAGAGCTCTGGGGCTGACCTCTTCTTAGAGCTTCTCGTCGCTCCTCGTGGCCTTGTGGGCGGCCACACTTCTAGGGGCATCTATGAACGAGCCCTTGTTCAGAAAGAACAGTTGTTCGTCGACAACGTGGAGGCTGCTCGGTGTGTGCTTCTCGCGCCACACCGCATTCCCCTTAAGGACTTCACGACTTGTCGTAAGAAGCCCGAGACCCGGGGTGGTCTCTATCCTGTTTGGGGATACCCCTGGGTTATGCCCGAGAACTGTCCCACATGGAGTTCTTGTGAGGACATGTTCTGGGCGTGGGTGGAGACTCTCAAGTACTCGCCCACGGAGTTATGGGAACTCCATGAAGATCAGCAGCTGTCCCACATCCTGGACCAGCGTGATCTTCGTGTGAGGTTTGCCCACTTGATCAGCAAGCGTATGCTGCCAAGGGACATCCTGAAGCGCGCGGCTTCTAGCGCTCACGATGAGCGCGGGTACGGTATGTATTCATCATCCGTACCCCGTTCGGGCAAGAAGCCCCGGACTACTTATGAAGCTGCCGCCGCTTCTGTTCCCAGATTGCGACAGCCTTCGGGCAGTCAATCAGGAGCCGTTCAATCGGCTCCCACGAGTTCTCGGAGTGGGCATAACCCCTCCACTTCACGAGGAGCTGTCGCTTCCCGCGACACCGTTGCTCCTGGAGGATCCGCTCCACGTGGAAGTGGACTTCTCCATTCCGGTCAAGCAGGGGCGGAGTTGTCTCGTACGAGTACGAGTACTCGGCGCC
>NW_003303737.1:569918-571775 GCF_000142945.1 Phytophthora infestans T30-4 | reverse complement strand
TTCGGCGAGTTAGTCGCCGTCCTCAAGGACGCGTGGTCTGTGTAGATCACAAAGGGCGTAGAGCCCAGAAGGTGAACACGGAACTTCACAAGGGCATATTTCATTGCCAGGAGCTCCTTGTCATGGACAGGGTAGTTCCGCTCGGCGGCTTTGAGCTGCCTGGACTGGAATGAGATGACTCGTTCCTGTCCAGCCGTGTCGTCCTGCAGCAATGCACACCCGATGGCGTAATCGGAGGCATCGCAGACGACGCTAAACGGCTTCGTCTCGTCCGGCAGAGCCAGGACAGGGGCCTCTTGGAGACTGGCCTTGATGCTGTCAAAAGCATCCTGGTGCTCTTGCTCCCAGCGCCAGTCGACGTCCTTCTGAAGGAGGCTCGACAAAGGCTTAGCGAAGCCCGCGTACCCAGCGCTGTACTTGTGAAGGTAGTTGGCCAAACCCAACCACTTTCGAAGATCCTTCTGGGATCGGGGCGTCGGCCATGCTGCTATGGCCTTGACCTTGTCTGGGTCAGCCCGAACGCCCACGTTGCTTACGAAGCAACCGAGAACTTTGATCTCTGGTGACGCGAAAACGCACTTGTCGATGTTGGCGTAGAGCTTGTTCGCTCGCATCACGTCCAACACTCGACGGAGGTGTCCTAGATGCACCTCCATGGCCGTCTTGCCTCCCTCGGCACGGCTATGGACGAAAATGTCGTCGAAGTACGTCTGTACGAAGGTACGCAAAGGGCGGAACAATTGCGTCACCAGGCGATTGAACGTCGCCGGGGCGTTAGACAAGCCCTGCGGCATGACGAGCCACTCCCAAAGCATGCCGCTTGGAGTGCTTACCGCGGTGAGCGGGATGTCACTCTCTCGCATCAGGATTTGGTAGTATCCGTCTACCAAATCCAGCGCACTGTACAGTACGCTCCCGGCCATGTTGTTCAACAACACATCCTTTCGTGGGATCGGTGTTTGGGCCGGCACCGTTGCATTGTTCAGCTTGTTATAAGCGTGAACCAGACGCCACTTTCCGTTCGGCTTACGAACGCAGAAAGTCGGCGTCGAGTGCGGGGATTTCGACTCCCGCACCATGCCTGCCTTCGCTTTCGCGGCGAAGAAGGCATCAATGACCTCGCACTGTTCGCGCGGGAGAGGCCATTGCCTCGTGACACAATACTTTGTGCCGGGCACGAGATCAATCTCGTGCCGTACGCCTCGATCCGGTGGGAGTTGGGTCGGTGGGTGTTTATTCACCACGTCCGCATACTCCGTCACCAAAGGATACACCGGATCCTTGGGGTTCTTGAGAATCTCAGAACCCAAGCGCGCCTGACGCTGCTTGTTCATGTCTTCCAGGACGTTCTCGTCCAAGACAGAGGAGGAGTTCAGCTCCTCCTGAGTGGTCTCAGGTCTTATGAGTACCATCTCAGCGATCTCTCCAGCCTTGAGGTTGGCCAGGAAAGACTCAGCCGTCATTTCCTCGAGGTTCAGTATCTCTGCAACCTCTGGCAACTGTTCCAAGTGGACACCAGATGCCTTGACGGGTAAACCCGTCTCGCTATCGAAGATGTGATAGCACTCTTCCACCGGCCTTGTCGGAGGAGCCCGGGCCCTGGACTCCGAGTCGCTTGAAGCGACGTCGATCGGAACGAAGTTCGGATCCGACTTGAGGCGGCGGCGGCGTCTTTGCCGACGGCTTCTGTGACGGAGAGCTTTGCTGCCCACGTCTAGGGATGTCGTCGCTACGACATCCGAGGCACTCGTGGCCTCGTGTGGTACTGTTGTACCCACACCGGAAGCGTGTTCAACGCCTTCCTCTTCAGTTAAGGTCTGGGCAACCGCGTGTGGCACTGAGGTAACCCACACGGGA
>NW_003303737.1:398410-569818 GCF_000142945.1 Phytophthora infestans T30-4 | reverse complement strand
TTCGCACTGTGTTACCCACACAGGAAGCGTATCCGACGCCTTCCTCTTCAGTTATGGTCTGGGCGACCGTGAGTGGAACTCTGTTACCCACTCTGAACACGCTGTTCTCAGTGTTCATGACAGCTGCAGCTGTCTGCGGAACTAAGTTACCCGCCTGTGGACCTAAGTTACCCACTTGGCCGGCGCCTCTTCTGGGCGCGGCCACCATCAAAACATCCTCGGAGTCGTCATATACGTCGACGACTCCCAAGCATCTGCCGGATGCTTTGGTACCCTGGCAGCCCTCGCGGGCGCCCCGGGTCCTGACAGAGGTGGGAACATGACTCACCAATGCTCTGTCGGACTGCGCAGGGCGGCTGGCACCGATTGCCTTGCCTCGCCAGTCGATCCAGGGCTCGTGCTTCTCAAGCCAGGGCATGCCCAGGATCATATCATATGGATCCATATCGAGAACAGTGAACTGTTCGAGGCTGTCAAAGTCTTCAAACTTGACAGCCAGATCCACTTGGACGTTGGGGACAGTGACGACCTTCCCGTCGGCCAGTCGCACTGACACCGTCCCGTTGCCCTTGCTTTCTCGCAAAGCTTCGGACAACTTGTTGCTGTTACGAGCAACCGTCTGGCGGCGTGCGAAATTCTTCGACGCCCCAGAGTCAATCAAGATTCTAAAGGGGTGATCGTACCCCCGTACACATCCGTGTACTACGAGCAACCCGCCGCTGCTCTTCGCCGATTCGAGAGTGCGAAGACTCTCAGGGGCTAAGTCCCCGTGGTACACGCCACCCGCGCACCCATCACGAAGACTTAGTTCTTCCCCAGTAGGGCGCCCCGCCCCTACTGGTTCCCTGCGTTCCCCTGTCCCCGGGATCCTGGCTTCTGCCAGCGACCCTTGAGGACGGGCTTGGGGAAGGACCGTCTGCGGAGTCTTTCCGCGGGACAGTCGCGCTTGAAGTGGCCCATCTTCCCACAGCCGAAGCAGCGGATGTCACGCTGTTCGGCGGACCCGAGTTCCATGGGAACTGGTCCGTTGGGGCTTGTTCGACCGGGAGCCGACAAGGAACTCCCAGGCCACGCTGAGGCCGGCGTACGCGCCTGGCGATGGCTGTATTCTTCTTGAAGAGCCACTTGAATCGCCTCTTCAAGGGTGTTTGCCTGCACCCGGAACAGCTGAGTGCGTGCGGGGCCCACTCGAAGGCCGTCCATGAACACAGTCATCTTGATGTGTTCATTGAGTGGGTTTCCCACTAGGGACGCCGTGAGCTCCCGTATCTCTTGCACATACTCGTGCAGTTCGCGTCTTCCTTGTTTACACGCGAGGAAGCGCGAACGCTGGCGGTACTCGTAGTTCGCCGGGAGGAACGCGGCTCGGAGCTGTTCGCACAGCTGAGCCCAGGATGTGAAACATCCAGGGGATGTCGCTTCCCGAGTGTACACCCAACTCTTAGCACGACCGCTAAGGTTGGAGAGTGCAAAAGCAACACGCAGTTGCTCGGTCGAGATCAGAGCCGCGTCCATCGCAAGCTCTACTTCTCGGACCCAGAAGTGAAGGTTCTCGCCTTCCTTCCCTTCATACGGCTTTACCTTCAGCCGTATTGGCTTCGGGTGAGGCGGGATTTGCTCCCGCCGCCGGAGCCTGCAGGTTCTCCCGCACATGCGCGATGAGGCCCTGCTCGTACGCGTCGAATGCATTGACGCGCTCGAGCTGCTCAGCCGGTGTTGATACCACCAGGCTCTGCAGGGCCTCCATCCCGAAGATGCCTGCCATCTTCCGAACCGACTCGAACTGAGAGTCGTTCATATGGGAGAAGTCGTTCCTATCCATGGCAACGAACTTCGGAGGTTCAGGTAGTCTACCCGCGATGGCGTGGATTGACTACAAGTGCTACCAAGTGTGACGGGGTCACACAGCACCTTGCGCTAGAGGAAGTTATCTTCCGAGAGTATACAAACTCTCAGTGAACGGCAGTTCACAGGTCCCCTCTTTAATTAAAGAGAGCGAAGTGACCTAAATAAGGTAGATTGTAAACTGAGTATATTTATAGGTAGGTTAAGTTTGTGGTTAATACAAACTATCAGTTACCTATAGAAATGCAATGTCATTTAACCAATGGTTGGTTTTGAATGACCTTGGTACCTTGTACCAAATATCCCGGAGTATGACATGTCATACTCCTGAAGTGTGAAGTGTCACACTTCATGTAACCAGGGTACACTTAGTGCTACGTACCCCGTTACATACTTAGTGTAGCCGGTTGTAGTGCAGCCGCAAGCTGCACTGCCAGGCGCATGAGTGTCCTTGGGATGTGTCTTTGCAGACACTGGCAGTGGACGGTGGCTCGTAGATGGGGGCACCGGACACTGGCAGACTGCAATGCACTGGCGCTCGACACGCAGGTAAGTTTTATAGCTCACACGCCGTCCAGTGTAGCCCATCTGAAGTTCTCCCAATTTCCACTTTGGGACGTATCTCCACGTCCAGACCGCCAGCGACTAAACTGCTTTTCCTCTTGAGCGACCAATGCAAATCTTTGCAGAGCGATTTGATGATCCTCACGAGCAAGATCAAACATTAGTCAGAGAACCTACCAAGACACTGTACAGTTGAGTACCCAACCAACGACGCAACGCTAGCTGCTCAAGCCACTGGTTGTGGATATCCACAATACGCGTCACCAGGTTAGTCGCTTCACGGTGATCGACAATGCGAGGCAGCAATTTCGCAAGAGCTGGCAGTCTCCGACCCGGTCGCTCAGTAGATGAAGCTACCCCCTGTCGAGTAAGTAGCTGCTCGCCTTGAGACGCAGATAAGTACATTCCCGATTCAGCGAGCACGCTGTGTAGAAATTCCGTCTGCTCCGTAATATTATACTTGACGCATTGGCAAGAAATCTCGACAACATTTTATCTGGCATCACCATGGAGTCTGCAGGCCGAGTGTCACTTGTGCTGCCTCCAGTATTGCTGTCTACCCCGCCACAGTGAGCGAAGTCTGCCGTGAGTTGACCAGAATCCGGAACCTGCCAGAATGCCCCAGTACCAACTTCGCACGGTTCAAGTCTCATTATTTTCGCGTCCTCGTTTCCGTTGGCTTTCTGGGGATCCTTAACTGTAAAAATTTCGGAAGTCATAAATTCCAGGAGCTCGAAAGCGTCAATTTCCCCCGAACCATCCAGATCGTACTTAGCAGTCATGCGAGCAATGGCATCGTCGACTTCGGCTTCTTCCGACACACCCAGTAGCTGAAATGCGCGTCGAAGCTCGTCTGTATCTAATGAACCGGAATTATTCGAATCGACAAACGTAAACCCAACACGAGCGAAGAGATCAGCAAATTCTCGTTTCATAATCATATTTTTCAAGTAACCTCGCGAGTTGGGCGTCAGAAACTTCGAGACCGCAGCTACGTAGAGCATTTCCAAGCTCACTATACTCCACATAGCCCGATCCGTCTTCATCAAGTCGCTGGAACAGCAATGCGACTGGTTTTAGATATTTCCCACTGCTAGTGGTATCGATGAGTTCCTCGGGCGCTGAAGAAGGACTCACGCATCGATTTACCATTTCGAGTTTTGTTCCTTGTCCTCTTTGCATCGACGCGTTATACTCGAGCTTTGTAAAGTGGAAACGTGCAGATTTCGCTACTGCAAGTCGCAGTAATTCGTGTGCTACCATGTGCTCGTAGGCGTCACTGAGGTCCAATACGTAGCTACCTGCTGGATCTACCGGATTAAAAACATGCAATTGCTCGTCTCCCGTTGCTGCTGACATCTTCGGAGCCGATACATGCAAGTTACAGTCCAAGAGCGATAGCTGACACACAGTCGACGATGATCCCGTATTTGGTCGTGGTGCACAACTGGCGTGCATGAGAGCTTTACCGCCTTGAACACCGAGAGGATTTCCGTCCAGAGTGAGCATCGATAACGATACATTCACAGCCAGACCACTGGCTAGACCCACACACCCTCGAGCGGAGATACCGTTGTAACTTATCGTTAGTTTTCTTAGCCGTGCACCGCTACGTAAGGCTTGAGCAAGTGACAACGCTCCTTTGTCTCCCAATGCGTTGTAACTTAAGTCGAAGTTCTCGCAAGTGAAAATTCATCGGTAAAGCTGCAGCAATGAAGCCACAACCACTAGTGCGTAGTTGATTCCATGATAAATCCAAGTGTTGTAGTGTAAGATTAGCTGTGAGCATGGTACCGAGCGCTTGACCCCCTGATAAGAGCGTAATAGGCTTCTCTTTTTCTTCTTCATCTTCACCAAAATCTAATGAGTGTACCCCTGTACCCACATGGTGTAACCCAATCTGGTTCCCACGGAGCAAAAGCCGATCAATCGATTTGTTGCGTTCCAAGGCTTTCGCTAGTCGCGCACACTCGTGATCACTCAGCGAGACTTCATTCAACGCCAGTATTCGCAACGTACACAAGTTGGAGCGGCTATACCCTCGAAGGATGTTCGCAGCATCGACACCAATGGGATTCGACGAAATGTCAAGTGAAGTCAAGTGCGGTTTGTTCTCCAGCGCTCGTAGTAAGCAGCTGATCCCTGCGTCCGTTAATCGGTTGTCACACACGTTGATACACTCGACTAGCGGCAGTTCAGGTAAACACGCAGCGAAGCGAATGATAAAGTTGTCATCCAGCCCCTGATGGCTGAGGTCGAAGGTTCGTTGGTTGTGTTCCTTCCGTAACAAAAGCGTTGGCGCCGTCTGACCCCCTGCGAGACTTGCACCTAAGAAGAGCGTGCGTGGTGACCGGGGTGCCGATGATAGCAGGTTCAAGTCTCCTCCGCTACCAAGAGAAATCTGCGCTTGCTCTAACGTCGGTAGAGCTCGTCGCATCCCTATCGAGCGTCTCCGTCCAGTTACAGTTGAGTTACTGCGTATCGAGCTGTGATGACGGTGCTCATGCGTGTCACGATCGACGAAAAGATGAGGTTTGCTATGCAGCTCCTTGTACATTAAATAGTACGAGGTGCGTGCATCCGGTCCGAAATACTTGAGCTTCACATTCGAGCCACCGACTTCCATGTCCATTTCGGACTCGCCTTTCTTTAATCCTTCTCGGGCATCCACTGCGTCTTGTGCTGCGAGTTCAGACAGCATACGTGAGTCATCCAGCGGTGCAAAGACGAACGTGTGGCGCTGCAATGGAGACGCCTCGGTCAACGCTTCGACTCGACGAGGTCTCTGCTCTTTGCGTTGTTGCCTGTGCTCCTCCAGCATCTTTTCCACTTGATCAAACGATTCCTCGACTGTCATCGGACACAATCCATTTGCTGCTTTCAACTGCTTCAAACGCGTAGGAGACGGGACTGATAGCGTAGTAGTTGTCGCTTGCGAAGTCAATATTGAAGGTTTAATCGGTGACGCTAGTGGGGTCAAAGTGGACGGCACAGCCGGGGGTCGAGTAATGTGTTTGCATTTGCGGAACGATGGGCTAACTGAATTTTCGAACATGCTTTTGTCCCAGCTCATACGACCAAGAAACCGCGTTGGAGACTGTGATCCCGCATGCTAAAGAAAAGTGGTAAGTGGATATCCTTGATAAAATACCAACGTGGTGACGTACGTGGTGCGGCACTGGTGGCAATTGACTGGCAACAGTTTTCTTCGACATGATGTGATGTTAACGGGCCAAAATAGGTTAGCTATGTTGAAGCGAGTAAGTGTAGCCATTCTTCTGTTGTGTAAAGTGGTGTGGCTTACGTAACCGCTCCACCAGCCAGCCATTCAGCCACGCACTTGTCTCTTTTCTCCCTCTTCGACGTCATATCCCGTCCGGCCCCCCAGGAGCTGTACCCTCCTCTCTCTATACGAACAACACACAGCAAGACCATGGTACGCGGCAAGAAGATCGGACTTGGTGAGTTCCTGGGCGACCAGGCGGCCGCTTATATCCCGGAGGCGGCGCTTCCGTCGGGTCCGCGTGCGCGCGCTGACGACGACGATGGAAACTACCGCGGCGGCCGTGGCGGCGACCGCTTCGGCGGCGACCGATACGCGGACCGCGAGCCGTCGCGCAGCGAACAGTCCGACCAGTGGCGCGGCGACCGTGGTGGCCGTGGCGGCGGCTTCGGAGACCGTGGAGGAGACCGTGGCGGAGACCGATTCGGCCGCGGAGACGACAGTGGCAACTGGCGCGGCGGAGGCGACCGCTTCGGCGGCCCGTCGCGTTACGACCGTCCATCGCGCGACGACTTCCAGGCCGAGGAGCGTCCGTCGCACATGCGTCTGAACCTGGCGCGTCGTGGCGAAGGCTCGAGCTCCGGCGACGCGCGCAATAACAGCGGCGACAAGTGGTCGAGCGCGTTCGGCGGCGGCAGTCGCGGTGGCGACCGGTTCGGACGGGATGACCGTGGCGGCGACCGCTTGGGTCGTGACGACCGTTTCGAGGGTCGCGCGGGTGGCCGCTTCGCCCGTGGTGGCGACGAAGGTCTGTCATCTGGCATGTCCAACATGCGCGTGAGCAGCCGACAGGAACAGACGCCGGCGGAGCCTGCAGTGTCCGACAAGAAGGCGCGTGCCCAGCAGAAACGTGAGGAGCGTAAGCAGAAGGCGGAGGAGGAGCGTCTGGCTGCTGAAGAGGCCAAGCGCGTGGCCGCCGAGGAGAAGAAGAAGGCCGAGGAGGCTGCTGCCAAGAAGGCGGACGTCGACCGGGAGACCATGAAACAGGTGCTGGCCAGTGGAAAGAAGGGCGAGGAACTCGCTGAAGTCGCCAAGGAAATCTTCAAGAAGAACGGACGTCCTAGCGGCGCTGTGCTCTTCGAAACGGTCACAGCTGCAGCGGAGGATGTCGCCAAGTCCAGCGCAAACTGGATCGCGTTGCCTGCGTACGGCGAGCTGCTGAAATTCGGCATGGAATCTGCGGACAAGAAGGATCAGATGGAGGCTCTGTACGCTCTGCAGATCTTCCTTAACAAGCACGAGTTCCCCAAGGGAGTGATCGAGAAGTGCTTCATGGCGCTCTACAGTTTGGACATCATTGACGAGGCTGGTTTCTTCGAGTACAAGTACGACGTGGACGGAGATGTGCCTGGACGCATGAAGGCTATTATCCAGACGTCTACGTGGCTCACGTGGCTTGAGACGCCGGAGGAGGAGAGCGACGAGGAGGATGAAGAATAGATTACGTTGTTTTGAAAAGGGTAACTTACATCTTTCGGTAAGATAACCTCTTTGAATGAATAAGTGCATCGATCATGTAAACACTTGCGTAAGATATTAATACCCATGTTATATTTTGTCCATACAGTTTCTGTCTCTACGAATCCCGCGTCGTGACCGACGTCACCATGTCTTGAATCGTCGACATGGGTGGGCGATAAATTTCGGGAAGTAATTTTCGCTGCAAAGAATTGAACGAGTACTTGAAGCGTCCGACGTTCTTCTTGGCCACGTGGATGCGAACACCGAACTCTCGCATCATGTTGGCGACGTATTTCACCTCTTCCAGAGGCCCAAACTCGGAAGAACCCCCGGTCTCGATCTCTTGTAGCACATGTCGCTTACGCTGCACCAGCAGTCGAGCTTGTTCCAGTGTCGTGCTCATGGCCGTTCGGTCTTTGCCCGACTTGCAGTACGTGACTCGGCCTCCATTTAAACTACGCACCGCGTCGGCCGCATGCAGTAAAATACACGTGTTCTTGGACGCCGAGTTCTCGCTCTCCACACTGACGCGTAAATTACGCAAGATCTCGTCGGGATGCGAGCCCACACTCACCTCCGACATGCCGACGCCGCAGAGCTCAGTGAAGCGGCTGTAATACTCCGAGATGGTTCGGAAACTCGTGCTGTTTATCTTACGCTGGATAGAGACCCCGGAGTGGCCCACCATGTTGGCCAAGCTCTGCATCTCGTTGATTCCTTGCGTGAATAGCACGGACGTGACGCTGATCAGCTCGCCGCTCTTCAAGCTCTCTGGAAGAAGGGCGAAGAGAGCGGGAGAGACCGGGATTTTAACGATATAACCCACGTCTTGCTTCTCCACCAGCACGTCCAGGTCGGTGCCTTCGCAGAGCTTGAACGAGAAGGTCTCGAGACACTTGATGGCCACCCACGCGTCGGAAATCATGTAAAGCTCCTTCCCATGGGACGAGATGAGACTCTCCCACCCGATCAAGAAGCCGACCTTGGCCATTTGATTCAGCACCTTGTCATTGCGCTCCTGTAGACACAAGTCCAGCTCCGCCATGAAGCACGTGACTAGACTGCTCACAGACTGAGACACCGCCACACTCTTCCGTAGATAATACTCCGTGCGCAGCATCTCCAGACGACACAGCGTCCGAACCGCATAGCCGATGGACGTCGAAGCCTCCACGCCTTCTTCCGACTCGACACGAAGCGAGGGGTATTTGGCATACACGGCGTTCTTCTCGTCGCTGCTCCTTTGGTCCAACTGCCGAGAGCTCTTCTTCTTGACGAATCGATTCGCTGACAGCGCCTTCGCTCGCGCGGCGGAAGCCCTGCGAGCCATCATGGAGTACTTGGAGGTCTTCTTCTTCGGCGCAGACTCCACCACGGCTGCAGTAGAGCTTGTTGTATCTGCGTCGTCCTCAGCTTCTGCTTCGTTCTCGTCGTCCAGTGGCGGGTACAGGAAGTCGGAGGAATCTTCCGGGATGAAACAGTTGCTCTCACTAACAGGACTCGCCATGACTCGAGGTGTACACGTACTCTTCTCCAACGCAGTCTCGAAGTTCTGCATCACCAGCTCCATCTCGCGCAGACCGCAGTCGCTCAGTCCCATCGCGTGTGCCGTCGGCGCGCCACAAGTTACGGTCGCGTGGGTCTCCGGGATCATCGCACGCTCTTGCATCGACAACGACTGAAGCGCAGCGGACGCGCCAAAGTGCGCGTCGCTGTCATCCAGGCCCAGTAAATCCTCCGTCGACGTCGAAGCATGCGCCACAGATTTAGACCCAAAGTGACGGAAAATACGGAAGTACGACACGTGCAGATTCGTCGGGATCGCTTGAATGTCTGCGCGCTTCTTGTGTAGACTCGACTTGAATGTTTTCTTGTCTTCTACCAAATGTTCCGTCAGTCGGATCATTTCGGTAACTTCGGTAACTTGTTTGCGAATATGTAACACATGTGGATACAGAAAGTTCAGAGGGATCTCGCGTTCAATAACCCCGTCACTCGGAGGCGGCGAGCAGTCAGCAGCTCGTCTGTGTCGTCTAGACCGACAAGACTCCACTCCGTGACCCGTGAGGAGGTCATCGCTAAGAGGATTCGCCAGCAGAATATTAATTCGCAGTTGAATCTGGCCCAGAACTTCATCGGTGGAGAGAGAACGGACATCAAACCAGTCCACGAGCGTGAGGGAAGTCACGACTTGATGTGACTTCGATTCGTGGTCTCCGTCGCCGCTGCCTTCAGCGCCGTCGTCGTCGTCAAACACCGTCTTTTCTTCTACCGTCATTGCATCGCGAGCACTCTGTAACGGGATCATCACTTCGCCAATCAAGTCGTTCTCGATGCCACTCATGTAGCCATAATGTTCATTGAAGACTTGGAAACGCAGCCACCCAGCCAGAGGCTGATCAGACAGACTGGGTCGATAGAATACAAACTGCTTCAGAGCGTTGACAGGCGACACAACCACACGGCTCTTTAGCACTCGCGACGCGTGGTATTTCGTACTGGGCTTCCCGTGAGGACATTTCGTGCCTGCATTCTTGTTCGTAGACCACACAGGGTTCGTCGAATCGTACTCCGTGTTGGTTTTCCCCACAATAAACTCACGATTTCCGGCCACGCCGTCTTCAAACTTGACCACAACGAACGGATGGACACTGTTACTCGCTTCCGCTACCGTGTCGACTGCGTCCGGGTCGTTACTGCTAAACGACGACGAGGAAACACTACTACCGCCCCATTTCCCAGCCTTTATCCGGTTCACGAACCCTCCTCGACCGCCCACCATGCTACCCATCGAGAAGCCAGACGTTCGAGAGGTTCGTACGTCCATCTCGGTCGTCAGTTCGCTCTCCGCACTTGTATTTTCTCTAGATTTCGCCCTCAACTCGCGTCCACAAACCACCTGGACGCGAAAAACGTCGTGTCCAAAGTTAAGCGCCTCTGCGTCGTTGTCAAAGTAGCAGTTCTTCTTGCGTGCGTAGTCGTAGCGTGCCTTCCACTCGTCGTACATCTGCAGTAGCTCGTATTGACACACGCGCAGTAATTGCAGCGGGATCTTGACGCTACAATCCACTTCGGCGGCCTCTTCGACCGCCAGCTTGGCGTTCGCCGCCTGCATCTCTGCGTGTTCCTCCTTCATCAACGGATAGAACAGAAAACTCTTAAACAAATTATGCTGCGCCTTGAACAGCGGATGCTGCTGCGACTGAATGTCGGCGAACTGCAGCTCCACTGTCGCTCCGTCGAGCACAGTCGAGTGCACGGGCAACGTCATCTTCTGCTTATAATTGCCACTAGTGGCCACTGTGTACATCTCCTGGAAGGACGTTAAGGCGTATCCGAACACGTGGCTGTTCTTGTTCGAGGACGTGCCTTCGTCCGGGATCATCACCATGATCTGCACGTGTCGGTCGTACTCGGCCGGGTTCTTACAGCGGACACTGAAGCCGACAGAGAACTTGGGGCTGCGACTTTTGAGTCGTTCACTCCACGAACTCTCGCTCTCTAGAAGTCCGTCTGTGGAGAGCGTCGCTTTGTCCGAGAATTCTGTCCCCAATTCGTCGAAAGTGTCCATCTCGACTGTCAGGCCGCCGCTGCTGGGAGCCGTCGGAGGGATAACAGTTTGCTGTGCTGGAATGTCTGCACCAAAGCCGAAGATCGGCGTCTCCCGTGCGATACGCACCTCAACGTTGACTTCGGTCGGCGGTTTGGCACGTGGAGACTTGGTGTTGTTTATGGCTGTGGCGTTGCTCAGCATGTTGAACGCGCCACGTACAAGTGTCTGCGCTGAACGTGCGGGAGACACGAGCGAGTTGCCATCCACGCCACGACAGGAGACGAAGAAATGGAGCACCTTGCGATCCTGCTCGGCGTCGCTTGGAGAGCCGATCTCCACTGGGGAGATTGGTGCAGTCAGGGGGAACGACTCGACGCTGTCAGCGGAGGATGCTGACGCTGGTCCAGCGGGGACGACGATAGCTGGCTCGTCGTCGAACAGCATGAGGTTGGGACTCTGCGGCACCGCCATGTCGGCGGAACGGACTGAAGTTCGTGTCCCTCGAGCCGAAAAATGCTGTTTGATTTTCAATTATAAAACGACGACGTTCACAGGAAAAACTCATATTCTATACGTACAGTATAATACCGAATACAACGCCCCCTTCGATTAAAAGGCTCTTCGATTACCGTACAAAATCGAATTGAGTGTTGTTCAGAGGCGATTTTCTGCTATAGTAAAGCTATAAAACAGACCTTTAAGATAAATGTGCTCTACATGTTTTGTGTATTTCAATGCTTTTTTTCCTTTTCACTTAGCCTGATGCTCGATTTAAATTAAATATAGGTCGTTTTAAAAAGGCACCCGTTCCTGCGCCCAACTCGGAAATATGTGACGAGCCTCCTGCACCCACTCACGACCATCTCGCGCCCAGCGGTACCCATCAGGTGCCTATATGGCACCCAAACGGGTGCCCAGCCACTTCAGCAAGTATACGTCCGAGGCGTATACCCGGATATAATGAAGTCGTACTTTTCGAGGATGCTGGACAGCACTTTTAGTGTTTGCATTGTGTGGAGCAAGACTTTGGAAGCTCTTGGGCTTAGTGCACAATGCAACGTACCATATTAATGGTGGAGGAAGAGCTGTATGATAACATGGATAGAAATCTACGTGAACTTATGTATTAGGTGTAGAGACTAACACTCTTTAGCCTTCCATACACATACGAAGGTAGCGGTAGCGCAGACACTGCAGTGTCTTCTTGCCAATGTAGCCAAGAGACTCGGCGCCGAAGAACATCTCGAAAGCGAGTAGAGCGTAAATGCCGCAGTTGTAGCTATCCATCGGGAGCGGGAGGACTAGTGGGAAATGTTCTCCAAGGGCAAGGTTTTAATCGCTCGAAAATGGAGGAGCTCGAGCGCGTAGAGAACGCCTTGGAAGACTACACGAAGTGGATTCGAACGCTTTACGCGCGGAGTTTAGAAGGCTCAAGACAGCGTCCGCCTCATCAAACAAATCGTCCTATCTGCTTGAGCGCCCAACCCCGACTCGTACGTCTGTACTCGTTGGCTCGGGCTCACGCCGTTTGGTAGCAGAGATATCAGCACCTGAGCCACGGAGCGAACGCTCACTAAGTACGTAGACGAACTGGAATCGTATATGGCCACCTTTCCCTTTTCGAGGTATATCATCACGGAGCACCAGTGATTACCATTGCAGTTCACGGGGAAAAGCACCTTTTGATTCGATAGTCCCTCAATTTTCCTCCGAATACTCTCTTTGTCCCCCCCATGTGCCCATCGACGACAGCACCTAGCATTGACGCCTCAAAAACAACTACGTTGGGATCCTGTCCGAACTTCTTGGTCAGTACCATGTGCATTATATCGTCCGTTAGGCACTCCTTTGCCGCCAAATCCAGTACGTTCGCCTGTCCAGTAAATACACACTCGGATGAGCTCAATTTGATTACAAATATTCGTGCAAGTAGTCCGTACCTGTGGTGAAAATAGATGGATGTTCTTCAGTTTTTCCGGTAGTTCTGGATCTTCAACAACCAAAAACCCGGGAGTACTAGGTCGCGAGAAGTCGAGCTGCTTTATCCAATCGAGCGTCTTTTCAATTTTCCTTAAGCCATCATGAGCTTTGTGCCACCTTTCATGAGTGCTACAGCTGAGTTAGCAACCACACCTAGACCGACAATCTCCAGTGCAATGTTCAATTCTAGTACGGCTCGGTGTTTTAGCTGGTATGCCGAAACCTTAGCCATGCACCTTTTTATCAGTTCGATCGGAAAGGTTCTGGCGATCTCTTCGGGACGCCGTAGTGGTTTTGTTGCGGGTAGCTTTGAGATCTCGTGCGCGATTGATGGTTTGGGCCTGGTATGGAACCTGAAGAGCTGGAGCTGCGGCAACTTGTCGTGTGAGTTGTTGAAGGTTGGGGTATCTGCCAAAAGTGTATGAGCCGTCAAAAGGCTTAGCTGGCTTTTGTGCATAGCCAAATCATCCTGGACCATTGAGATAGTGAGGTTTCGCTTCGCCTTGACGGCTTTGGGTTTTTGTTTCGGTCGACCTTTTGCTTTTGGTGGGCTTTGAAGATCGAATTCATCATTTTCATCAGCCAAATGGATTGATCTCCCCCGATCTGCCGTGTGCGTGATAGTTGTATCCGATTGACCGACGTTGAAGCCCGGCGCGTTGCTCGTGGCCAAGTCAGCGCTTTATGAACCCAACTGGCCTGTATCAGAGCTCGACGCGACTGTTTGTGAGCCCAACTCACATGTCTGAGAGCCCAACTGGTCATTACCAGAGCCCAACTCACTTGTCTGAGAGCCCAACTCCGTAGCCGGCTGAGAACCATCCGAAGTTGAGCTTTCCACTACCGAACAATCGGTGGCCAATTCGCCCTCGATGCCGCCCATGTCAACCTCATCCCTGGGTCCACAAATATTCCTCCAACATTTCCAGGCTCTTCCAAAAACTCGACCATCCACTTCTTCAGTCGTTTGGCGCTGGTGGAACCCGTGTTTTCCTGTTTCTTCAACCTCCGCACTAAGTTGGACACATCTTTGCGCTCCGACTTGTCGTGGATAAATTTAAGTATACGCTTCTTCTTCGCGCCGGATTTCCGAAGCTCGTTCACCGTAGTCACCACATTTGACTCCAATTCAGTTCGTACGTGCGGATATTGACTGTAGATGTGCTTGTTTACGGGGTGATTGTGCACTAAACGCGCCAAGGTGATTCTCAAAATGAAGGTCGGAACCTTAGCATCGTCAACTTGGACACACGCATTGATCTGCAATATGGGCACATGCAAGCACAACATCAGTAAGCTTCAACTCATCCCAGCACAGCCCAAAGATCCGCGTGCTCAGCTGGATGACAAACTCGGCCCAACTGGATGACCAACTTGGCCCAACTAGATGACAAACTCGTCTCAACTGAGCAGTAATCTTACCTGGGCTTCGCACTCCATAGCTCGCGACTGTAGACGCTTCCTCTTTCCCTTTCCTCGCGACTTGTACGTCCCCGAGTGCGTGCATATGTACGTCTTGCCGTAGTTCTTCCACTCATCCGGTAGCAACGGCTTCTTCGACCCCGACGAACGAATCTTGGCATTACGTGCTACCACTGTGTTCTTCGTGCGAATACGGAAGCTCTACGAAGAAGTCAACATAACAGTACGCTCGCGGTTAGCATAGGAATAATATGTAATCCGAAACAAAGCAAGATAATACCTGGTACGTTCACCTAGTGTAGTCGGCCAAGTAACCTTCGAGATCCTCCCACGACTGGAACTCAAGTCGCTCCAACGGGGGCACAAGAACTTCGAGCCCTTGGCCATCTTCAGGCTCGACTTGAACGCGCCGTGGATGGACCATCCGTCCGGATCGCCCCTGCTTGGACTGGCTGCTCGCGTCGCTGCAAGGTTTTAGAGGCGGAATCCACCCATTCCTCATGGCTGAGTACGCACGGCGACGAAGCATACGTGGTGGCATCGTCGGCGGCCCCCAAGCACAGATTGCGGCGTTGCGTCGGCAGGGGAGGCCTCGGCACGGCCTTCACGCGCAGTTCGCGGCTCATTCCCCCCTCCGCTTTATTTCCGAATGAAGTGTGTGGTGGGGGAGACCGGTATACACCATATACTTGGACGGATATATCCAGGGGATAGGGTAAAACCTGTGAAAAAGTTGTGCCTCTTTTTTACCCGCGAGTTGGGCGCAGGACACACTCTCTTTTAAAAAAGGGAGGTCTATAAAAAGAACAAATCGATCTAGCTATTATAGACTGGCTGCCAAATCGAGCTATGGCAGTCAAATCGACCGCTCACCAAATCCACATCAATATTCTGTAAATCGACCCTTTTTGGTGGTAATTCGATCACAGATAATGCCTGCCTCATTTTACGCATGGTTTTATGCTCTGACCATGCTCTAGGCTTGATATTCCACTGCAAAGCACAATAAGGTGAGGTCAAAAAGCAACGTATAAAATTAATTTTATGACATTGCTAAACGCCAAGAAAAAACAGAACCCATTAAGGGTTAAAACTTGATGCCGAATCTACCATTTTCACGACTACCGGCAGCTCGTTCTTGTCTATACCTATGGGCTTTTTGATGATTGCCGCCCTAATTGGTAAACTGGTTAATCATTCTTCTTAGTTGACGTCGCAGAACTGCTCAAAATAAGCTTCAAAACCAGGAGCAAGTACGCAGCAGCCACGGAGCTGGCGACCTTGAACTGTAAGTCCTCACCCAATCGAGAGATACCCCAGCCTCCGCTGTAAACACCGAGCATGACACTGCAACCTGTAGCAAAGTTAGTCACTCACCTCCTGTACCAACACAGAACAAATACTACGCACCTCCGCCTAAAAATGCGAGGGTGCCTCCAATGCGGTGGCCCGGATTCTTCCACTGCCAGCTCGTCTTCTTACCCCCAAAGGTGGTGGCGAGGCCCTAAATGTAAGCTTTAGTCAGCACTAGCGCAGATACAGTCCGTCACGATAAGCGTATCCTCACTCCCAGCATGTTTAGTGTAGACAGCGTGGCTGTGGCACCCGCAATCCACGAGTGCGTGGACGTGAAGTGGTCCTTGCCGTTCGCATTCTTGGTCATATACGCAGTCGCGCCGCCGACACTCAGCAGCAGCATCGCCAGCATTTGAGAGAACATGTGCAACTTAGACAGGAAGATTCTGCCGTGACAGCAACAGCGTAAGTCTACAGTCGTCAACAATTGAAGACCCTCAGATGCTCACCGAGTCTTGAAATCCGACACGCTCTTGCGCTCCAGCATCACGTAGATACCCAATGGGAAGCACAATAGGAAGGCGATGGCATTGCCCGCTGGGTGCACGGCAAACAGAACCGGTGCAGCCGCGCACTTGGACAAGATAGTAGCGCAGGGTGCGCCTAGTAGGCCGCCCAACACGAGGAGTTCCAGCTTGTTAACCATCGGAACGAATTGTGACCAGCACCACCGGGAGATTTAAGATGGGGTTACGTTAAATTGACAGTATTTTGTATTGGTTACACTATTTTGTAACCTTGCATGATGTCACGCCAATCACGACCACCATGTCATCACTTAAAGATTCCGGTACGCCAGCCCGGCTAACTCGCATGGGCTTCAGGCGACCTTGGCCACTTTAATTTGCGTATCGTTCTTTTGACGCTGCAGCACGAGCGCTCTCCCGACTAGTGCTACATGCGCTGCGATGACGAGCACTATAAGCTGGAATTGGCGCTCTGGACTGAAGTTCTGGACGCCCCATGAGCTCGTTTGTAACCCATATAGCATGGTAACAACGCTGCCGATGTAGACCAATACACCTGTTAGAACGTGGGTCTCATCCTTCCACTGCCAGTTCGCCTTCGGTCCCTCGAATGTCAGCAGCAGACCTTGGAAAACGTTGAGGGTGAAGAGCATGCCCGTAACCAGAGCCGCCCACGAGTGCGGCGTCGTAAGGTGTTCGCCACCCGCATCGCGCTTGGCGATATACACAGCAGCGCCGGCAACAGCCACCAACACTCCGGCCAACACGTTCAGAAAGAGATGCAGTTTTGTCAGGCAGACACTGATATAGAACCATCACAAACCCGTCAGTATTGCGCTTAATCCAACGAAATTCAACTTTACGCACCGCTTCGCGTGACTCTTCTCTTCCTTTCGTTGCAACATGGCTTGTAGGGCACTTTAATAAAATGCAATGATTCGGTGTCAGAGACATAGGCAAAGAGCGTCAATTTGTAGGGGCACTACGCACGCGGGCAGGCAAACGAGTGTTGCAAGCACATTGAGCGCCGGATGCAGCGCAAACAGCGATCCATCAGCAACGCAGCGCTCCAGGATGACGAGACATGGCAACAAGAAGAGCGTCGCCGTTAACGCCACCTCCACCATAACTGCTTAATCTGCTTTCACTGTACACCACATCAAATTAATTGTGATGTACCGTACAAAAGTTAGAGTCACTTGCCTCTCGAATGTTCGCGACTCCATCTCGAACGTCCCAGACTGTCTCAAGTCAGAGTGATGGTCTATTTCCAGACTTGCTTCAACGTCGCTCACTATTCAATTTGGCAACTGACAAGCAATACTCGCAGCCTCCCACACGACACAATGGAGGCCCAGACATCCCACGAGAAGAACCGTCTACAGACCATCGAGCAAAAGGTCAAGGACGTGGAGCACAAACTCAACACGCGATTGCCAGTGCAGTACCGACACATTGTTGCCCTGGTGTGCGGTACCAAGTGGCGACTGCAGACGTTCAAGCCGCAAGACGCCGCTGCTGTCGTCAAGAAGATGCGCTTGGAGCTCGGAGCTTTCGACTACCGCGTCAAGGAGCAGGCAGAGCTCCTCACTCGCTACCTGATCGACTTGGACGGCGTTCTGAGCTACGGAGACGCCGACATCAAGAGCGCACGCAAGGCACTGGTGGTGGTCATTCAGCAGCTGCTTCTTCAGGCCGACGCCTTCAAAGAGCGCAGTGCCAAGCTTAAACAGTTCGGAGAGCGCGTACTCAGTGGCTTGGAAGGCCACGCGCCTGCGCCTTCGACGCCTACAGACAGTGACGCTGAGTCCGATGATATGCACGTGAAGAGTCTGTTTGAAGAGAGCGAGGAAGAAGAGAGTGACCCGGAGCCTGAAGAAGAAGAGGATAAGGAAGAAGATATGGAACGACCAGTTGACGCTAAGGAAGACGAGGAGATGGAGCCTATGGAGCCGGAGGCATATGATGAATTTGAAGACGAAGAGGAAGTTGCTCCTCCGAAGAAGTCGCTGCGTCTCCAACCAGCTGTGAGGCCTCAAACCGAAGACATCGACGTCAACTCTCTGCCTGTGTGGCGGCCATACTACCAGCTACAGCGTCGACAGGACGGCATCTACCTCATGGCGCGTCTAAACAACATCGACCCACGTAACGTTCGTGTGCAGTGGAACGAACACAATGGCGTACTTCGCATTTCTGGCTTCCGTCTACCAACGCAGAAGGACATTGTGATGTCTCGTCTAAGCGGCACACCCACCTTCGGTCGCTTTGAAATCGCCGAGCAGTTCCCGCAAAATATGCTCAACATGGAGGAGGCCACGCAGCAGATCGTCGAGGACGGCACTCTGCAGATCCGCATGCCTTACTACGTGATGCGACGGCCGCAACGATACCGTCCGGCGTCGCTCTTCCAGCCGCAGGACTGTTTTGTCTGGTAAACAGAGCTACTGAAGTAGCCGAAATGTACACTAGGATCGATATTTCAGCCGGTAGTAATCTTTTTTTTTACAAGAAATGAAAACTGCTGCTTATATGTAACTGATTACAACTCGAATTTGCGTCCAAAAAGAACAAAACTGGAATGTTGAATCGCACTCTTCACAGTTGCTGCTGAATTCGAGAGTATCAAATGTGAAGAGAAGTATAGGGCTACAGTAGCCAAGATGTCAGAGCCGGCGTCGATGACCAAGACGGCTGCGCGATCTTATTGCTGCAGAAGGCTTCAAAAAACCCTACGGTTGGGGGGGGGGCTCACTGAGGTATTTGCACAGAAAAGACTTATCTTATAATTAGACTCCACCTACGTTCTGGAAACGAATACCTTTAATCTCAAAGGATACCCCAAAATCAACCGGTCTAAGAAGAATACACCAAAATGCTACTTACTCAGACAGACAGACACAAATTCCTGCAGATTTGAGCTTAGAAGTCACTACACCACACGACAGTCATTACAATTCTAGAATAATATTTTGAAAGCAAAAATCGATACCTTGCATATTTTCCCGTAATAAATCTTGTAGACGTCGTTAAAGTGACTCCTTTAGCTGCCATGTCACGCAGAAATTGCTGCAGCGCAAAATACCGAGTATATTCGTCAGCAAAGTAATAAGCAGCTTCAGAGTTGTACAGTACATGTACCTTGGCGGGTACTTCGAATCCTGGTACCGGGGAAGAGCAATCCGTGAATATGAACAGATCACCAAGCCTTTTCTTAGGTCAAGCAGCAACAAGATCACGAACGGTGCAGTTCACACAGTGTGAGAGTGCTTCACCCACAATAACAACTTTGTTCGCGCTGCTAACAAAATGTAGGTAAAATACGTAAAATACTAAATCAAGCATTTTCTTCAAAATCTCACGCTCATAATCAGCCTTAAGTGCTGAATAGTGCTCCATAAACGGATATCGGCTTGAGGGACCTTTTCGTGCACGCGAAAGCCGACGCCAACACATTCGGGACTATATTATGTCCTGGCGATCCGATCAAACAGTGTTCGGGCCAAATCGTTAGCGAGAACTTGCCACTTTTTTCCAATGCCGTAGTGTTTGCCAACACATAGTCGTTCACTCACGTGGCTTCCAGACTCTGTTCTTGATATCCTTGGATGTGATCGTATTAATAGTAAATGGCTGAGGCGATTCCCCAGTGTCATTTGTCCAGAAGATTCCGTGTGCGATGTGGTATCTCTGATGCGAGTCCATAGTCAACACAATTTGGGACAGCTCGGACGTGTGGTTCGAGATGAACGCTGCGATCCGAGCTGCGTCTTCGTTGGCGGTTGGGATGGCGAGTGAGCCTCCAGGATAGAAACTCACTTGCTGGTCGATGACAAGGATGGCCAAGCCACCTAGAGGGATCGACTCAGCTTGTTCCGCGTCGCCAGCGACGTTATGTTTGATGAAGCTGCCGTAGACTGCCTCAATGGCTGACGGAATGACAGCAGGAGGAATGACCGCAAGTGACGGGACTAGTAGAAAAACTAGACACGCGCAGATGTTGATGATCTGGTTCATGTGTTTTGCTAACGTCAAGATGATCAGATACTGACAATAGACGTCTCCTCATAAGCCAAGAGGTATCTTCACATGGCGCCTCTCGAAGAGTCTGTTCAATGGAGACGCATGCCAACCACACGTTGTTACCCAAAAATGTCAACAGTTTAAAGAGAATGCAATTGAATTGGTATTCGCAATCAGGCATTCCGATAATACAATTGCAATCATATTGAAGGTCCATGCCAAAATAAGCTATTGCTACAAAAACTACAGCTTAAGAAATAAATAATTGACATCAATAGTAGTGTATTGGAAAATTAACTACTTAGATGTTTGGCACTGCACATTACTTTGCGTTCACGATAGCTGCTACAGTGTTTGCGTCCCAGAAACGCCGATTCATCTTCAGGAACAACACGGTTTCAAGGTGAATAGGCAGCATACGCTGGCGATGGTGGAAAAGAGTATGTTTCGCCACACTAAAAAGACGCTCCACGGTGTTTGACGTCGGCGGGATGAAAAGCACACCATCAAATATCTTCTTTGCACCGCGCCGCTTTTTTCTAGTCGCCAAGACTCTGTCGGCAAAGCCCTGTGGGCGTCCGTGCCTGGTGTCCGGTGTCGTAATTGCAGGTACCGTCTCAAATGGCTGCAACATCAGCTCCTGGTCGTTCGTCAGCTCGTCCACGGCGCCTGACAGGGCTACAACGCACGCTCGCTCGAAGTCCACGTCCTTAATAATATTTGCGTCGGCAGCAAGATACTTTTTCACAACGGAATGCTTCTCGATGAGCGCATCAAAGATATCGCGCACATCGAGAAGCGTTACGTTGTCGTCTTGAAGCTTCATGGTGGCCGACTGGAAGTCGCCAAGCTGGCAGTAAAAAAGTAGCTGCAGACTTGCTTGGTCGTGAAGGTGTTGGCGAGAGCCATGGTGAGATCAAAAATGATAGACGAGCGCCTCAGGTTCGCGTTTTGAGCGACCGTTGCTAACAGCCATTCGATTCTGTCTGGAGACCGAGCTCCGTATTTACGCAAAACAAAGCAGAAAAAACTAGATTTTACGAAAAAATAAAGTACTTTGCTGTAAATACAAAATAACTAATTGGACAAAGTCATCCAATTTGTAAAAATCAATAATTAAGTGTAAACTATTGTATTGAAGCAGCAATACAATGATTATTTCGGAATGCCTGTTCGCAATACGGACTTTTGCTGAATGTTGCTAGCTCATAGTCGACTACGACTCTGTCTTATCTACACAGGGCGAGCTGCTGGTGTTGATGTTGTTGTCTGAATCAGTACAGTACCTCCACGATGACAGTAAACGCGGTCATCGCGATGATCGACACGCCGTGTAGTTCCTTTGCAGCCGAGTTCCTTCCGTCGGTCATGGCAGCATCACCGTCGATCTCGCCTTCAAGATCGCCACTCGAGTCCGTCGGCGCAACGGATGCATCGGTCTCGTCGCTCATCGAGCGCAGTTCGGGAGACGGCGTAAAGTCGCTGCCGACATCCTGGAACGCGGCTTCTTCACCACTGGTAAGGCCATTCGTGCTCGATGTGTTCGACGAGAAAGGCGACCCACTACGGGAAGACGCACGAGCCATTAGCGCTTCGATGAACGTCGCGAACTTGGACAGGTCTTCGGGCTCAGGATCGCTCTGCAGCATCGCAGTGGTCACTTGGGCGAGAAAGTCGGCCGCCTCCGACTCGTTGTCCTCGCTTTGGAGACGACGATCGGTCAAGCTTGAAGCTGGCACGCGCTGCTGGAAGACGGTGGCGCTGGCTTTCATCGACAAAAGGAAGAGAACAGCTAGGGAGCGGAAGACGACGTTCATGTTGAGGTGATCAAAAGTGAAGAAGCAAAGGCTTTACGGTCTCGGAGGAAGGCTGAGTGGAGGCTTGTGAGGGCTTGACTGCAAAATGAAGAATGAGCGAATGATTCTACAAGAAAAATTACACTCGGGAGATCCAGCGAGAAAGTACTCAACTGTTCTTCGTCTCTGTTACCGACTCGTGTCTTCTCGAGACAAGACATACAGTTATCGGCAAGCTAATTGAACTAAAAGGACTTTTCATTGGTTTTTTTACAAGTACTCAAGCCACAATGGCCTGTAAACGTGCTTACGGAAGCTGCACGACGATCTTACCAATGTTCTTGTGTGCGTACATGTGGTCGATGGCATCCGCGACCTGCACGAGTCCAAGGAACTCGGTGGGGTCCACACCAGCAAGCAACTTCACCTCCTTGATGAGCTTGAAGAGGTTGGCCATGTGGGTCGGGATGATGTCGCTATACGTGCGTAACAGGAAGCCACGCACTGTAATCGCCTTCATGAGTAGCACCTCGTTCATCGCACTGACAGTGAATGGCGAGCGTGGGGTGTCGCCACGGTACTCTGAAATGTGGCCAAACACGATGATGCGGCCACGGACAGCCATGTTGTCGAACACGGTCTTGAACATCTCTCCACCGATGGTCTCAAAGGCGACGTCGATGCCTTCGGGATACTCTTTCTGCAGCACCTCGTTGATATCCTCCTTGTTGTAGTTGATCACTCGGTCACAGCCAAGTTTCTCGTCGTTGCTGCAAGTGCCGATAATGTGGTTCCCGCCATCTTGGCGAGTTGCACTACAAACTGACCGGTCCCTCCAGCAGCTGCAGTCACGAACACCGTCTCATTAGTCTTGAGCTCGCCGCACTCTTTAATGGCAATCGATGCCGAGATGCCACACACAGTCAGTGGCAACGCAGCAGCTGAGAGTTCGGGCAACTTGTGTACCGAGTCGATGGGCACCTCAACGTACTCAGCGTACGCTCCGAACTTGTCGTACACGACGTTATCTCCCACGTTAACTTCGGTGATGCCTTGACCGACGTCGACTACAGTGCCGGCCGCATCCAGACCAGTGCCAAAAGGCGGTGGACTCTCGTTGAAAACGCCGTTGGTCACGTTGATGTCAGCGGCGTTCACACCGAGGTATTTGTTCTTGACTACAATGTGGCCGGCGCTGGCCTGGGGGAGATCTGGATGCGTTACGATCTCAGTTGCCTCACGGAAATCAGTGGACAATTTGGTGCACAGAAGCTCGCGGTAGCTGGGCATGGCTTGTAGCTGAAAACTTGTCCAGTGGATTGCAAATGGAGGAATGACAGGAGGCATCTACGGTGCTTCAATTGTGATTACGCGGACTAAATTTTGTCGAGTAATAAAGTACCTTGTTTCTGTAGCCATCTAGTAGGATGGACCAATCGGTGATTTTGTTTAAAATAAAAAAGGGTCAAGGATAGAGGGAGAAAATACAAATATCACATGTGTATCCGTACATCGGTGTGAATAGCACGGAGTGGTTACCGCAACCATATCGCAACCGTTCCGACACCCTACCCCTTTCCGACGGATTCCGACAAATGGGACATCCATTGAATCCACCAATCAAATCAGCGAAGTAGCTAGGTTTAGAGAAGTAAGTTAAGTGCGAGCACACTAAGTACGCTAACTATCATAAGTACGACAACAAACCCAGTCAGCTTTCAAAAGGGAGATCACAGGCGCAAGGAAATGCTCTGTAGCGGCCTGTAGGCCGAGAAAACCCGTTTTAACGTATTTGTAGCATTATGGAGCTCAGAGCGCTGTTCACTCTAGACAGCAAAATCATGAATGAGACCGAAGTCGAGGATGAGGGGCCTCTAATAGAGTGGGTTTCATTACACTGACATCACGGCCCATATTACTGACATCTGTAGCACTGGCCACTCATTTAAATCAGGGTTATTTATAGGCCAATGATAGAGCGCGACATATTAAACCTCATCCAGGTTTTTTACTCAGCCAATAAAACGACGCCAGCTATTGCCGACAGAGCTGTTGGCGGCTCAGTCCTCATTTTTCGCCGGCCACCTCGCAGACCTCATCCCACAAGCATCGATACTATGCCGCCTACAAGCACAACTCCCGCCGGTACTGCTGGTGCAGCGCTCGGATGGTAACGAGCGGGGGGTCCGATTCCCTACTGCCGGTTTACCTATATGTGATTTGCTACTAAACTTTGCGAATCAAACTGCTAGATAGGGCGGTGCTGGTTCGTGCTGACGTTGCTGCCTAGAACGGCGTTGGTTTGTGCTAGAGAGACCGGCGATGATTCGTGCTGCCGTTGAAGGAGCTCGTGCTGTGTGTTCAACATTGTGAGGTGGGGCACCAGGTTTGTTGGTGGTGAAGAAGCAGTTCGCTGTACGAAATGCGTTGTATTGTAACTAACTGTACTAACTGTGAATGCATTTGTATTCAAGAGTGTTTAGACGTTCCCCATCACAGCGAGTATGTCTTTAGTGTCTCCTGGAGCAGGGTCAACTATTCTCCCGGTGGCAAGGAGGCGTTTGTACGCGCCTATGCGATCATCCAACGCCCCAGACTTGTGGAATGGTCGTAGCGCGCGCAGAACACTGCCAGCTCCCTTCGCATTAACGCCTTGCGACTTTAGGAACCCGAGAACAGCTTCTTCTGCCCTGCGACCGGCGTCGAGAACTTGGTCTTTGTAGTCCTCCGCTTGGATGTCTAACGCGATGCCATCTGGCAAGAAGATCTTCATGAATGCGACGACGTGGCGCGACTCGGACTTCTTTTGACGGTCAGTACTGCTCCACACAGGAGGCGTCTTAGTGTACCACTCGTACCACGTGGCGGACAGGTTCGTTGCTTGCTTTTTCCTTCGCTTAGGCTTTGGCTCTTGATCTGACGATTCTTGTTCTTGTTGTTGCTCTTCAGCTGCTGCCTTGTTTACGCAGCTGGACTTCGACTTGAGTAGCGCAGCCTCGACGATGGTCATGCGTTCTGCTAGGACGCGATTGGATGCAACTAACTCTTGAATGACAGCCAAAAGATGATTCATTGCCGGACACGTGTGCGTTGCTTCTTGGATTTCTTCTTTGTCTTGAGCAGGTACATCGGCTTTCTCGTTCAGCGCTATAGACCACTTCAGCAAGTCCGCAAGTGGGATGTCAGCAGCAACCAGGCACTCTTCAACGCGCATGACGATGGGTGATCCAGGGGCAAGAGCCTTGAGCTGAGGATAGTGTCGGACAAGGTAAGCTGTGAGTACGCTGAGAACCTTTGTACTCACGTTTAGTCTGCGCTCTTTGAGACCTGTACAGGTGGCGAACAACAGCTCTTGTAACCGTTCAAGATGCTCGAGCGCCGTGCAGTCCAGCAAAGCCGTGTCGATCACCTTAGGAGCAGCGTCAGCACTCCAGCCGCTCAAGACGCGCGCCACCTTCCTGTCTTCCCTCGCAGTGTTGGTGATATAGGCAAAGGCCTTGTTTGTCTTCGTCATATCCCAAGCACCACGGTCGAAGATCCACTGAGCAGCAAGTCGGTCGTCGCCATTAGCGTGCTGAGCACCTCCTCGCCGAAAGGAATGAGAGCTCAGCTCCGCCTTGACCCCTGCAGGCTCGGTTACGCGCTTCAGCATCCTGTTGACGTGGCTCTGCATGCTGTCCTCGCCTCGTTTCACGCCTTTGTCCAGCGTCGGGATTGGAGCGGGTGAGTTTCTGCTAACTGTGTCTTGAGGACTTGTAGGTCGCGGGGCAACGGCAACGTGAAGTGTGTCGGGGGTCAAGGAAAGCAAGTCGTGCAGTGGAGCTCCGGCATCAAGCGTAGCACTTGTCTGTGGAGTTAGCGCTGGCAAGTGACCAAGTAGCGATGGACTAGGGGCTTCTTGTGTTGCCAGCGCTACTGCTAGCGAGTGCAGTGGACACGTCAAGAAGTCGTCCTTGTCGGGGACAAGCGTGAGGCCTTGTTCTTCGGAAGTCTTTACGCGGAGCAAACGCAGATAAAACACGCCGTCAGATGACACCGACACATGTTGCTTCTGGACGTAGCAGAGGTCTGATGATCGACCAAAGCAGTGCCACATTAAGCACGCCATGGCAGCGTCTTGGTAGTCTGCGTTGACTCGTGCATTGCTGTAAACGTAACGTACTAAAGCCTTTAAATCCTCCTTAGTACAAGGAGGAGCTTTGTTAGTTAACCCTCCATTTTCACGTTTTAAGCAGTGTTTATCTAACGTCTTTCCTTGCTTTAACAATATCAATTCAGTAACTACACGCAAGTGAGGATACACATCAAATAACCATAGCTTTACGTTTCTATAGTATGAGGACGCAGTGTTCCTTGCAAGTTTACCTTTCTTACCTTCGTTAGTGGCCAAATAGAAACCAAATCGGTCCATTGTTGCCGCTAAGCGTTTGCCAGAGGTGTCGAGAAGAATGCTAGCTTGGACAAATTCCAAACTAACATGCTCCTCCTCCAGCATCCGCTTGAATGCTGCAATCGCAGTTGAACGCGCCTTTTGCGTGTTCGTAGGAACGAAGGCCGAGAGGCTCATGCTGAGCTGTCTCTTCTGTTTTTGAAAAGTAATTAGTGGCTCTCATCTATTGAACTCCTACATTAGGGATATTCCTGCTTCAGCCTAGATGTCCGAATTGATAGAATATTTGCCAAATATTTTTTTAATTTGATTATTGTATTCGTATATTCATATTTCTGCCTTGACTTCCGACAAATATATGTCGGAAAGTGTTGGAGTTCGACCCCTACCCCTAACACATATTATTGGCTAAAAGCAGCGAAATAAGAAAGGTGATTGGCTAATGTGCTTATTAAATCCACTCTGGTCGTAACTATAAAATTTATCTGTCGGAAAGATCACTATATTCATCCTTAACTGTGAGACATGTAAGGTTGCTTTTGTAGCTTATGGTTGCTTTAGACGAATTTAAAATTTTCCGCTCAAAATTACTGTTTCCATACTTTCAGAAACTCGTAAGTTCGTTTCGTTTGTATAAGTACGCAATTACAGTTAAAGTAATTTTAAGTACGCTTCATTCATAGCCTCTCATTTCGAAAGCGCACGCAGAGTGGCGCAGCGGGAGAAGGACGGAGGAAGTTCACGACGGCTTCAAGGACTCTCCAGTCACCCACGAGAAACGCGACATCAGGCGTCATGTCCGGTACGCATTTTAATAGCAGAAGAAAGAAGCTATACTACGCTATATAGTAAAATGGATCTGTTTGTATGTCGAAGGGCGACGTTTGTGTAGCAAGTCAACTAACAGCTCACGACCACACTACGCTCAACTTACACTGGGTATAGAGAAGGACCATTCCAGCGATGAAGATTACAAACCTGATGATGAAGATATCGATGTCGACATTCAGAGCCCAGAACGGGGTAAGCTGTGCAAGTTGACCTTAAATTATTGCTACTTATCATAACAATATGTATATATATGTGACATACTAACAGGTGTGAAGTGTGGAGAGAATACTGGACATAAGGATGAAGATGTATCTGGAGAGGAGAGCAAACCGGTAGAAGTGAACAAAAAGGAGGAAGAGGAAAATAAGGGTGCGTTCATTGGATCTATTCTGTTGTCAATGGTAATGATATATCGGTCGTCAGTGGTAATGATATATCTAAATATTGTCATATCAAATGTATTGTACGCATCTTTGCAGGTAGCAACCCAATAAAAGCCAAAGGTACAAAACGGTTATGGTCCGAATTAACCATGACTATGCAGACAACAGAACACGTGTACGACCAATGATGTATGAGCCTCTTATCGACGAAGAATATCGTGGTGAAGTTGTTGAGGTATGACAAGGAACTACGATGAATGACGAGTGGAAAGAAGGCCTTGTCGACTTTGTGGGGCGGTGGCATGCCTACTCTGCATTGGGATATAAACTAATTATATAGCCGGAATTGAGGATTGAAACACCACAACAGCCTGACCACGTAAGCTGCGGAGTACTAGTTGTTGCCCAAGCGTACAGCTACCTAACGGGGAGTATGCAGCTTCAGCAGAACCAAGTATCCAAATAATACGTCAGTATACGCCTAAAAATGCTGTGGATGATGATATGTCATTCCCACGAACGCTCGTCATCCGAGTACGAGCTCAATAGGGCGAACCATGTCCAGCAGCAGTTACAGGATCAACTCGGATAAAGTAGGCCAAGCTGATAACACTTCAACACGATTTTGGCAGGTCTCGATATCTTCTTATCATTATTCAGCTTGTTCATTACAAGCTCCAGCAGCACTCTTAATACCTACTTATCATTACTCAGCTTGTTCACCAGGAGCTCCAGCAACATTCCAAACGATAGCGTCTCCATGCGAGATAGGGTCACGTTTTCATCTTTAACAGTCTCAGATAATTCGTACCGGTGCTCCTCCCTCTCTTCGATTAGGGCTTGGACATCTAGTTGAGCCTTCACGATCATCTCCAGACCCGTGCTGATTTGCTCCAGCTTCTCCTTCAATGCCGTAAGCTCCTCAAGACGGCGCTTTACCAACTGCCGCGCCAGTGCTGCCTCCTAATAGCAATTCTGCGCTAGATGTCAGAAAGAAATTGAGCTCATGCGAACTTAGCTCATATATCTAAATTTAGACAATTGAACGGATAGTTGTCATTTTGTGGTCCACAGGTAACTGACGACATGTAATTTATAATAAATTTCGTTTTGCTAAGGTTGCTTCTGGTTTAGCCAGGTTGCTGGAAGTGCTTTAGTGACAAGGTTGCTATACATTTCGTCGTCAGATTGTAAATGGGGAAACTTATGGTTGCGGTAACGCCATTCGTGAATAGCACAAAACCAATGTACAAAATCAGGAGTTTCACAACCCGGCTATACATGTAGACCAAATGGGCCTCCTATTGTGGCACACATCAATTTTGTCGCAACACAAAATTCTTCTCCCTCAGACGCCACCACGTGCAGTACGCGACGGCGGTGGATCGCACGGTATTCATAAGGCCCCATGGAATCCTGGTGCATTAGACCACCTGCAACAGCTTGGCAGTGATCACAGCTCGGTGCTGTTCAAGCCAAACGGTCAAGTTGATGAGATTTCGTACCCAAAAGGGCAGCCGGCAACCAGCTGGTTTGGTGTGCGAATAGGGGCTTGTTTAAGTAGATTGGTTATGCGTAGTGCGACGCGTGACGCGGCTGGTAAGTCGACGCTTACCATCATCAACGCTGCCAATTAGAGAGATGCCAGTCGCTGGGCAGAGCGACCGCCAGATGTCTCTCTCGCGCACGAAGTGTTAGTGTTATCGCGAACTTTGCTACTGAATAATACTAATGTTTTATCATTGTTTGTATTTAGATATATGCATTGTTCACCTAGCATCAATCAGGCTCCGGGGCTACGGTGATGCAGTAGATCTGCCGACGTTCGACCACATCAGCGGCTGACAATCGGCTCGGCTGCTGCAGCGTAATCGCTCGCGCTACTCCCGCTGGAGGGCGTGACCGACACGGGGGGAGGACGGCCTGCTGTGGTAGGATCGGTGCCCACTGTAGCTCGCTTGCGCTTGTGGGCACGACGATTGACAAGCACCTCCTCGCCGTTGCAGCTAGCTCGATCACGCTCCTGCATCACGAAGAGACGATGCACGCATTTACCATTCTTGAAGTGGTAAGAGCAAGGGCATGTCTGGGTAAGCAAATTGACTGGCCACCCAGTCTTGGGATGGTCTTCGGCTTTCTTGCGTGCAGTGTTGACACCAACCCAAGCAAAGACTTGACGCGCTTCTTGAAAGGAGTTCGTGGCAGAGTTGTAGGTTCTCTCTGGTGCCGTGTACAAGACGTGAAGAATATCTGTGGTAGAATCCACCATGAGGAAGTCGAGGCTCATCCGTGGTGCTACGTACTCTCGTAGAAGCTGCTGGCTTCGAAGTGCCTTCACACGAGCAAGCAGCTCATTCAACGCGACTGGTGTGAGCGCGAACGGACGGCGATCAATTGCGCGCTGGCGGCAGCACGCAGCAAGTTGCTGAAACAGCTCGCCCATTTTCAGGAGACGGTGTGCGGTGTAATCGCGTTTCAAGACCCGGTTGAATTGCTCAACCGAGTTGGTGGTGGTGGCAAAGACGGTAGGCGTACTGTAGCATTGTCAGTGGCAAAATCGATCATTTATCCAAACGCGTTGGAAATACCGGTGGAACGCCTCCAGCATTGGAAGTTTGAGCCAGCGAGCCTCTGTAGCTTTGGACACAGTGGTAAAGTCGTCAGTGCTTCTGCTGTCGTGCAGATCATAGATGTCGCAAAAGACCGAGTCGCGTACCCCGTGCGGCAGACCCTTAAGCCGATCGATCACCTTGGCAAGTACGTGATAAAAGCACATAAGATGGGCATACTTGCTATCACTTCCGAAAACGGCAGCTGCGCCATTGTACTGGGCCGCGTCAGCGTCTCCCATTAAGTAGGAAATGTGCAGCGGCTCCCCCAATACTTTGCTGTAGATCCAGCGCAGGGCAGCAAAGGCCTTTATATAGTGCCCTTCTTGCTGCTGGGAGGTGACAAACAATGCCAACAGGTGAAATGTTCTTGTGGCGTCGGTAATACCGATAACCAAGACTGGATATCCAACCTGGTTGGTCTTGTAGGTAGCGTCCACGTGGAAATTTAAGGTCGCGGGGTTATGGGAAGCTTAGCGAAGCAGCGCCTTCGTTGAAAAGCCCACAAGGAATGACTTTTCATTGGACCCATTACCAACAACAAGCTTGCCTTCATCCAAGTCCCAGCTAAACGTAAAAGGTTCGTGTTCTTCTTCCGAACCATTGAACGCTAGCTTCTGAATAGCCGCCACGATAGTTGCAGTTGTGTCACTACCTTTGAGCTTGGTACGGTGATAGTAGCACACGACATTCTGCACCTTTTGTAGAGCTGGTAGCTCGCTTGGTCGTAAACCAAACTGCAATAGCATCGCCGTGCGTATACGATCCGGCTTCATACCAGCCCGAGTCATTTGCTTAGAAAAATCCTTTTGAGCGGCTGTGAGGGAGCGACTGTGTGGCAGTATCGCTCTAGTCACATGCTCGCCACTCTCAAAGAGTGACATGACCTTGCGGTCGAGACAGACTAGCATTTTTCCCTCCACGGACACGTGGCATAGGGGGCGGCTTGTTTGCACTGAGTGCAGCGCCACTTCAGAATCTTGTAGCGCATCAAGTGCGGTGTTGGAACGGCACATAATGTGCAAAAAATTGCTTGACCTTTGGCGATCTTGAAGGCCTTCAGACACTAGATAATAATAAGCGCGTCGCTCTCTTTAAGCTCGGTGCACATGGGGCGCCAGACAACTGCTTTAGGCATCTTGGGGAGAAGGTAGTGAGCGGTGAAATAGACTCGTACTGGCGGGGAGGACTTTGAAAAATGGTCTGGTTGACGAGTGAATCGACTTTTGAACTATTTGATACATTGAACAAGCTGAAATAAAAATATTTGATTGGACAAATTTGCGTCCCGCTAGCTTGCGATTGGCTATTGTGCATTTCTAAGCTCTGTGAGTAACTATACTTTGTTCCTGTGTGCTGCTATTGATTGGATGTACACGCATCACGGCGCAAATCATGGTTTAGTTGTGTGTTTCACATGATATTGTAAAATTTACAAGTGCATTGTGTTTTTGATGTGCTGTCCTCCTACCTCTGCAAGCAGACAAGCAAGACCCGCCTCTCCTCGTCCCTTTTTGGTTCGAGCTGATGGTCATCGCATAAGCTCTCATTAATTAATGGTTCTTTAACCCCAAAGAATTGTGGAAGCTGCTCTTCTAATTGTTACTTTTCATTTTGTTTATTGGGGGGGGGTCATTATATGTTATTAGATCATAATAATACATGCTAAAGAAAATCGAATTGTACATCTTTACCGACTGCGCTCGATGTTTGAACCTGAGCGGTGCCGGTCAATCAATTCATCAACTGGTCTGACTAGAGACAAGAAATATTTCCCGCCACCTAAACTTGCAGCCTGTCCGTCCGTCTGTCAATAAGTCCGTCCGGTTCCTTTCTTGCTGCTTTTTCCTGCCTTTTCGCATGGCTACACCCGGCCTGTCTAATATATTTTCGTCCCATCTTACCGACCGCGCCTACCTTTCTGACTCGACTTAACTATGCCAAAATTACAAATATATCCAAAAGCGTGACGCAATTAACTCGCGCCCTGATTGGGCAATATTTTTCGACTCATTTTTCAAAACACAAAATTAGATTTTTGAGCGACGGCGCGAAGAGGACAAGGTGCGCTGGCTGTATAATGCGTGCGGAGACGATTCAATCTTGCTTCAAGTCTTCTCCCCTATGGGAGCATTTGCGTCAAGTGCGGCTGACCGAGAACATGCGTGTCCGCACCGCCCCAGACGCGGCCAGTGCGGCTGAGCTAGCAGAGCTCTCTGAATTTTTACTTCAAATCGGAGAAGGCCGTTATCTAGTCAACCATGAGATCGGTGATGGCGACATATGCCTTCTACGCGACATGTGTATCATCCCAGAACGACGGGTACAACAAATTACCTCTGATGAAGAAGATGCGGATATGGAGCCTCCCCCAAGTTTCAGGCTACTACCTCCGGTGGACGAGGAACACGAGCGAGACTTGGACGAAGTTGAAGAAGACCGACGAGTCCGCAATGTCAACGCCTTGATAGATGCGGTGTACCCGGGCGTTGATACTGAGAATTTACCCGACGAATACTTCGTTGAGAGGGCCATACTAGCCCCCACAAATGCAAGTGTTCGGCGTATCAACGACATGATTGCGGAACGGCTATCGGGTGAAACGAAGGAGTATCTCTCGGTGGACAGCCTCGAAGGGGTCGCGGACGCAAACATGTTTGAGCAGGAGTTCTTGAACTCTCTTAACTTCTCCGGTATCCCTCCGCACAGGATTGTTCTGAAGGTTGGAACACCTATCATCATGATTAGCAACCTGAATAGCGACGCAGGACTTTGCAATGGAACGCGGCTTCGGGTTGTGTCACTGCGCGAGAGAAGCATCGAGGCCAGCATTATGTCCGGGCCGTTCAAGGGTAAGAAGGTGCTCATTCCTCGGATCGTCTTTTATAGTGAGGACGATGACAAGGAGTTCCCGTTCAAACTCAAGCGTAAGCAGTTCCCCGTGGTTCCAGCGTTTGCCATGACTATCAACAAGGCCCAAGGACAATCGATCCACCACGTGGGTATCTACTTGGAATCACCGGTCTTCGCACATGGCCAGCTGTATGTGGCTTTGTCGAGAGTTACTTCAAGGAAGGCGATCAAGATTGCTGTGGATCCAGAGGCCATCGATGAGGACGGGAACGTACACACCAACAATATTGTGTACAGAGAGATCTTTGGAACGCGGACTTGGTAGGTCACGTAATGCATTTAATATATTTAGCTTTGATTTCGAAATGCTCTTTAATCCACCGCAGCGCAGTGGAGGCGGACAGCCCACACTTCACCAACCAACCATGCCCTAGCGTCCGCGGAGCGGGCGCCCAGACCGCTAGTATCCTAAAGTATCAAGGCTTGCACGGTGTCTGTCCGTCCGTCACACGAAACGCTCAGGTTTTTGAGCTTTATCATTGGCTGTCGAGCGGAGCGAAGGCGGCTCTAATTGGCTAAAACTAAATTATGTACGTTACATTAGGAAAGTCATGTGGTTCGCAGCACATATGGAGATTTGCACCAGATCCGATGGCGGCATCGTTTAAATACTACGAAATTTTAATTTGTACTATTTTAATATGGGATGTTGCTATCAATGTACTATTTTAATATGGGATGTTGCTATCTATTTGAGTGCTACTTATTCTCAACCCTAAAGACGCTTCCTATGCTGCAAGGTGCTTAGCGTGCGTAGGAATACGTGTTTTCGAGGCCATACTATAATATACGTAATACTATGCTCTTAATAGTTTCTGCAACTACAATGACTAAAATAATAGCCACAAATGTTTTGTTGTAGAAATATTAAGAACATATCTGAGTGTGAGGTGACTGATTTAGAGCTGCCAAATAGTAGTACACGTAGAACAGAAGCTGGCCGCAAAAACAACGCTGTGCCAATAAACGTTGTCACCTGATCCATAAAGATACATAGTTTTAGATTGAATAGAATGAATTCAGATGTGTTACTGCTGTAGCCATTGTTTTCTAAGAGACTGCTGTAAGCCATTGTTTTCTAAGAGTTGTTAGACAGTAAAATCCGATACTACTTAGCTGGCGGACGGGTCGCCGACAGGGGCGTAGGATACCCGTATAAATGGAGCGGCAATACAACAACAAAACACGAGAGGTGTTAATTATAGTTGGCGAAGCAGACACCATAAAGAAACGTTAGTAAACTTGGAGCCTAAATGACGTCCAATAATCCTGGAATCATCGTTACATTATCAAATAGAAAACACTACCGTCAACAGCAACAGCGGCAAGGCGTCTTGCGACACAATATCTAAGTGCTTCAATCATAACTGACACAGATTCGAGTGCTACTTCAGAATCAGCACAAAATGAACGCCACATACATTACAAATAGTAAAATTTGAATATTTTGTTTTAGCTTTCATTGAGTTTGATATGAGAAGTGAGCAATCTTTAGTTACATACAAGCTGAAATAGGCAGTGCAGGCAGGTGTTAATAAGTAGTGCAAACTGGATAGGCCATTACTATCGTTTGCGCTGATGTGAGCTAAGTTTCATAGCGGCTCAGAAATGGCCCGTGATATCGAGCACAACGCTAAACTAAACACATTGTGTTGCGTTTGTATGAATGTTATTTAAAGTGCTGGTGGTTTTGGATGGAGGATGAAGATACAGTGATAGCCAGCAATAAAAAAGAGATTGCATCAAGATTCTTGATATAAGAACATTAGAATATTTATTTCTTAAATCTGGTAAGCATGATGCTGACCCAAATTAATAAATTAAAAAAATCGATTTAGGTTCAGCGTTTTTTTCAATAGTTATCCCGCCGAAGCGTAGCGGAGGCGGGGATGCCAAAACGTGTTGAACTAAACCTAATTTACCGCCGCGTAGCGGCGGCGCTCGGCTAGTCAATTTATGAATAGGACCAAGGGGTAAATTTGGTTGTTGTTTACAACCAAATTCAAGACTTTTCGCCTCGCTAATTGTACATCTCACTTCGCACCATCGCAGCGATCTAAGTCAACATAACTTGGCACAGATAAAGGATGTGTAAAACAGCAGCAAGCACGTTCATTTTCGCTCAAGATGAGGATACCCTCCTTTACGTCGAAGTAGGCAATACTGATGGCGAATACTTAAGTTACGTAAAATACATAATCTGCTTTATCGAAGCGATCCCAGGTGTAGGTTTCAACAACGTGTGAAGAATAATAAATACTCCTAGCAGCTCAAACGGCTCGCTTGAGTGGTGGCTGATGCCTGGCTAGCTGCAATGCAGTCTGCTGATACTGCTGGAAGTGGCCGTTGCAGTAGTTGCAAGTCCTTTCGTACGCCTGTTTCCGGCACCCTGAAACGATACAGCGTTTGCCTGCAAGATCATAAGATACTGATTAGTATCGAAATTTCTAGTCAAGGATAACAGTCACAGTCAGCATGCATGCGTACCTCCGCCGTGAGCCCAGCACATCCCATTAGAGATAGCAATTTTATCACAAGCTTCTGTTTTACACTTGGCACCGCCGCCATGAGACCAGCAGTAGCCGCGAGACTTGGCTCGGTTAGAGCAACCGTGAGATTTACACTCCATCGATCCACCTTAGGAGGAAGGTATACGGTTAGCCAAATTATTACCTCAAAAAAGCAGAAGAAAACTCGTACCGTGCTTCCAACAACGACCAATATGTTTGGCTCGACTCGAGCAACCTTCAGCTGTGCAACGCTTCCCACCCTGTAGGTTACAAGCTAAGGAGTTAGGTGTGGGAAATTCTCGAAGAGAATTGCTAACATACCCCATGTCGAACACAGAGTCCTTTGTCGACCACGTAATGGAAGCACCCGGTAAACCTGCAAGTTCGGTTGGCCGGTCGAGCTGGTACTCGAGGAGTCGGCATGTTGATGGGGTGCGTTCTAGCGCTTACGAGTCCTGGTGGCGTCGTATTCCCACTAGTAGTGGGAAGTTGCCTTGAAGTAGGTGGTACATTTGGTGGCATGAGGGAATTGTGCCGGTTGTAGTCCGTGGTGTTTGGGCAACCTGCAACGACGAGAAGGTGTTAGAACGGCATATCAAACACGTAACCTTTGCTGCTATACGTACAGATATAGGTAGCGAAGTTGTCAGTGGGGTATTGAGAAATAGTCTCCGCGTAGCTGCTTTTTGGAGGTGTGGCTGTTCGAGGGAGGCTTCTGGTCCCGGTGTTTACCTGGTTCTCGTACCCATAGCGTTGGTGTTGTGGGCTGGTAGCTCGAAGGACGTCGGTGATGGCTGGGAGCATTTGCACACGAGGTGGGAGCAGCGGTGGAAGCTCCAGAATCCCCCGTCGCGAGCTCACGGTAACCGGCTCAAGTTTGACGTAGACTTGTTGCTGCGGTGGGTGCGACCGCAACAAGTCGGTGAGAGCGACCGCGCTTTCAGGCGGCGTCCACTGTTGCATTTTGGGTGTTCCTCGTGAAGCTTTTGCTGTCGTTATGAGGTTTTCGGAAGTGCAAGCTGACGTGAGCTGGCGACAAGCACTTCGAAGGATGCAACAGCTTAAAGGAGCGACTCCTCTTCGTCCCTTGAGGTTGCCTTGCCCAATCTGGAATGCCAGCGCCACCTGTGCGTGCAGTGCCGGGCTGACGAAGTATACCTAAAGACGTTTACTTTCTCCGTGGAAGGGCGACGGCGTGTGCAAGCAGCCGGACTCAGGAGAGAAAGGAACAACAACAGCAGGGTTGTGACTCACTGCCACGGACTGACTGGCATTGCACACGAAAGTGGTGTTCGCTGTCGCCAGCCCGATGGTCGAGTGGCTCCCCTCCAACAGCTTGTCGGGCGTAGCGACGACTTCTGGTGGTCGTCATGTCATCAAGCGGCAGGTGGACGGGTATCACTGATACCATCAGGGCCCGATGGAAGGCTTCGGGATATCAGCTGGGCGTCACTACACATTCATATATGGCGTTTGCAACGACCACCAGAGTGTGGTAAGGACGAAAGCACGACTGCGGTCGGCTCAACAATCAGGATGAAGAACAGCTCTCTATATCTCTTGCTCAGTGTCGCTCGTTGAGCCCCCCCACTATGGCGCTGTGGTTCTTGTACCTTTCGTCTTCAAAGTAATAAAGTCTTTAGAGCTTAAAAACCGCACGTATGGTGACGTGGTGACGTGTGATACTGTTTTGCCACTGATCGGCAATCAATCATGCGGTTTGTTGCGCTGCAAATCCTGTGTGTGGACTTCAATTGCCACGTGGACGACCAGCTAAAACCGTCTGATGATCAAAAGTGACGAGGTCGAGTCTTTTCGGATTGGCAACCGCCCTGACGCCTCTTCAGTCGAATTTGGATCCTTTGAAAAAGTCCGCTTTAATTTACTAGTGGAGACGTTTAACCATGGAGGGCTACCTCTGGAAACGGGGGCGCAAGGTGCCCAGCATGTGCGTGTCTGTCGTGAACACGCAATACAGTCATAGTACTAACGCAATATTCATGCAGGAAGCGACACTATGCCGTACTTAAAGGCACCATGTTGTCCTTCTACCTCAGTCAAGATGAGGCTCAACGCCCCGGTGCCGTGCCCAAGCGAGTTCTCGAGATAATCGACTTACGGATCATGCCGGGCAGCTCTTCGGCCGATACGCATCATCCGCCGCACATGGTGCTCAAGTATCTAGACGCGGACGGCGGCGGTACACTTCAGTGTCGCGCAGACACGAGAGAGAGCCAACAAGTCTGGCTCGAAGCCCTGCAACACGCTCTGAAAGAACCTGACCGTATGGCTCAAGAAGAGATCGCTGAGGCTCAGGAAGAGCTGAAACAAGACGCCCAACGTCACAGTCGAGCAGTGCAACAAGCCACTGAAGCTGTGGAAGCCGCGGGACGACATCATCGAGAACAAGCCAACGCGGAGGGCGCATTGCAACAGAATCGAGAGATCGCAGTGGAACTCAACACGCAACTGGAGACGGCAAAGACGTTGCAACACGAGGCTCTACAGAAGCTCCAGACGCTTCAACATGCACTAGAAGACGCCCGACAGCGCGTCCACGCGTCGTCGTTAGGGTCCGAGGACTCGTCGTTCGACCACGCGATGGAAGCCGTCGAGAGGTTAGCAGCCAAAGTGGAAGTGGCCGCCAGTGCCGAAGCCACACACGGCCGCAACGTCGAGTTGCTTCAAGTGCAAACTGAAGCCAACTCGAACGAGCAACAGGATTTGGTGCAACGAGTGCAAAAATGTGCGCAAGAGAGTAAAATCCTCCGTCAAGTGGCCGCAAAAAGTCTGGAAGACGCGCAACGTGCCAAACAGCGAAGCAAACGCCTAGCCTCATGGGGAGACGACGCGGAAAGCGCCCGACCGTCGCATCTAGATCCATTGGTAGAGGGGTATTTGCTATGCCAACACCCCATGCGAACAACGATGCACCGTCGCTACTACGTCCTCACTGGCAACACGTTGTGCTGGTACGCTGACCAAGACGCGTTCGTCCACAAAATGGACGCGCCGAGTGGCGTTCTACACGTCGCAGAAGTGTCGGAATGGGACGGCAAAGTCAAGCCAACGTCCCCTATTCGACGACTTGTGGTGCCGTTTAGTAGCAGTGCCAAAGCCCATTCCAACGAGCAAAACCCGAACGCATTCGCTGTACTCACAGTCGAAGGGAAGACGCTGCGTTGCAGTGCACCACTTAAAAAGAACCAGGAAGACTGGATCGCTGCTCTGCACGTGGGGCTCACGATGCCTCCGTTGTCTCCTCATCGAGCTCGAGCTGCCAAGTCACGTCGAGACTCGTTCGACTTGTTGGCGTCCACTCCGGTGTCTCCGAAACGCCAGAGCAGTGACGAAGCGAAGAGCGAGGAGACGAAAGAGCCGGAGACGGCAGTTATCGAAGCAGCTACAGAGGCAGAGACGTTGACGTCCGAAGTGGTGGTAGAAGGCTATTTGGTGGGGAAAACGTCGCTCGAAGAGACCATGAAGAAGAAATATTGTGTGCTACGAGCACTGACTTTGTACACCTTCGCTACACACCAAGAAGCGTCGAAGGTAGAGCGCTCTACTTCGCACAACACGTTCCATGTCAGTGGTGTATCCAACTGGGACGGCCACGCGACGTTGATGCACTACGATCACGGCTTCTTGCTGCAGACTACCGAGCATCAAAGTATTTACTGCAGTGCCCCTAGTCTGCAAGAGAAAAACCATTGGGTCAACAGTGTGCAACAAGCCTTACTACGGTATCAGCACGAGGGCAAACGTGGCTCTAAAGTGTTCGAGCAATCAACAGAAGAAGAAATGACCGGGCAACGTCAACAGCCACCGTCGTACGACTCGGCAAGACGAGAATTTCTTGCCATCCTACAGCAATATTACGCTGAATACCATCCAGGCAAATTGGGTGATGTGCCCATGCTGTTATCTCGATATCAGGGACGCGAACAAGCGCTTGTGGAGCACCTGGACCGTCTCTATGGCACGTCGGTGGCTAGAGATACAAACATCCACATGATGTTAGCAGCTATGGCGAACCCGACGCCACCTCCCACGGCACCGCCTCACCATGTTTCTCTGTCTCCGGCAATTTATTCGTCAGAGGATCTCACGGATTATTTGACGTGGAATAAAGATGAGACCTCCAGTTTCTGTGTCCTGGCTGGAAATCGTCTTGAGCGCCTCGAATCGGAAGGTGGAAATCCGCTGGCTGTCTTCGTAGTGACGGGAATTCATGACTATCCGGCGCTTTCTCCAACGATGAGTCGATCGTCTTTGGGAGACCAGGAGCTGCAGTTTTTCGTGTCCGGTGGGTACGAAGTGGAAGGTGGTGGGTCCACCGAGTTGTTGGTACTGGAAGCGACTTCGACTGAAGCTAAGCAGAAGTGGATGAAGAAACTACGAAGCGCTTTAACACCGGTGTCCAGTGAGTCTAAGCCAGAGCCTACACCAGCCTCAACAAAGGCAGCGGCAACTACACCCCCTAAACCTTCTGTTATTTCTACCGAAGCTACAAATTTCAAGGAAAAATTGGTGGAATTTTACCAGCGTCATAACCCGAAACGTGTCGGAGATGTGGAAACTTTACTCACGAGTTTTGCAGGACGGGAACGGCAACTTTTAGTGTCGCTGGATGCGACATATGGCACTAATGTGAGCCCGGATGCAAGTTTCGACGCGTTCTTGCCGCAATTATCGCCTCCCAATGTGCGTCCAAGTGTTGCAATCTATCGTGAGGGTTATTTGTCCGTGAAGCATCCGCGCTTGGGGGCGTCGTATCGCAAGTGCTTTTGCATACTAAACGGCACAAATTGGCAATGTTACGACAGCAGTGTCGTCGCCCACAGTGGCCACACAGCGCTGTTGTCTGACGTGGTGGTGAGTCTACATCCGGTGACTGCAAAACTGGCCGAAACACTAGCCTTTCCTCTGGAAACTCAAACCAACGGCGTTATTTTACTCCGCTCCGATGCGGCGGAGATTGTGCACGACTGGACCCACGCATTGCGCACTGCAGTGGCAAGTCAACCGCGTGTTACCACCGAAACTAAGAAGAATCTGGGCACTTCTTTCGACCAGCTTCGTGCTCGAATAGTGGAATTTTACGAGAAGAATAACCCGTCAAAAGTTTCGGAAGTGGATACTTTACTTCATTCTTTTCAAGGACGCGAAGGCGCGTTACTGGAGCAGATTGACACAGTCTACAAGAGTCACCTGGCGACAGATCCGGTATGCACGTCGTTGTGTGCCGATCTTGCAGCGAAATTCGCCGAGAAACACAGTGTTGCCGATAATAAAATACCAGAGGTTCCAAGTGACGAAGCTATTCTAATGGAGGGGTATCTAATGAAACGCGGCCACAAGATTCCTTCTATGAGGAAGCGATACTGTGTGCTCATTGGCAACGAGTTGACGTACTACGTCACACACGACGACAGTAAGAATCCTGGCGGTGGCGCCACAACGAATCCGTTGGGGAATTTCCGAGTGGAAATTGTGGGAGATTGGCACGGCAAGACTGCCACACACACGTACGAACACGCGATGGAACTGGAAACTACTGACGGCAAAACGTTCTTCTGTGCCGCATCAACCGCCAAGGAAAAGCAACAGTGGGTTGACGCCTTCCGTCGCGGTATTGCGCTCTCTCGCATTGAACAGCGAGAAAATGACAATATAGATGAAACCGAGGAAAATCGGAAATTACGAGAACAATTTCGCGACAAATTGGCAGATTTTTATCGTGTCCGCAACCCTGCAAAGCTTCCCGACTTGAATTTACTATTGAGTTGCTACGTTCAGCGTGAGTTGGCGCTGCTGCAAGCTATCGATCAAGCGTATGGAACGAGTTTAGCAACAGATGAAACTCTTTTGACATTGTTGCCACCGCATCCTGACCAAGCAACCGCATTGGCAACTCTGAAACTGGATGGCTATTTAAAGAAAACGTCGGGTGAAAATTCGAATTCCCTTTGGAAACGTGCGCAAACCGTATATGTGGCAATCGATGGGTTGACAATCTCCCTCTTTGCCACACGTGAAGGGTTCAAAACTGGAGGTGCCGGACTGGGGGAAGGAATGATTGTCTTGGCCGTGAAAGACGACGACCATCACTCTGCAACAAATCGGTTCGCAGTGGAGACGAGTGAACACGAATGGCTACGCTTCGAAGCTCGCGACACGATGGAGAAGCGTCTGTGGGTGCAAGTGCTGCGTGCAGCGCTTGACACCGTGTTGGCTCAGAGTTTACTAGCGGACGATAGCGTGGATTCCAGCCATGACAGTACCGTCGATGCGCGTGGCTTCTTACTATTGCGAGTAGATTATCAGTATCCACAAGACGAACATTGGAAACGACGTGAAATGGCTACACCAATTGAAGAGCGTGGTGTGGCATTAGAGAATGGAAATGAGTTTGTGATTAGCAAATCAACAAAAGTAGCACAAGAGGCTCGTTTCAGAGTCGTGAGCACTCGGGCGTGGACCCCTGGAGCGCGTTGTTGGCCGGTGACAGCAGGGAACAGAGCTCCTCGGTTTCCTTTCCAAATTGTTACACAGGAACAATTTGTCTTGAGTTGCAGTGCCGCCACAGATGCCGAGCGGGCGAAATGGATTCGCCAGCTTCGTGTGGGTGCAGAACAAGCTGCAGCACTGGAAATGCTCGAGGAGCAACTGCTAGAAACGCGATCTCCCATGTCTCTTAGTCGACGTAGTCTGGTGGATAGGACCCACCGCGACTTTGACGATCGAGACAGTGTTGCACCCTCTCCACCTGTTATTTCGCATCAAAATGATGACGAGGAGCCTCCGATAACGGGGTATCTGTCTTTCCGTCTTGCAAAGTCTCCGCTCTCTTCCAGTGAAGCTCGACACGCTTCGCAAGTGCCCATCCCACACGAAGGCTTTATCGTGCTGAGTATGCGTGGCCAAGTCGCTGTGTATGACGATGAAAGTGCGTATTATCGTCACGATGCTCCAACATGTGAAGCGCAAGCGGTGGAGCTGTTATCAGATGGGGTGGCGTCAGTTTCAGTGTCGACACACAGTCCAAAGACGAAATCGAAGTTGCGTCATCTGTTCCCTGGAACCAAAGACGTCGCGTCGTCGTCCTTGGCGTTTGCCGTGGTCCTTCACCCCTTGGCCGATACAAACGCCAGCTACAATGAAAATACGTCAATGCTCGAGTTTTTCCCTTCACTTCCGTCCCAACGTGATCAATGGACGGAAGCGTTTGCCAGCCGAATCGACTTTGCCAGGGGTGAAGCGCTTCTAGCTGATGAGAAGATCATGTTGACACTCGAACAAGAAGAAGAAGAAGAAGAAGAGAAACACGAAGAAATAGAAATATCCAACGAACATGAAAGCAGTCGCCAAGACGACACTGACGACAGTGGCTTCGAAGACAAACCCTCGACTCTGGACGTGTCCGAAGCGGAAGGTAGCGAACCTCTTGCGACAGACGCCGGGTTCGTGTTTAAAACCGCTGCCGTGGAGGGAATTCTGACTCCGTGGCAGACTTCAACGTCGCCCATCCGTATCCCCGGCAGCTCCAAGATGAAGCCAGTAATGCCCGTGTACGCGGTTCTTATTGGCTGTCGCTTGCGATGTTATTCCTCTCGAGAGGCAGCTGCCATGGAGGATGAACCTCCGTCTCTTGATATCGAGATCACAGCTTGTTCATCGTGGGAAGCGCCGACTGCGTCGTGGCTGACAATTGGCAGAGAAGACGAGAATCTCGGCTTCAAAATGGACGTCAAGGGATCTCGCCACTGCACTTGCTTCACAGCTCCAAGTATGGAAGCCAAACAGCAGTGGATTCAAGTGATACACCACGAACTTAACTTTGTGGCAGCAGAGCGATCTCTGAGTATTTCCGAACGACAATTCACGCAAGAAGTGGCAGCTCATCTCGCGACACAATTAGAAGCGAGAAACGACAATATTGACGCCTCTACACCAGCGCAGATGAAGGGTTATATCCGGGTACGACACCATAATTTGGGGTCCATTTGGCGAGAACGGTTTGTTGTCCTTGAAGACAGTTCTTTGACAATTTTTTCCGAAAATTGTGAACTTGATGACGAAGGTTTGCCTCGATTCCCAAATTTGGCAGTAGAAAACCACGAACTTGTGGGGGTAGAGAAATGGCATCCCGTATTTACCAGTCTGGGTCGAAGTGGCTCTGGGTTAAAAGGAACGGGCTTTCGAGCCGAAACGAGTCGCGGGGTGTACTTGGAGCTCACAGCGAAGACCGCGGAAGACGCGTCTGAGTGGAAATGTGCCATCAGCGCGGCAACAACGAAAGAAACGGCAACAAGCACAGTGTCGCGAGATGCCTCGATGCCATTTATCCCAGGCGCGAGAATGGAAGGGTATCTCAAGCTGAAAGATCCTCAGAAGACAAGTGACAAGAAGACTAGGAAGATGAAGCCGCTAAAGCTCTGGAAAACACGCTTCTGCGTCGTGCTGGGCTCTCACTGGCTCGTATACGCCAACCAGAGTCAAGCTATCTCGTCGGGGGAAGCACCGACTCCTGTGGCAGTGTATGAGCTACTAGGTATTGCAATAAATGACGGGGACGATGTAGCCATGAACGAGTTCTCGATCGTCGTCGTTCCTGGTCGACAAGTCAAGTGCAGAGCTCGGTCGAGTCTGGAACGGAAGCGCTGGGTGAATGCTGTGGAGGATGAGCTACTGCTACAGACCACGACAACGCAAGATCTCGAGAGATCGGCGAAGCAATACGAGGAGAAAGTAGCAGCTCGGGAAGCGGTTAAGAGCAAGTTGCACGAGGTTAAAACTGATGCCAGACGCCTGTCGGCGCTGCTTGGAGAGGCGATCCAAAGCGCGAAGGATGATTCGGATTCGGACTATTCCGAAACGCGAAATGATTCGGATGAAGAGTCTATAAATACGCTGCGTCGACGTTCCGGACCGGATTATCTGGATGGGAGTCCGGAGAGCTCTCCGATGAGAAGAAACGTGGGGGAAATGGCGTTTACGTTCGATACTCTTGACGGAGCCAAGGATTCCGAGACCAGGAAGAAGGATTCTTCTTTCTTTATGAACTGCTTCACTTGTTTCTTCAGGTGTATCCCCATGACCTCGACGGGTTCTAATGGGAGGAATGCTATTGCTTCATTGGGGATCCCGGGTTACCCTTCAACTGCTGCAGCGTGTAACCCAATGTACACCTGCGAATATTATGAAGAGGACGGGTATCGTGGGTTGGCCAGGTGAGAAGCGACTGATTGACGTCAGTATTTATGTCAACATGATAATAGTGAGCCTTCCAAAAGACATCTCAAAGTCGTTATGAACCCCGTTGGTGCTGATTGAGGCTGCAAATCGATATTTATCCGGCTGATAATAACCGTCATTCACTAGGCTTTTTCAGCGGCTGCAAGAGCAGCGTAAGGATCGTTGTCTCTAAACAGCTTCTTCACTTGATCCAACAACGCCTTCCCTCCATTGTGTTCAGCGAAAAGCGTGGTGTATGCTTCTAAGTTGCGGTACCTAGGATCCGTTTTCGGTATTAACCTGATGTCAATAATATATGGGGTTCCTAGTTGACTTGCAAGTCGATTTGGGGAAACCTCGTCGTCATTTATCCATTTGCGATAGAGACGTGTCTCCATATTTCTTGCAAACATCTCTAAATCCGGAATGTCCTTGATCGATTGGAAAAGCGTTCCAAACGTCGTCTCAATTGTGCATTTTTGTTTCTTCAGCATAAATGTAAGCATTTCCGCGTCTGAAAATGAAGAGCTTCCCACCACAGCTCTGTACGCTTTGATGTATCTGAGCCACTGAATAAATAAAGGGTCGGTGCCGTACCTATCCACCGCTACATCCCCAAGATGCAAGATAGTGAAAACTTGTTGGGGGGTCTCCCTGGTCTTTCAGCCAAGCCTCATTTATCAATCTGTGACTGGACGCGGATCTGAATATCATGTACGCTTGCATCTGGTCCACGATATTCTTGAAATTGGGGTACTGTCGAAGGGAGTGGAATAGTGTCACCAGCTCAGCTTCTGGCTTAGTTTTCGTCAGTAGGTTAAACAACCTGTCGTCGCTGAACGTAGTCTCTCTTCGTTTGGTTCTATACTTCGTCACATACGTTAACCACATAACAAACTTCTTGTTGTTGTCCAGCTTGTCGCCAGCCCTCACGGCTCGCATACGCTGAAAAAGATCACCCGGGTTCACCTCTCGCTTCAAAGCTATCTTATAAGTTAGTTCATCAAGCTTTGTCTTTCCTGGAAATCCAGCTCTCTCGTCCTTGGTTCTTTCTTTAGTGTCGTTCTGATCTTGTTTAGCTTCGGTGAGAGACCCTAAGAATCTTGTCGGGGCGTCTGAAGTCTGCAATTCACTAGGAGAACTTGGCCAGCGGTGAGGATCGACGACGACCGGGTTTTTGAGTTGTTTCGCGCTAACACCGAAGGTGGAATCAAAACTGATCTCAATCAAAAAAGTTGAGTAGCAAGAAGCAGAAGAAACGCATAGGGTCCTCCGGAAAATTGGAAAATGGAATGTGAACTGCTTTACCTACCGCAAGTGCCCACAAGATTGTTTTTTCCGTGTACGAAACATTTTATTCAGCTATAATTTCTGTCGCGCGTAATACTTTTCTTTAGTAAAAACAAGACAAGCCTACACATCGATTTTTAAATATCATCGTCTAATTGGATGGTACAAACAAAAATTAGTACGTGTGATTAGTAGCAGCCTGCTACATGTATATATACTAGCAGGTAATACTAATATTTAGTTCACGTGTACTGTATTGTCTGAATTTTATTTTCAAGCCCGGAAACTACCGGTAGGTTAGTTAGTTCAACAAATCGATTTGTACATGTGCAGACAGCCGTTTATAATGGATTCAAACTGTATACATCGCCAAGTTACCGATACGATACTTAAGTACGTAAGTACCGGACTCCATGCATTTCGTGCAACCAATGCATTTCATGCAAGCGAACGTAAAAAGTTAACACAACCAAAATCTATATGGTGACACCCCTTCTACAACGAACTTCCATCCTTGACAAAAAAAATGTAAAATAGCACCAAACTTTTAGTTTTTAGTGAGTGAACTATGCTATACTAGTTCCGGCGCTGGTGGCTCGGCAACACGAAACGTGCCATCTACCATTCGTGGTCCTATCGGAACGAGGCCCGCCTTGACAAAACCCCGCTGTATTGTTTCGGGGGGAACTGCCCTCCACGCCTCGTGCACTATAGACGTGATTAACTTGCGTCTTTCCTTAGCGTTCAAGCTAAAGTCGTTTGTAATGTGGTGTTGAACGTATAGCTCTCTACACCAGTGCTTTAAAACACGCATGACAAACACATCCATCGGCTGGGCAAGTCCTGTCGCTCCTGCTGGCACAAAGTCTACACCCGTCATAGCTTCCTCAAGCTTGGCGCGAACGGAGCCCATTTTGTGAACTTTTAGGCTGTCTAGCAAGAGCATGCGGCAAAAGGTGACCGACGGAGTCCGCACCTGCTCATAATATTAGTAAAAACAACAAAATTTAAAGAAAAATAAAGCATACCTCGTTGACCCATTCGATCGTAATGCGCTCATCACAATACGCATTCATTTGCACAGTAAGCACAACCTCATCTGCTTTATGCAGCGGATGAGCTTGCAGCTCGCAGTGAACAGGGCCTCCTGTGGCACCAGAGAACACAATAAACGCTGGCAGCTTCTTTCCAGTGGCCGATGCGCACAGAAAAACACTGGCACGAAAAGAGTTTTCAGACATTCCTAGATCACAGTTAGAATCAATAGTATAGAAGTCTTATATTATAAGACAGTAACAAAATGATTACCTTGCACAACATCAACGTCACGTTCCCCACGAAACGTGATAGTTGTTTTAGGATTCATGTCAATATATATGGAGGTTTGATCCATATTGTAGAAGTGATTATACTTCTCAGTTCCTGCGCTAAACATTTCCATCTTATGGCGCATTGCGAGGCCGAACTCGTCAGCAACGACCTCAATAGTAAAATTAGTATTTTAGCAACAAATTAAAAAGAAATAATAATTTTAGCACATACCTGCACTTCGCTCCGCTTGCGTCGACCCTTGTGCGTGATACGACGCACGCTCAAGCCATTTCTGCTGCGGAAAAGGTGGAGGTACTCAACAGCAGCTTGTTCCGAGCGACCGAGAAGAAAGCGTGGCTCTAAATGTGCGCTCATCATGAGCAGGCACCTCGACGTGACAGCGCGCACCTTGTTCTTGCGCATGTCACGAACCCAGTCCAAAGCCTAGAAAGCAGCATTTTGTTAGAAAATATAATATATAAAACTCGAATGATCTTACTTTTTTTCTAGTTCTGGAAAAGCAACTTTAGGCCCACGACGCCCTTGAAGAATAGTAGTGCTCCCGGCTGCAGCGGCTTCGATGTCTTGTCTTCTTTTCGTCCATCGATACAGCGTAGAGCGGTGGCACTTATTTTCGGATGCCAAGCTCGTCGAGACACCGCTTTCACAGGCCGCATCCACCGCCTTGAGGCGGTGCGCGTTTGTATGGAGCGCTTCGCGCATCGGCTGTCAAAACTTGTAGTGATTTCCAGCCACTGGTTCGGAGAACTATGTTTGCAGATTTTACCGATTTTGATTATTTACAATTTCTAATGATGTAGTTTTTTACAGTGGTTGCACGAAATGCATGTAGTCCGGTAAAGGAGTCGTTTGCCACATAACTATTTACACCGTCCAAAGATTCCCCGCTTCGCCGTCTCGGCCATACTCTGGGGCTTTCTGGTCGTGTTTGTCTCAATACTTTAACTTAGAGATAATCAATGGCGACCACCGCAGACTGACCAGCAATACATACTCCCATGAGCCGCGGCTGATGCAACTGCTACCGGAAAAAATTGAATCACAAAGCGTGTTTTTTATCATGTTCATGTTAAACTGCTAACAGCCGACAATTATTGACACGGTAGCACCTCGCTCGCCCAGTCTCAATGTCTAGATTCAGAGATTTATCTTCCGCCGCGCTGTTCCTCGATGTATTGTGCCTTTCCAAAGTTTTGGCCAATCTGACCTTTAAAGGCTGGTCCTAAGCGGGTGGGTAGGGCTAAAGGTGGGATTTGAGGACGAACTGGGGTTGAATTGCTAAGCCAGGCCACTAAATCAAATGATATTTCACCAATAGCACTGTTTGATTTTGCCGACTATGATCCAATAATACTTGATTGTGGAGGCCCTACGTAAGGGCTCCGATTTGGTCTAAAGGGTACCTTTTAACAAATTAAGGGCTGAATGGCCAGTATTTGCCGGCCATTTACCCTTACGTAAGGTATCCACAACAGAACGATTTTAAATCAGATATGGGTTCTCATACGCTGGCGAGGCAAGAGTATGTGAACAGGCTATTGCCGGGCCAGATCAAATCGTAAATGTCGATGAAACTTTAAAGGATGGAAGGTATTGTACAATATCAATTTTGTGACTGCTACATCTTACCTTGTTAATTTGTTGTATGGTATTGCTATGGTTTAGGTCCTCCCTGAGAAAACACGCGTGGTCCGGTCAAATAATATTTGACCGGACCACGCGTGTTGAGGGCTGCGGCAAACAAAATGATACTAGAGGAGACTCGTTTAGAGTGCTTAAATCGCGATTCGTACTTAGGTTCATAAGTATCATTTTGTTTGACGCAGCCTCATATGTCTTTGATTGGCATCGTCTTTTTTTCGTCAAAGAGTTAGGCTAAATTTTAGTCGGTTGCAACCGATCAAATAGGAGGATCTCCGTAAGGACAGTCCTCCTACGTAGGACCATAAAACTGAGGGCATTTTGGCAGAAAGGCACCTGATATCTGAATATCCTGGCATTGCTTTGTCCAGGGATTAATAGCATCTTCCAAGTATTTCTTTTGACTGTATTATTGAAATTATTCTAATACTTCTACCCTGTTATATTAGTTTGATTTTCACAGGGGGTGTTAGTATCAGTCACTCAAGGCGGTACTATAAGTGCTACTATTTATATACCGAACCCCCTTAGTTATGACATCCAGAAAAGTGCTCGCACATAGACCAGAAATTGCATGCACTGTCTATCCAAAGTGTTCATTTAAGAAATATATTGTTGTAGATTAATATCTGCAGCGGCTCGGAACATGTCGTCAAACAAACTAATAATGTAAATTCTCCTATCTCCACGTCTAAATCCCTCCATAGAAGGATTTCTGTAGCGGGGCACGTAGCCCTAAGTGTACCCCTAGTTACAAGAAGTATGACACGTCATACTTCGGATATTTGGTATAAGGCACCAAGGTCGTCCAAAGCCAACCAGGCTGATGACATTAATTTTCTATAAGTGACTTTAGTTTGATAGTGTGTATTTAGTTCAAGCTTAGCCTACCCATAAATATACTCAGTTTACAATCTACCTTAATTTGGCCACGTCTCTCCCTTTACACAAAAGAGGACCTGTGAACTGCCGTTCACGGAGAGTTTGTATACTCTCGGAAGCCAACTTACTCTAGCGCAGGGTGCTGTGTGACCCCGTCACACTTGGTAGCACTCGTAGTCAATCTACGCTAACGCGGGTAGACTACCTGAACCTCTTTGAAGCTCGTTGACGTGGATAGGGAACGACTTCTTCCTTCTGAACAACTCACAGATCGAGTCGGTTCGGAAGATGGCAGGCATCTTCGGGATGGAGGCCCTGCAGAGCCTGGTGGCGTCAACACCTGCCGAGCAGCCCGAGCGCGTCAATGCGTTTGACACTTATGAGGCGGAAACAAATCCGCCACACTCGAGCCCAATACGGCTGAAGGGTAAGCCGTATGAAGGGAAGGAAGGCGAGAACCTTCATATCTGGGTCCGAGAGGTAGAGCTTGCGATGGACGCGGCTCTGATCTCGACCGAGCAGCTTCGTGTTGTTTTTGCACCCCCCAGCCTTAGTGGCTGTGCTAAGAGCTGGGTGTACACACGGGAGGCAACATCCCCTGGATGTTTCACATCCTGGGCTCTGCTGTGCGAACAGCTCCGAGCCGCGATCCTCCCGGCGAATTAGAAGTACCGCCAGCGCTCGCGCTTCCTCTCGTGCAAGCAAGGGAGGCGTGAGCCGCTGGAGTACGTCCAAGAAATACGGGTGCTCACGGCGTCCCTAATGGAAAACCCACTCAACGAACACATCAAGATGACTGTGCCCATGGACGGCTTTCGAGTGGGTCCCAACGCGCACGCAGCTGTTCCGGGTGCAGTCAAGCACCCTTGAAGAAGCGATTCAAGGGGATCTTTAGGAAGAGTACAGCCATCGTCAGGCGCGTACGCCGGCCTTAGCATGGCCTGGGAGGTCTTTGTCGAATTTTAGTCGAGCCGCGAGCCCCGCTAGAGCCCCAACGGACCAGTTTCCATGGAGCTCGGGTCTACCGAGCAGCGCAACATTCGCTGCTTCGGTTGCGGGAAGATGGATCACTTCAAGCGTGAATGCCCCGCGGAAAGACTCCGCAGACGGACTTTCCCCAAGCCCGCCCTCAAGGGTCGCTGGCAGAAGCCAGGATCCCGGGGACAGGGGAACGCCGGAAACCAGTAGGGGCGGGGTGCCTTTACTGGGGAAGAACTAAGTCTTCGTGAAGGGTGCGCGGTGGGCGCCTACTACGAGGACTTAGCCCCTGAGAGCCTTCGCACTCTCGAATGGGCAAAGAGCAGCGGCGGGTTGCTCGTAGTATACGGGGAAACGATCACCCCTTTAGAATCTTGATCGATTCTGGTCCGCCGAAGAATTTCGCACGCCGCCAGACGGTTGTTCGTAATAGCAACAAATTGGCCGATGTTTTGAGAGAAAGCAAGGGCAACGGGACGGTGTCAGTGCGACCGGTCGACGGTAAGGGTCGTCACTGTCCCCCAACGTCCAAGTGGATCTGGCGTCCAAGTTTGAAGACTTTGACAGCCTCGAACAGTTCGCCGTTCTCGACATGAATCCTACGATATGATCTGGCTGCCTGGCTCGAGGAGCGCGAGCCCTGGATCGCCTGGCGAGGCAAGGCAATTGGTGTCAGCCACCCTGCGAAGCCCGACATAGCATTGGTGAGTCATGTTCCCACCTCTGTCAGGACCCGGGGCGCCCGCAAGGGTTCCAAGGGTACCGAAGCATCCAGCAGATGCTTCAGAGCCGTCGACGTATGTGACGACTCCGAGGATGCTTCGATGGTTGCGGCGCCCAGAGGAGGCGCTGGCCAAGTGGGTAACTTAGGTCCACAAGCGGGTAACATCGCTCCGCAGACAGCTGCAGCTGTCACGAACGCTAGTGTTAGCGTGTTCAAGGTGGGTAACAGAGCTTCACACACGGTCGCCCAGACCTTAACTAAAGAGGAAGACGTCGGATACGCTTCCTGTGGCGTGGGTAACATAGTGCCACACGCGGTCGCCCAGACCTTAACTGAAGAGAAAGACGTCGGATACGCTTCCTGTGTGGGTGACATAATGCCACACGCGGTCGCCCAGACCTTAACTGAAGAGGAAGACGTCTTACACGCTTCCTGTGTGGATAACACAGTCCACACAAGGCCTCGAGTGCCTCAGATGTCGGCGCTCCGACATCCTCAGACGTATGTAACAAAGCTTCACGTCACAGACGACGCCGCCGCCGCCGAAAGTCGGATCTGAACTTTGTTCAGATCGACGTTGCTTCAAGCGGCTTGGAGTCCATGGCCCGGACTCCTTCGACAAGGCTGTGGCGTAGCGGGATCAGTAAAATCTGCGAGATTGCTGGATCCAACTTACCAACAGCGCCCAGACACCGACTACGGAGGGGGGGGGGTCCCGATGATCCGTGATCTGCTGAGCTTTCCCCACCTTGCGTACCCGTCGGTAGGGCGGGATCTTGCTCTCTCGGTAACTTCCGAAGAGTTCAAGTGGTGAAGCTTGAGTGTCTTGGCGAGACGTGGGGATGGGGTGGAAAGATCTTCACTCTGCGTCCATAGATGGTTCTGGATCCTAAGCGAGTATTCGAGCTTAGTGGATCCAGGGCCTAGATCGTGGATCTGGCCGTAGGGTTATCTTGCGGGTATGTTCCTTTGCCTTTGCGTTGTCTTTTCGTCATACTTGCCGCCTCCTGTGACGGGATCTTGAGAGTTGAGAACTTCTAGGCTGTTGCTGGCCAAGTAGTAAATCCGGTTAACCTTACTCTCTTGGGTTGATGGCAGCTCCCTGGCTGACGGGTGCCACCTCCGAACCCCCACGCGCACGCTGGGCAGGCTGGAAGTCCTCCTGCTGCTGGTCGAGGTCATTAGTGATCTCCCGGGGCTTAGGAATCGCACCCTCTTCTTCTTCCTCGTCCTTCTCGTCCTCTTCATCCGAGGAATCGAAGAGACCCCGATGGGAGTACCCCGTCTCTTTCTCCTCGCGGAGTGGAGACTTCGAAGCAGTATGTTTCTTAGAGGGCTTGGTGCCTTCGGCTTTAGCGGCCTTAGCACGCGCAAGACCCTCGGCAAGAGACAGACTTTTACGAGGTTTCCCTTTTTCGCCGTCGCCAGCTTTGGGAGTGCCCATTGCCTGGGGACCGGGCTCTCCGACCGCACCGACGTCCTGGGACTGTGATCACCGTGATCACTAGCAAGCGACTGCACGCTGTCGTCTTTGTGCTCGCAAGGCACTAGGTTGTGCTCTCCCGCAGATCATACAGGAGCATCACGCGTGCTCCCGGACTCGACTTCGTCCTCACTGCCCGAGTCGAGCTCACATTCAGCGAACCGAGGGTTCAGACAGTTGTCTTGGGAGGCTGAGGGTGACGGACTGCGGCGCTTGCTCGTTCGCTTTCCCACAGCCGCGTCACTCGTTGAGACGATCGTCTCTGAGACCACCTAAGTAGCCTCCTGGAGTGCCGAGCCTTTGCCGTGAGGCTTAGTGCCCTTGGCTTGCGCCTTTGCGGCAGCAACCTTGGAGCGTATCTTCGCACTGCTCTTCGCAGTTCCACGGGCCATGGTAAAGGTCGATGTCGATACCAACAAGAGGAGCGCACAGACAGCTGCTCGAGGCTCTAACTGTGAGGTGAGCCTCCGCCGCGCTCGCGCGGCCAAGACGATGTTTTTCGACTTTGACAATGAAAGTTTGTGACGTACACTTCTTCATTCTGATTGGTCAGATACCCGAGTTTAAGTGGGGGAGGATGTAACGGGGTACGTAGCCCTAAGTGTATCCCTAGTTACAAGAAAAAAGTGTGACACGTCACACTTCAGAAGTATGACATGTCATACTTCGGGATATTTGGAATAAGGTACCAAGGTCGTCCAAAGCCAACCAGGCTGATGACATTGATTTTCTATAAGTGACTTTAGTTTGATAGTGTGTATTTAGTTCAAGCTTAGCCTACCCATAAATATACTCAGTTTACAATCTACCTTAATTTGGCCACGTCTCTCCCTTTACGAAAAAGATACAAACGCTCAGTGAGCGGCAGTTCACAGGTTCCACTCTCGGAAGCCAACATCATCTAGCCCAAGGTGCGGTGTGACCCCGTCACAATTTCATTCGCGAGGTCATTTGCATCCTCGTGCACTGGGGCACTTTCAGGTTCAATATCGTCGTATTCCTCACTACCACGTTCAATCAAACCCATTTCTCCCTCAAACTGTTTATCCAGCGTACCAAACAAAGCTCCTTATCTTTTGGCAGCACCGTTCCGTCACCTTTTGATCGTGACTTTTTCTTGGTGGCACCGCCACATTCGCTGCATAGCATTTCGAGTTTGAGGCGTGTCCGGCGCCAATAATGAATAAGTATACGGCGGCTGTCATATTTAGACTGAGGAAGATCAGGATAGTTATTACTGATTGTTCGCTAGATGCCCCCACACCTTGCCAAAAGGTCTAGGATCTCTAGTTTGTGCACCACTGTGGAGAAAGACACGAAGTTCTTCCTTACTTTACGGTTTCGGCCTCCTGGAGGTCGTGGTCGCCCTTTTTGGCGGCGGCGTTGCGTCCGAGTCGAGCTCACATTCAGCGAACCGAGGGTTCAGACAGTTGTCTTGGGAGGCTGAGGGTGACGGACTGCGGCGCTTGCTCGTTCGCTTTCCCACAGCCGCGTCACTCGTTGAGACGATCGTCTCTGAGACCACCTAAGTAGCCTCCTGGAGTGCCGAGCCTTTGCCGTGAGGCTTAGTGCCCTTGGCTTGCGCCTTTGCGGCAGCAACCTTGGAGCGTATCTTCGCACTGCTCTTCGCAGTTCCACGGGCCATGGTAAAGGTCGATGTCGATACCAACAAGAGGAGCGCACAGACAGCTGCTCGAGGCTCTAACTGTGAGGTGAGCCTCCGCCGCGCTCGCGCGGCCAAGACGATGTTTTTCGACTTTGACAATGAAAGTTTGTGACGTACACTTCTTCATTCTGATTGGTCAGATACCCGAGTTTAAGTGGGGGAGGATGTAACGGGGTACGTAGCCCTAAGTGTATCCCTAGTTACAAGAAAAAAGTGTGACACGTCACACTTCAGAAGTATGACATGTCATACTTCGGGATATTTGGAATAAGGTACCAAGGTCGTCCAAAGCCAACCAGGCTGATGACATTGATTTTCTATAAGTGACTTTAGTTTGATAGTGTGTATTTAGTTCAAGCTTAGCCTACCCATAAATATACTCAGTTTACAATCTACCTTAATTTGGCCACGTCTCTCCCTTTACGAAAAAGATACAAACGCTCAGTGAGCGGCAGTTCACAGGTTCCACTCTCGGAAGCCAACATCATCTAGCCCAAGGTGCGGTGTGACCCCGTCACAATTTCATTCGCGAGGTCATTTGCATCCTCGTGCACTGGGGCACTTTCAGGTTCAATATCGTCGTATTCCTCACTACCACGTTCAATCAAACCCATTTCTCCCTCAAACTGTTTATCCAGCGTACCAAACAAAGCTCCTTATCTTTTGGCAGCACCGTTCCGTCACCTTTTGATCGTGACTTTTTCTTGGTGGCACCGCCACATTCGCTGCATAGCATTTCGAGTTTGAGGCGTGTCCGGCGCCAATAATGAATAAGTATACGGCGGCTGTCATATTTAGACTGAGGAAGATCAGGATAGTTATTACTGATTGTTCGCTAGATGCCCCCACACCTTGCCAAAAGGTCTAGGATCTCTAGTTTGTGCACCACTGTGGAGAAAGACACGAAGTTCTTCCTTACTTTACGGTTTCGGCCTCCTGGAGGTCGTGGTCGCCCTTTTTGGCGGCGGCGTTGCGTCCGAGTCGAGCTCACATTCAGCGAACCGAGGGTTCAGACAGTTGTCTTGGGAGGCTGAGGGTGACGGACTGCGGCGCTTGCTCGTTCGCTTTCCCACAGCCGCGTCACTCGTTGAGACGATCGTCTCTGAGACCACCTAAGTAGCCTCCTGGAGTGCCGAGCCTTTGCCGTGAGGCTTAGTGCCCTTGGCTTGCGCCTTTGCGGCAGCAACCTTGGAGCGTATCTTCGCACTGCTCTTCGCAGTTCCACGGGCCATGGTAAAGGTCGATGTCGATACCAACAAGAGGAGCGCACAGACAGCTGCTCGAGGCTCTAACTGTGAGGTGAGCCTCCGCCGCGCTCGCGCGGCCAAGACGATGTTTTTCGACTTTGACAATGAAAGTTTGTGACGTACACTTCTTCATTCTGATTGGTCAGATACCCGAGTTTAAGTGGGGGAGGATGTAACGGGGTACGTAGCCCTAAGTGTATCCCTAGTTACAAGAAAAAAGTGTGACACGTCACACTTCAGAAGTATGACATGTCATACTTCGGGATATTTGGAATAAGGTACCAAGGTCGTCCAAAGCCAACCAGGCTGATGACATTGATTTTCTATAAGTGACTTTAGTTTGATAGTGTGTATTTAGTTCAAGCTTAGCCTACCCATAAATATACTCAGTTTACAATCTACCTTAATTTGGCCACGTCTCTCCCTTTACGAAAAAGATACAAACGCTCAGTGAGCGGCAGTTCACAGGTTCTACTCTCGGAAGCCAACATCATCTAGCCCAAGGTGCGGTGTGACCCCGTCACAATTTCATTCGCGAGGTCATTTGCATCCTCGTGCACTGGGGCACTTTCAGGTTCAATATCGTCGTATTCCTCACTACCACGTTCAATCAAACCCATTTCTCCCTCAAACTGTTTATCCAGCGTACCAAACAAAGCTCCTTATCTTTTGGCAGCACCGTTCCGTCACCTTTTGATCGTGACTTTTTCTTGGTGGCACCGCCACATTCGCTGCATAGCATTTCGAGTTTGAGGCGTGTCCGGCGCCAATAATGAATAAGTATACGGCGGCTGTCATATTTAGACTGAGGAAGATCAGGATAGTTATTACTGATTGTTCGCTAGATGCCCCCACACCTTGCCAAAAGGTCTAGGATCTCTAGTTTGTGCACCACTGTGGAGAAAGACACGAAGTTCTTCCTTACTTTACGGTTTCGGCCTCCTGGAGGTCGTGGTCGCCCTTTTTGGCGGCGGCGTTGCGTATGAGCCATTCGATGGCAAAATGCAAAGTCATAAAAACAATTCATACGACTGAATGCGATAGCTAAGGATGCACGGAGGTCTTTCCCGTTCGGCCCCTGATTGGTTGAAACCCCCCTGAATGTCATAACTAATAGTTCGTGATAACTAAGGGAATTCGGTACCCTCCTCGGTCCTCTTTCTGCAATTTTACAGCTTTCACTTGAGAACGATCGTCATTCTCCGATTTGCGTAGGAAAGCACAAGATCGTCAACGCCATCGGAGTAGGGCAGGTATGGGCTGTGCGGTAAGAGGCTACCAGGAATGCGACGAGCTGAAGACGGACCCCTGTGCGGTGTGTGGAAGTGCACATCTCAAAAATGACCAGTCAGAGTTTTTACAGCTCATTATTTATAATTACCAAATTGATTTTTGGTAAGTTGAAGACATGGTCGCCGGTTAATTATGTCGGATACGACAATTTATGTCGCATCTTCTCCCTACTGGCTTCCAAAACTAAAAATGGTTGGCAACCTTGCGGGCTTTCCAGAAGCCAACATCCAGGTTCTGCCAACTTCAAACTCTACTAAACACAAATACTAATTTGAATATTTTCACTTCTTCCTTCCTTACTGTCATTTCAATCTCTAGGACCTGTGCACTCCCCCCGGAGCAATGCTCCAGCTTAGAACAAAGCACTTTTGAAACCGCATCGAGTGTGCGTATACCATGGTTGACTGAACCCGAAGAAACCCACTTGATAAATCCGGTACAAACATGTGGATGAAGTGCCAACGGACGTCCAAAATATATCGATACTGAGGTTTCCGTGTTAGGACTCCTACATGGTAGTCGATCCGTTAAATGCCACTGTGACTGTGAATTCCACATTACCAATTTCTCCAGCGTTTGCATCATCCCGTCAGCTTCGTCTTTTTCTGCCCTAGCAACCATCTTGGTAAATCGATCTGCATCGACTTGTCAGCTTGATGTTTCGCCGACACGTACGAGGAGGAAACACACGTAGCTTTCCAATATTGTCGATACGAAATTATCACTCGGTTGTGAGCGCATAATGCCCCATTAGTTTCGTGCGCGTGATAGCAGGATAAAACGCCTTGTCCATCTATGAGAGCACGGCATACGAGAGCCACACTACCACTTCTTTGATATTCCGTACGGCTGAATAAACCGTCAGCCTTCCGACTTCGTCTTTCTCAAGTTTATAGTCCACGCTGTACTTCGGAGCGACTGTATCCTCCGGAATTTGAGCAAAAAGGCCATGGCAAAATCTGTTGTCATTAAAATCGAATGGTAGTAGCGTAGCGTGTGCGCTGTCGAATTATTCAACACCTTGTTTAACCTGCTGCGTCGGCTTGTATTAGTTTTGCCGACACAGTAAAGCTTACTTCCCTCATGATATGATCTACCTGGGCGTAACCCGCGTCCGGTTCCCCGAAAAGCACCACAGAACTATCGCGCTCACCCATCTCATCCCACTTTCTACCACATTGAATCGTTGCATCAGCGTCTGCATCTGACGTAATATCCGTGCTCTTGCGATCACCTCCGATCTCAGCTGTCTCTGGCTCTGCTCTGCGTCGAGGCGGTTTTCCTTCTCCATCAGCGCAATGGCTCTCCATGCACTCACCGACATGCTGTTCACGTAGCGCATTTTCTCAACTTCTAGAGCTGCCCGTAGCCTTTGTGACTCGCTCGACAGAATATTTTCCTGGTGTCGTAGCATCTTGATCTCGGTTTGTATTTTCTGCCGATAATGCATCCGTCGCTCAGCTGCCTGGGCATTCCGATGCTTGAGTCTCTGATCAGGAAAAAGTGAAGTCCGTCTTGACTGCGTCTTTGGTGCAGCTCATAGCAATAACTATGTAGGACGACGCATAATATCTGGATCAATCTGTTCTTGCATTGGGGGCTCTATGGGCGATAGGAGGCACTCAGTTTCCGCTAGAAGCTGGTTGATTGTAATGACCAGTCTGTTGTCGCTGGAACCTTTTGATTTTGGCGTGGTGATGGGCTACTCTCAGTCAGGAAAGCTGCCACACTAGCTAACTGCGCGTTATTACTAATAGCTTGTTCGCCTTCGGTTGGACATCTGTTGACGACAGTTTAAGAGCGGGTTTTCGGTGTACCCGCTATGGGTCTTCATATAAATAGAGGCTCGTGGACCAAATGCTATCGAAGGCCTCCTCTGCCACGAACTAAAATGTACTAGAAGCCAAGCCTCTCCCACACTCAACTGTAGTTCCAGCTCTAAAAGTAGTCAATTTCCGATTTACCTCGCCGAAGACACATTTTCCAGGAGCCCCATAGCTTTCCTGTCGACGATTGTAATGCCCGCACCAATCTACCATGCTCTCTTACTTCCTGAAGACGTCCACGATGGTGGGGTAGCGGATACACTACTGTAGTTACCGTCTCCCGGGGCGAAGCGACTGTTCGACTGTCGTCACCTCCGCATTCGGTTGTGCAAGTTTCGCCACGACTATTCGGCACCGCCAAGTCCGAGCTGGCGAGTTTGGGCTGGCGAAATGCTGCGCAAGGCCGTGGTTGGCACCCGGGTCGGTCAGCATGTGACTGACCAAGGAATCGAGTACAACAAGAACAATGTCGCCATTCGTACGCTAACCGAAAAAATTCGATCAAGTGTCGACGATCTGGCCGAAGTTGCACCCGTCCTGTGCTTCCTCACCGGTATTGTACCTTTCTGCCAAAACGCCCTCAGTTTTATGGCCCTACGTAGGAGGATGGCCCTTACGGAAGACCACCTATCTGATCGGGCCCTTCCGACTAAATTTTAGCCTAACCCTTTGACGAAAAAAAAGACGAAATACATATTTGACCATATCTGATTTTTTTTTATTAAAATATTAATATGCATTTAGATGACCGCTCATTCTTTGGGGTGTTGTCGACATTTTCTGTTGATGGTTCCATCTCCGAAGGCTTCTGGCCGAGACGCCCAGTACACCGGCAACTACGCTGATCTCAATATTGTAGACATACTGCAAGACAATACCTCACCAGCGTATGTCTGAAAGCCCATATTTTATTTAAAATCAATCTGTTGTGGATACCTTACGTAAGAGTAAATGGCCGGCAAATCCTGGCCCTTAATTAGTAAAAAGGTACCCTTTAGACCAAATCGGTAGGACCTCCACAATCAAGTATTATTGGATCATAGTCGGCAAAATCAAACAGTGTCATTGGTCATATATTATGTTATTTATTGGCCGGGCTTAGCAATTCAACTCCAGTTCGTCCTCAAATCCCACCTTTCGCCCTACCCACCCTTGCTTAGGACCAGCCTTTACAGGTCAGATTGGCCAAAACTGTGGAAAGGAGAATAAAAACGAACAACCGGTTGAGGACATGACCATGGAAGAGGCAGTTGAGCTGTACAATTGGATCTTAGATCGAGTGCTTGGACCAAATCCACGCGGGTCGCGCTCGATCCCAAGCTTACTGGCTGAATACGTTTCCGCTAGGAGGCAGCCAAACCAACGGAGACTCTCCAATGGGTGAAATGGCCTCAGCGAAGCCGAAAACACGGTGAGCGTGCGCCACGCCGTGGACTACGCTTACTTTGTGGACTGAAAGCGTCGCATTACGGCCAGCGTACGCAACAAAATCGGTGAGCGATTTGATGACGATCCTCGGTTTGGAAGCGATCAAGTCGAAACGCCTGTCGACGAAGACGACAACGACCTAGGTGACCTGGAGGCACTGCTTCAGTCAATCGGAGGCGAGACCGCCACAACACATGCCGCACCGAATGGTCAACGGGCTCAGTTCCAGTCTCGTGCCACCGAAGATGACACCCAAGACAATTACTCCAAGATCCTAGCTGCCATCGCAAATGAACCCGAGTTTATAAGATTCTACATGACTCTGAACCACAGAGGGGCCTCAAAACGCTCGGCGCCGATTGCCGACTCGCGAGAGTCCAAACGGTGACGAATTCAATCCTTCTCTGACCTCACCGACACGTGAGACCATAGCGACCGACGGCCAAAGAATGTGTTCGCGCCAACGCGTACTCAGCAGCTTATCAACGGACTGATTGCTGCCCCAGAATACGCAGGTAAGGACCCTTCGGTTGTTGTTGATATAGTGATCTCGTCCCGATCCACGAAGCTCCAGCTGCATCCCGCTATAATCACCTGAGCGTACGATATCCAGTTGGTGCACGAGGACTCTCAATCAAGCCCTTCAGGCGGTTTGATTCGGCAGCCCGGAGAGCGTGGTGCTCGGACAGCTCAGTGAACCTGAGCAATGCTTCAGCGTCGGTCGCCATGCCGAAGGCCCAGAAGATTCAATCCCTGGACGATATTTCCAATGCTCTAACCGATCTATACGTATTTGCGGAAGAGCGTTTCGACCATCATACCTGCCGGCTGGTCAGCAGTGCGCGTGAAGTTGCCGAAGAGCTTCGTAGCTTTGGTCAGTGGAGCCCACAGGACATTGGTACACCCACGTCCTGGTTTGAACGTCTATTAGCGGACTATCGCATGGCTACCGAGTCGGAGTCTCGTCGCGGTACCATGTCTCGCTCAGAGACCAACAAACAACTCTCACGGCAAGAACCAGATCTTCAAAGCGTCTTCTACATTATCCAATCTGAACGAGTTGCTTCCTTAGCTCGCAACTCAGTTAGCACGGACAGTGGCTTTCCCGCCGACAAGTGTTAATCGCCGACCAGATGCTCCCCGAGCAACTCGAAAGGCCCCGCAGGAAGTACTGGACACTCTACCGACACAAGGTCGTCTTTCGGGCTGTATTAAACATCTCTCGTCGCGAGGCTGTTCGTCGAAAAGTGAGAGCCGATGCGCGTTTCCAAATCACGAGCATTTGATACCCGACGATCTCTCGTCCGTTGTGCGTAAGCATATTATGGAACATCTCGGTGGTCTATGCTCGGAGCTACGCCAATGATGACGAAGTGTACTAAAGCTGTCTTTAGGTCCTGTCCCAGTGCTGTGTCCACCTGTATGTGTATCTATTAGCTCGCCGTCAAGGTCCAGTAAGCCCACCAGAAGTTAGAATCCGACCCCGTCTGGATTGTCGTCCTTCATTTCAGCTTCCAAAGACTCTATCCATCGCCCGCACCGCATGGCGCTTCGTTTCGAGTCACTTCGAGCATCATCGGCCAGTTACAAAGCTTGCTGCGACGCCGACTGCACGAGCACGAACGCACCCATTGCAGCCGACTTGCCGCCGTGTTTTGCAAAGCGAACATCCGACCACCGCAGTGCATTCTGTCCGCAACTGTGGGCGTTCAACCATCAGCGGCCATCGATCAAGAGCTATGTCAAGCCATATCCAGCCTAGTGGAAAGAGCCTCTATGTCGCTTGCCTCCTCTATTGCGCTGATTTGCAATGAGACAGCGATTGACCCCGTCCAAACAAGGCGCTTGACCCCTTTTGACTGGATATCCTGTTGCACGGGTATCGGTTCCAACAACTTGTGGTAGATGTCGCAGCCCACGGCGTCTCCCGTATCCTCAATTCCCCGCAACAGTCCGACGCTCCACCAGCCAGAGCCCATAGGAGTGCTACTCTCCATGAGCGAGCCCTGCTACGCAGTCTTGCAGAAGGACAATCGTCTGAAACGTACTTGGGGATCGACCTACCGGTGGCCCTGCGCTGGTCTGAGGTGCGCTTCAGCCCCTTCGGCTGTGTTCCCAAGAACGACATCGATTTATCCGAAGAAGCACGTTTGATTCATGACCTGTCACACCCGGGCGACTCATCGACGAACGACAGGTCTACCTACACCCGCCGAACTGCCCGACCTTGAATACGAGTCTGTGCGCCGCATTGCAAAATGAATCGAAATCCTCGCTCTCAATCCCCTCGCCTCCGAATAATGATGGTAAATAGCCGACGTAAAGAGTGCCTTTCGCCTTATCCCGGTCGCTCCAAGCCTGGCCGCACATTTTGCTGGGCCCTGTCGCGGGTTGGCCATAATCAATATGGCTCTGGCTTTTGGCTATACCGGATCGCCAGCGACCGAAAGCTCTGGTGGTGCGATTTTGCTCTTAGTATCACGCGAGAATCCAAGATCTCTAGACCCGACTAAACGTGATGAAGAACCAATTTTTTCTCGTTCGTGTGGGTAGACGACCATATTTTACTTGAAGTTGATCAGGGCAACAGGCTTGAGTTGGCAGAAATTGCCCTTCAACTAAGCATGATCGCCATACTCGGATCGGACTCGATCATCGAGACAACGTTTTCTTCATGGTCGAAACATCTCGTCGCGAATGGTTTATCATGATATACACAGCATCGAACGGTATCAATGCCACCAGACAAGACACAGAAAGCACTCATGCGAATCGCAGATACTGTCGCACAGGAGACTGTGTCTCGGCACCAATAAGAGCAATTACTCGGGTCGCTACGCTATATAAGTCTCTGCTGTCGATCAACTCGAGTTTGCATTCATCGCCTACACCAACAGTGACGGCGATCCTCTCGTTTCCAGAGAATTAAACTTTCTCCAGACGTCCGAGACGATCTGCAATGGGTTGAGTCCCTGCTTCAGAACGGTGCAGCCAATAGCGTCCCCACTAGTATCGTGACCGAGACTCTATCCCCCGACGCTCATTTATTTACGGATGCAAATAGCGAGGGTCTATCTGTAATTTATCCAGCGACTCGCGAATACATCCGAGTGAAGTTCGATGACGAGGAACAAGCGCCATACAGTAATCTACACCAGGCGGCTCATCCAGGTTTAGCACCAACGTCCGCGAAGCTTTAATTGCAGTGCTGGCAGTCCTCGTGGGGGGCCACAATGGCAAGGTCTTCAACGATCAGATAATTAACCAGTACATGTACGATGCTGGATAGATAATACATCTGCTGTGTCCTGGATCGGAGAGCACAACGCGAGCAGCGTGGTCGGCCAAGAGCTAGTGAGAGTTATGTCGTGTTCCGAAATGATGTTCAAACTACACGTGACCACCAAGCTCCTCCAAGGAGCATCGAACTACCTGGCGGACGTAGGATCAAGAGCGTGGACTGGAGTAAAATTGAGATCCTGGACTAACTGTATGCGTCTACGGTGTCAACAGTATATTCCAAACGAATTTCGCAAGATCTACAAGCCAAAGTTGCGGTCCGACAGTGGCGGTCGCTCGCAGATACATCGCGCCAACGGAACCTCAATACTTGGAGACAATGGTGCCGGTTCTGCGCCCCACGGCGCTGCAACTAGTGGCTGTCACCAGGCGACCCCGAGCAACAATCCTTACAGAGTCTTATGTTCGCAGTTGAATGCTGGGAAGGCCACGGCGAGACAGCGCATCACCGAGTGGATAGCGTACGGGCTAAGCTCCGCCTTGTCCGATGGTGTCATCAACCTCACACCGGCCTTGCAGCCGCAACACGAACCGGTCCTCCAGGGTGTACGTCGACCCAGCTCCCCCCGTTGCCAGCGCGTTGCGGTTTCCATCGAGATGCTCCGCCAGATCATCACAGCATCCAACATGTTCATCGCCGGGCACCGCGTGCTTTGTGGGGCTGCGGTGCTGGGCTTTTTCTTTTGTTCAAGAGGAGCAGAGTATATATACTGAAGAGACAAGCGACACTCATATTGTCTAGAAGTCGGTGACGTTACCATACGAGACGAACATGGCGTGATCTCAATCAAGTTTACCAAAGTGGTATCGGTACCGATTACTCTGGAAGGAAGAAAAACCGATCGGTCAGGCCAGTCGACTACCCGGAACATGTTAAAGAGCGGACATGCACCCGTGTTCCCGATCTCTGCTGCTCTACTTCTCCAGCAGAATGCACACTTGCTCAAGCTGTCACCAGAGTCGCCACTGTGCTCGTTGAGTTCTCGACGGATGCTATCTGCAGAAGCAATGACGAAGGTTCTACGAGCAGCAGCAAGCGAGGATATAGCACGCTTTTCAACACATTCACTCAGCGCATCGGCGCTGCATGCCGCTGGAGTTGATATGGACTCAATTCGTATGCGTGGATGATGGTCGTCCGATGCGTATCAAACATACATACTAGAAGCACCAGCGGTAACGCTTCAGTTCGAAAAACGCATGGGCCAAAAAGCCAAATCGACTCGGTCTTCCACTTGGGGCAGCACGAGCGCTAGCGCTCGAGAGACCGAGCCGATAAACAAAATTCGCTTGATTGTTCATCCTCAAACAATATGACGAAGTACCGAAGGAAACATTCGAATACCTATGTTTTTAATACAAAGAAGGTAAGCGCTGATCTTTAGCTACGTAGAACTACAACGGTGCGTTCGCTTACTCCCCTTAGATATTTTTAATACATAAACTAGAACGATGTGCGTAATAAGCAAACCTGCATAATCAAAGGGTACGATTTCAAACTTGCCATCAGTAACAAGTTCTGTGACTTTGGGCATCGTTTTAAGTATGTAGTGAATTCTCCTGTCGGAGAAGATGCAACGTGCGACCCGTTCGACGATTTGTAAGCGTCGAACTACGGACATTAGCTAGGTCTCAATATAAGCAAATGACTGTAATGTAGCCACCAATCCCCTGCTGACACAATGTGGAATTGAACACAATGGGGAACGATACAAGTGATAATATTAGATGTTGGTTTTCGCGCGCTTTGCCGGGGCTATGCGCTTGGTGAAGAAACAGAGTGGTGCTCTCGGGAGAGCAGCCTTGTCGTTTGGGGTGTCCAAGACAAGTCTACATCGGCGATTGAAAAGGTCGCTAGCGCTGATGGGCAGTCCGGTCGCAAGGCTACCCTGACAATGGACGAAGAAGAAGGTATTGACCAAGTAATTATGTACCGTTTAAAGCCGGGTGTGTGCATGACGCACGGTGAGCTGAGCATTCTTGCACGACAGAGAGAGAGAGAGAGAGAGAGAGAGAGAGAGGCAGGAAAGGCCAGGCCCAAGTTCTTTCCTTCTTCTAGATGTCCTACGCGCTTTGTTGATCGTCACAGAGACCGGCTAACTCGCATAAAAACTCAAATCCTGGAAGTCAAGCGCTTCAAAATATCGACAAAGGAGATCATTCATTCGTACCACATCATCTTGCAAGAGGCTATGGAAGGACTAAGTGCTGCTTAAGTCTGGAGGTGTGACGAAACGGGGTTTTGCCTACAAGGCAGCATTACCCCTTGTGATCTGCTCCAAGGGCATGCGAGCTAACGTTGTGCGGTCCAATGATCGCGAAAACATGTCAGCCATGGCTTGTGTGAGTGCTGTGGGCGACCACATACCTCCGGTGTTCATATTCCCAGGAATTAACAGGCAGCTAGAGTGGATGGAGGTGATGGCGCTGTCTGCTCCATGTCCTAGTCCTCGAATATGAACCTGTTCTTGGTCTTTTTTTTATGGCGCTGTCTGCTCCATGTCCTAGTCCTCGAATATGAACCTGTTCTTGGCCTTGCACTTGGTAAAGGTATTCGACAAGGGGATGACAAAGAAGAACGTACAGCGTCCGGTTTTATTAATTCTAATTGGCCACTTCTCACACATCAGTGGTGTGGAGCTAAACTACGCGAAGGCTCAAAATATTAAACGCTTCGTTCTACCGTCGCACACCAGTCACTTCGCACAGCCATTGGACATAAACGTTGTCTTCGTCTTGAAGCGGAATTGCCAGACTCTGCTGAGTAATTTCCTCATCATGTTCGGACGTCCACAGCCCAGTATCACTCACCTCGTTAGCATGGCATGGACAGGTTTTGCTGAGCCAATGAATGTTGCGTCTATATTCACTAGTCTGTGCGGCCAAGAAGACGTTGGCGGCGATGAACATGTCGAAACCCTCCCCGATTGAGCCTCCAGGAAAATGGACTGGGGCTATTAGCCATGAGTTCAGTCAAGAGTCTTTGAAGAACACCGGAATTTTTCCTTTACCTGTGGATGGGATGCTCAACAAAATCATTGGAAGCGATCCAGTAGTAGTCGATATGCCAGCGATCAATTTTCATTTTCAAACCTAAGTTCTTACAGAACGACAGGAGCGACACCTTAACCGTCAAAGCATCTCACCTGAATCTCTCGACGCAGCATTTTTGGGGTTTCAGCAGCTACTAGAACTTATTCCGCGTTCTCACACCTTCCAGCCAATATCAAAACGACAGTGAACACTTGTCGAAGGCGGTGCTCTCATGACACGGAACGTGATATTAATCTCGGTTTTTAAAGCAGAGGAAGATCGAAGAGAGAAATCTGCTGAGAAGGTGAAAAAAGCGAAAGAAAGAGATTCAAAAGAGCTGAGAGAAAAAACAGTCACTTTGAAGAAGATCCAATAATAGAGAAGAAAGCTGCACAAAAAGAAGCCGCCGTACTAAAGCAAGCCGCGCAAGAGGAAGCTGCTGCAAAAAAGCGAGTCTCACGAGGGAAAGCTGCTACAAAGAAATAGAACCAACTACTGGAGAAGAAGGCTGCACGAGATCGATTTGCAGCTATAAAGAAAGATGCTAATGCAGCTGAAGCGCACAAGAAGTCGCTTCTTCCAACGAAGCTGTTAAAAAAGACAAGCCCGTCGACTGACATCAATGAAGTGGCTGAGACAGAGAAGACTTCAGAGCCAACTTGAGGTAATTTGCACAACAGAGACGCTTAACATTTGTTGCTACTATCGAGAGCTGCTGGGTTCAATGTAAATTAAGTGCAAAGGGCGCGGATAGAAAGCTGAGGTTTCGTAGTTCCTTCTTCCATAAATTAAGACTCTTCATCTCTTTCATTTCAGGAAGTGCAATGCAACGCAGACACCAGCTCAGTCCGGACGAGAAAACCCTAGTTTGCAATGTATATGATTATTTCGTCGCCGAGGCCAAAGCAGGCAGAAGTGGAGGGCGGGACTCGCGCGATCGAACTAAAGAGGCGACGCGCCTTGGGAAAAGCACAGTTTTTCGGGTGCTCTGGGCATGGAACCTCGACCCAGACACCAATTTCGCCGAGGTGCGCTTGTCATTTTGGCCTATGTAGGGTTAAAACCGCTCTGTCGTGATATCATATGAAAATCTTATAATTTAATGCTTTCGCTAGTAGAATGTAAGAAGCTCATGAGGAAGATGGTGAGTAATTACTCTTTAAATTTATACAAATCCTTCTGTTTAAATTTGAACGTTTTATTTTTAACGCCTGTTTGTACAACTGTTTTGCCCTTTCCACACTCTTGACCAATAGAATATCAGCATTATAGCAGCTGTTTCCCCGTTTAAAGGTCCTCGGAGACACCTTTTTGGGGAGCCTGTAGCGCCAAAACTACTGCGAATTAGCCGGTTTTAACACCAAAATCATACTTAAAATGGGCGGTTTTATCACATATCTAAATATCATATCTGGTTTTATCAAAATTGAGCACCCCATGGGGATTTGATTACTAGCCCCTTCATTTTCTGCCGCTACAATATCCCATGTTAGCTAGGGATACCTCACATAATAATGGAACCAACGAGCCTCGGCAGCTGGTCGCCAAACAAAACCACATGTTTAAGGTAGTTATGCGCTAGATTGACTTAAATGGCCTTCCAAGCATCCTTTACACCTATCGGGCTTTATGAAAAAAGGCAGCTAATATCTTTGAGGGCAGTGTCGGTGTCGAAAACCGGTGGCCCGCTGAGGTTTTTACAACCGTAAAGTGCCTTTCCACCATGGGTTGGCTTGCTGCTACAGCTATTCGCCATACGCTGAAAACCGCGCTTGTGTGAACCCTTTACAGCGAACATGAATAGCCTTTACAATCCCCGCCCTCATATTTTCACGCCGAGCGTAAGCCACGCCGTGGTGCTCTTTAGTCAAGTCGGTGTCGTGAAACCACATTCCGGATTTGATAAGTCCTAGTGGGGTTGCGATGGTCACACCAAATTTGTCAAGCATTAAAAAGGTTCTCCAAAGTCTTGTTTTGCTCCATTTGACAGGGTAAAGGTTGGAGTTATCCGAAGACTCTACGTCCGTTAAGCTTGTAATAGTGTGGAATGATCAGCTTCGTTGAGGAGTGGGACAAGACAGTACGACCCTAAGCTAAAACTAAATGAACAAGCTGTAGATTATGCAGCATAAGAGCTAACTGGACGTCAAAGTAAAAATTGAATGAACATTTCTCTCGAAATTTTTTTCACAGTTTTTTTTAACGACTGATGTTTAGAGTAGTAATATTATAGTTTTTTTAGCGACTGATGTTTAGAATAGTAGTATTATAGTTTTTTTAACTACTGACGTTTAGAATAGTAATATCATAGTCTACAAACTTGAATAACTAATGACGAAACGTGCCCAAATGGTCTAAATAATTCTTTCAGTTTTATTTTATTTCGTATATACTATTTATTAATCTTATCTTCTTATCGGCTGGTGTTGGGATCACTGGTGTGCCTAGTAAGTCCGGGTAAACGTCTTCTCATCTTACACGTAGCCATCTCCGAAGCTCACTTCTCAATCGTACGACTACCCACTTAGAACAAACAATGGAGGACGATGATCACTACTACGACTACAAAGGAAAGCACAAGGAAACGAAATACTTCGCATGCAGCATGATCAGTAAAACTAGCTGCAAAGCCCGCCTCATTTGCCAAGACAGAGACCGTGAACATCTTGACGGAAATCACTCGTGTGTGACTCATGACCATATGTGCAAGAAGTAATGCGTCAGGTCTTAGAAATTAGATCCAGCGCCGACTCGAGGGTATTGCGGGGGCGGGTTTGGAGCAGCGTTCGAGATGAAATGATAGCTCAGTACGGATAGCGCGCAAGACTTCGGTTCTTACCGAAAGCAGAAAGTGTTCGTATTATCAAGCGCTGTCGCGATGAGTCCACATGTGGTGACGCATTTCGAGCAATATCCACACAATCTCAGAGTATAACGAGCGAGAATTTTTCCAAGTAAATTTGGCGTATCCTATCGAAAAAAGTTTCGCAGACTTGCCGAGTTTTTGGACGTCTTGATCTGATTTGACTAATAAAATATCCTGGAATATCTCTGTTCATCGACGCTACTTACAGTGTCGCTCCCAAGTCGTTTACCCGTGTTATGATATATGATAATGCACACGATATTTATATCCCGTGCTCTTTTATCCTGATGGACGCTAAAGATCACTGGTCCTATTGGAATCCATTTCAGTGAGTCTCCAGTGTGGTGTGTGACTTTAAGCAGACATTACATCTTGGTATCCGTGACCAGTTCGAGAGTGCACACATCGTTAACTGTCTGTTCCACTGGAAATAAGCCGTTCGCCACCAAATGGTACAGTTGCGGAACTCGACCGATTAAATTGCCGCGGCTAAGTCATCTGGGATCCTCGATCTTCTCACAGTGATACCTGAGAAGAAGCTGCGCACGAAAGGGTACCTTTCGTCATGAAGAAAGAAAATGGAGAATATCATCACTTATCCGACCTCTCTTAAGTTTAGTATTATCATTAATGACCAATCATACATTATTTTGTTTTCGATAGCCAATCATATCCAAGTAATTTGTCAGTGGTGGTCAATCAATAGTCGCTACCGTTATACACGCACACGTCAAACGGTACTGGACTCCACTCGGCGGGATTTGGGACGATTGACCCATGGACAAGAACAGAATCGCCAAGAAGATAACACCCATCACGATGGCGATTTGGGTTGGGTCGAATTTCTAAAACGTTGTGCAATACAGATGACCCATCACGGTAATCATCGTCAACTGAACGGACAATGAGTTGACGACGTAGTAGAGTCACCGTGCCTGCCACGGAGCCTTGATGAAACACCAGCATGGATGCAATGTTGTCGCTGGTAACTCGCAGTAGCTCTGGAGCGTGAGGGGCTTCCAGTACACTGAGCATTTCCTGGTGGATGTTCGAGCACTTGAAGATATCAGCGAACTCACTAGCACGGCGTGGCCGCTTGGTTGCAAAGTTAAGTGCTTCGTAATGGCGCTGTTCCGCCGTCCCTAGATCCAGCAGATAGTCGGCGATGTTGCGCTCTGGCGGACACGAAAAGCCAAGACTTGCGAAGTACTCCTGCACCTGGTTACAAGGAATGTGGTACATGAGATCATTCTCGTTCAAGATCATGACGTCGTCGAACAGAGAAATAACTTCGGGAGAAGGCTGCAGCAGCGCGATGACCACGTTCTTGCGGAGCGTGTTCGCAACACTGCGTTGCCTGTTGATAATGTCGTAGGTTGCGGCACTTCATACCAAACTCCATCTTCCCAGTCGTCACTCGTTTTCGTTCGTCTCCAGAAACACCACGCAACATAGCGTCTCCAATGACAGTGGCCTGGCAGCTCTGCAGTCCTAGTCGTTGAATCACAATCTCCGGGTAGTGCTTGAAGTAAGCCTTTGTGGCCTCCAGAGCTTCGAAGTTCTCTTTGTCCGAGCCCTTAGAGAGAAGTTCTTTACCGCGACGCATAAGAATCCCTCCACCGAATTTGTGGGCGAACTCGAGAGTTTATTTCTCCGTCAGCGTCGGGAAACGCTTATCACGTTGGGTCACGTTCGACACGAGCTGCGGAAGCGTGAAACGTTGTTAAATGTTACGTCTCCCATCGTGATATTTTTCGCGATAGGAAACAGGCCACTTAACACTTTCGAAAGTGCCGATTTACCTGAGCCAGGCTGGCCGAGCAATAGTGTGATCCCTTCAGGCTTAAAGACGCCGCTGATGCCTTTAAGTATTTCCTTGCGTACCGTGTATGTTTTGGGCCAACAAACATCTTCTTAAGGTCGTTCGGGGTGGCCGGGGGCTCGTACTTGAAGCTGCTGGTTTCTACTCTCATACATCGGCACTAAGCGATAGGTGCTTGAAGTGTACATTCATTTGTGGTCAAGCGCGACCTCTATCTTCGAGGCCATGTGATAGTGCAGCTCGTGGGGCCGTAGGACATCATGGACTAGGCTGATTCGTAGCTTACCTACTTCGCTATCTCCGATCTAGTGGCGCTGGTAGTAGATCCTTCCATTGATTTGAATCCTAAAGGGTAAAAAATTATTGAAATCAATCCTCAAGGGTAATGGTTCTTTCAGAATGAAACACTTAATTTATACCGGTAGTACCGGTACTACAGAAATGGGGGCAAACGATGAAATTTTGCATAATCTTAGGTAGTATTACGTGACCTAGGTGTTTACGCAAAATTTGTACTCATACTGTTCCGCAGCCATCCACGCTAAACACCAAACTCAGTGAGTGTAAATAAGCAGTAAAGTGCTCGCTAACTCGGCGACAAAGGATGTGCACTCCGGCGCCAACGTAATGTTTAACATCGAATCCTCTGCTAGGAGTTTTCAAACGCTTCACAGTGTCTTAATGTCCATTATCTCTCCATGTAATTTGCATTACTCGCAGCATCTTATAATAAGCGTCGTGTGATCCGGAGCCGAGCTCATCATGAAACTGATGTCGTGCAATGCCCGGGAAGCTCTCGTGTTGACGTCATCTCCTCTCTGGTATGAATAGTCCAGTAGTATACATGTAGTACTTCCACTTTATATAGTAGTGTTTCATGCCGCCTCGCTAATAATACTCGTGTATTATATTGTTGACGATAACAACGCTCTAATTTAGGTCGTGTTCGATCTAAGCTAAAATCATTTTTTGTGTTTCTTAGCGGATTCAAGCTGGTTGAGACATTCCAGCTCTCTAATAACAATTACAGCTAATTCAAATCCAGCCTTTTTCTGATGGAACACGATCACTTATTTTATCTTTATTTTACTTAACAAAACGACTGTTCTACAGTTCTAGCTTATTTCCAAACAAGCTGGATTTGCCCCTGCAAACCGAACACGGCCTTAGGAGTTTGACGAAAGATCATGCTACCATCGATCCCAGAGCTGCGAATTCCTGGGGCACCTGGGTCCGGGTGTCCAATTGCAGCTTTCAACGATGCAATGAATGCATTTGCCATAAAGGGCCCCCTTGGACGAGCAAAAAGAGTCTGAAACTCCAGACGACTCGACAAAAGCTCGATTTGAAGTGGCAGTTGTTGCAGAGTGTCTATGGCTGCATAACCTGGTAAGTGTAAAGCGCTGACTTGAAATTTGAAGATGGTCTTATTTATTTGTTGGCTTATCAAGCATGCTGAAATCAATCGACGCGTGTCTGTCACCTGGAGGAAAGGTGCGACATGTTCTTCTCTATTTGAATCGCATTGTTGTGATCGAAATTTGCTGGTGTCTTAACAGGTATTTGTGAGTTTTGCCCACCACGTCCCAGGCCACGAAGAGCACGATTTATCGTTCTTTATCAAGGCGAAAAAGCTATTCGAGCTCGACGCTGTCCATCTGGACACGCTAGCTTCCCGGCATATCTTCAATGCCGACAGAATCGTCGACCAGTATTTGTACATGCTCACCAGGTCCAAATAACAGCTCAATTATGCTCCAGATCCCATGACATGGCAAAAAATGCATTGATGAAAGTACTATAAAACAAATGTAAAAGTACTTGGAACCCACATCCTCAAGGTTGTGGATACCATTATCCTAAGAATGTGGCGATGGAAAGGTCTGGCAGCAATAGGCCGTCACGTCCACAGTTGATCGTGTGACGCTCAGTCGAGAATTGAGGGTTGTTCTCAATAAACTCGAGGTAGTCGGGCGCACCAGGTCTCACCACGTTGTCTGCAGCGATAACAGAGCCGGGAGCCAACGTTTGACTGCCGATAATCAGCTTTAGATCGGACAAATAGACCGTCTTCTCGTGGTCGATGAAGTACATTACACACAAAAAAAACACTGTTAGCGAAGTACTGCGACAGGTGCAGACAATTTAGTCACGTACTTATCGCATCCGAATAGCAAGGAATTGATGATGCCCATTAAGTGACCATCACTCTAAAAAGTGGATTACTTAACCTTCAGAAGACTTTTACACGTCGCAAGCATTTCCTTGTCACAATTTTGTTTGTCACCTGGAGCTTCGCACGTACTTTAGGCCAAGTGACGTTAATACAACGCTAACTGTCTCTCTTACATCATCACCGGGCATCGACGCTAAACTAGTTCCTACTAGATTATTAGTAGGCTGTAATACAGTATCAGAAAGAAAATAATACCACCCGATAAAATGCCAATTTGTCCTACATTAACGCGAAGTACGAAATGTTTCTCACAAGCGGAGGCGCCGCAGCCAGCTAGTTAATTAATTCAACAATCTAGAGACAAGTCTAATTTTAGGTCAAATAGGACATTTAAGAATCGTGTAGGACATATTATTCGTCACCCAGTATCACATTAAGCCACTTTTTGATGGTAGAATTTCACCACATAACGGGACAGGTCTTGCGATGAGGTTAAAGAGATACGTCCCATTTTTTGTGGAAAACTTGTCGGAAAGAGCTAGGGTGTCGGAACGGTTGCGATATGGATGAATACGCAGATTGGGCCTGTAACTAATCTCATCAACGAAAAAAATTCGAGCTGTTAGTGGACAGCTAGCTTCTTTTGCACATCAATTTTCGAGCTTCCGTCTTGAAGTTGGAGCGACTACTGTAGTTATCGTGAGCACACGCTTCTAATGGTTCGGTATTTTTTCGCTGGCCGTGAAATTAAGTTTATTCGTCATTTATCATTCCCGGGTAACTTCCTTCTGCATCATTCCATCATAAGTACTCGCCTGTCCGAGCCCTAGTAGCGTTTAACAAATCGGCAATCGGGTGTGACTCCGGCCTTGCCGAAAAAGCATGACACTTGATCTAAACTACCTAACAGATTCAAAATTGGAGTTATCAAGTCCGCCTGAGTGTAGATGCTCGCCACTTTATCTGTTGTGCAATGCCAAGTAAACGTCACCGAACCAGACATGACGATCTTCTTAAAAAGCGTCTTAGCAGCAAGGGGTGACCACACACCACCTTTTCTACCACCAACACCATCGCTGTTAAGGTGTGGAAACATGAGACGCAGGGTTTGGGCCGTGAAGGTCACGGTTGTGACTGTTCCAGCTATCAAAATGTCAGAAGTGAGCATTTTTAAGCCCTTCAGCTCCACTCGGACATCATCGAAACAATAGCCGAGGAATCTCCAGTTGTCTATTTGTGCTTGAATACCAAATAGTGAGCCGTCCACGACGTCTGGTGCCACATTCGCGTGGAGAAACTCGAATGCATTCCTGTACAGTGTTCCTGGTGACGCCACGTAGTTGTTCAAGTACCAAAAATACGCGGACACCAATTCCCAACTCATCGGGCTTGTCGCAAGACGAACAGGGGCCTTGCTCTTCTTTTGGATGTCCTTAATCTCCAATTTTAGTTTGATGATAGCGTTCTTAAACTTGGTCTCGGCTTGCGACTGTCTCTGTCTGTAGCGCGCCTGGTAGATGCGATGACGTTCTCGATAGCGATTTTTAGTTTTTAAGACTTCGGCCACAATGACTTGTTGCAAATCGGGTGGGATACTGTGATCGCTCATTTGAATACTCTCAATGATGCACTGTACAGTCTTGATGTCAGACGTTCGTATATTGGATGAACTTCTCATCCCGATAAGCTCAGCGACGGGAGATGGAAGTACAGTGGACTTGGAAGTGGATGCTGGTGGTTCCTCAAGGTGTCCCCGCATGCAGACACGTGGGACGTCTGAACTGCTGTTGGTGGGAGGGTGTGATGGAACAACTTTTCTCAATGCGATCAGCAGCGTTGCGCCGGGTATTCCACATCGGCCGCTGCAGCACAACTCCGATCACGGCGTCGCTTAGTACCGAGCAATTGGGCGGGCTCAGAGCGTAAGAGTTCATCGAGCAGACGAGAGGATTGTGCTAACGTTCTGGAATGGCCAACGGAAATTTTGAAGTGGAAGCCGAAAAGGCCGAAAAATGGACAGTAGGATTATGCGCTTTGTGGATTACGAGCGTTTTATCGCCGGTACTTTACCGGTAAGGTAAAATGCCAGTTTAAGTCAGTGACAGATGACCAGCTTTAAAAGCTCATAATTTTCAACGGACATTGATAAAACAACCACGACTGGAATTATCAGAATCTCGTCTTTCTTATTGTTAGCGCAACACATTAATTGAGTACTATTCGGCCATCAGTGGCGGTTTGAAATTACCATCTTTTTTCGTCGTGTGCCAGTTTAAGACAATTTTTAACTTGACTTGAGTATGGACAAGAGGCTTTTATGTACGATCGTGCACGTACTGTTGAATTTCTGTAAATTCCGATTAGAGCCTATATAAAATTATAACCTTGACTTTGATTAAAATAGATGGTGAATTAAAATCCGGAGTATTTAGAGGCTCACCTCGAACAGAACCGTATCACTGCTAGCAACTTCTGACTGCTGCTGCACTAGCACCAATTCGCTCTCCATGCCTTGTTCCTCTTCGTGTTTGTGCTCGTTCTCGTGGTTGTGATCGTGGTATTGCTTTTGATGAAGCTCCTGGTCCTGGTGGTGCATACCACTCGCTGTCGTTTTTGTAGAAATTCTGTCTCTCTGCGATTTTCTTGTTCGCTTCGGCGCGTTTCGTTGGGAGGGCTGGTCAGGTTGCTGAAGCATCTCACGCGTTAACAATCTACCAGCCACTGTCTTGGTTTTTCTTTTCCTACTCTGCTTGTGTTAGCGAGCAGGCAGAAGCAAGATATCGTGCTGTACTGTCTCCTTGTATCGCAGCCAAGAAGCCTTTTTGACGGTGGCGGAAACTCCGCTGTGTTGGAAATTGTGTAGCTTCTCGTGCATTTTTACAAGATTTAACGGAAAAATGCCGCAGCTCTGAAATCCAGATGAGATATTGCTGTTGAAGTTGCAACTTGTCCACGCTAGTGCGCCCATTTGAAGAGCCTTTTCCTTGCTGATAGTATTAATCCCGCTAGCTCGAATGATAGCATCAATAAGATCTTGGAGCGTATTTTTGAACGAAGAAAACACGGCAGTATCCAATGTCTGCAGTAAGTGTGGTCCGTTGGCAGGTAGGCACACCAATCCGATCTGCATCCGATCAGCGGTCTCAACTATTTCGGTTGCAATATGAGACGAACAACCATCCATGACGAAAAGTAGCGGTCGCTTGACAGGTGTGGGCACCGACAGAGCGAAAAATACAATCCATTTTGCGAATAGCGTCGCTGTCATAAATGCCTTTGGAGTAGTTGTCACTGCTGCTCCATGAATACTGCATTGCTTTAAGAGTTCGGTCTCCACACGCTCACCGGGTAGAATGAATAACGGAGGAACGACGAAACCACTAGCGCTACCGCACGCCACAATCGAGAGATGAAAGTTGGTAGTAGGATCCGTATGCCAGACGTTCTTGGATCCTTTAAGTGCTATGACCCGTGTGGTTTTACGAGAGCTTTCAAATGCAGTTTCGTCCATGTTGAAAACGCGGCTCCCATCCATGTTCTCCTCCACGATAACCTTAGCCAAAGAACTGAAAAGTGTAGCCACCTCCAATTCAGTCACATTATTGCGCACCTTTGACACCGACTGAGAAGCACGAGAGCTCAAGTCATGAAATCTTCCTTTAAACCGACGGTACCATCCCATGCATACTGGTTCGCCTGTAACTAGCTTCGAAATCTGATGAGCTTTTCTGACGATATCCTTCCTTCCAACCGGAGCTCCCTCAACTTGTTGACCCACAACCCATTCGTGAATACTTTTTTCGGCTTCCTTGGGCAGAGTGGGATCAGGTCCGCGCCGTTTGCTGAAGGTGTACGGGCAATTATTCCCGTTCTCACGCCAATTAACGTCCTCTCCAACCCACCGGAACACGTTTCGAACTGGAACACCGCTCTCCTCGCCAATAGGTTCAATGTTGCCTCCCTCGCGAATAGACCTCACCAATTCCATCTTCTTCTTGCTGCTATACGTTGTGCGACGCTCCATGGTTGGAAGCCAGATCAAAACTGACAGGTATTCGTGGAGGCGAGCGCCGCTCTAAAAATAACCAATCAGATGCATCTACGACTGCTATTGGTGCGCCTTAAACTGATCCAAATGACTTAAACTGGCATTTTACCTTACTAGTACAGTAGAGGTAAACTGGATCTGCAAATCTTTTTTAGTACAAGTTATATACATCACTCAGCGATACAGTGCTTTTTAAAATAGGTGTTATCACGGCTGAAAGTATGTTCAATCAGATCAAAACTTCGCGTACCCTTTTTTTCAACTCAAACCTTGCGGAAGGTTACAAACCACCAGCGAAGGTTAGCTATGATTGGTGGAAAACCATGCCAGAAGATTTGATTTGGTGGGTTCTGAATACGCAAGGTAGTTCCAGCTTCACTTTTTTGCGCTTTGGCCCTCACAGTTGATGATTGGCTTAATTGGCTGACCAAATACACTTACTTTCCAACCGTCATAACCCCTAATTTGAAGCGTATATCACCCGATTATCTTTTTTTCACGCCAATTAGCGCTAATAGTGCGCATGCAAAAACGCAAAGTACTATTTGGAATTATAATATCAAATAGCAAAGCAGTAATTTTTACCTTTACGAATGACTTATAGAGGAAACTAGTGAATTGCACTAAAAGAATGGCTGAATATAAACATTATTTGTAAAAATCGCATGTTGCATGCACTTACTACGCTTCATTCTGCATTTAGCATGTCTAGAGAAACTTACTTCAAAAGTCCCACCACCTATTACGAGAGAATTGGGCTGGTAGTGCTTTTGAGTTTTACAGTATCTGTTTTAAGGATCAAATACAAATAAAATACGCTACCACACTAAACTCCAATACCTCTAGAAATTGTAAATCTGTTTAAGAAGGTAATACGATTTGAGCGAGATTATCATTTTCTTTCACCGGAAATATTGTTTCTTTCCAAAGCTCACAACCGCCATTTGTTAGCGAGCTCACCTCACCAGCTGTGGCGACCACCGCCCAAGGGCACTATACTTCGTCGCCGCGGCGGTGAGTGAGCTGCTGCGGTTATCTCCGCCCTATCTACTGCTACATGATACGTCCACTCTTTTACTTATCGTCCACTTATTTATTAATCTACGCTCTGCTCGGGGAAGTTTTGGGCCAATCGAGACCCCCGCCAGTTGGTCAACGATGAGTCTGGGAGACAGGGGGGGGATCGTGCGGATTAGATATTTCAAGATGTTTTGGAAGTCCGATGATGTTGTTGCCTTTATTCACACACGGAGATTTTTAGATTGATGTTCCCATTAAATGATAAAGCTGAGTACAAGCTTTCGCGTGAAAGGAAAATGTTTAAGCACAGTCATACCACCAACCACCAAACATTTATAAGGTGCTGGCGAATTCACAGCTAAGACGAATCCACGAAATATGTACATTTCACTTATGATAACGGGGCTGACCTTTCGATACATGAAAAGCACAAAAACACAAATAGGAACAGAATTTAATGCTTTGCTATTGTGAAAACTGTTGATGCCAAAATGGACAGAATCTATAAATTAATTACGCTCCGTACTGCAAAATGCACAATAAATTCCCGATTGCATTTTTGTTTCTTATCTTTCACTTTGTAAGCCTGGCGTTTTGTATTTATGGAGTTCTTTGTTGATTTTTGCACAAAAATTTCATACAAATCACCTGATTTGGAGGTTTTAATTTTACAAAGCATTATAATGTGACCACATATTCATGTTACAGGAACGTTGACCCAGTTGACGACAAATTAATCCTCGTTGGGCTTCCCAATAGCTAGCTTACGCTACCGATCTCCCAGCAAAATGTTATATTTGCACAACACTTAGCCGTGTAAGAAAAACTGAAAAAAGTAAACTTTAAGAAACATTTCCTAGCATTTACGTCGAGGAGTAAAGTGGGCAATATTTGTTTCGTACACCAAGTTTCTATCGGTTTATACCCATGCTAAACCTTTACTGTGGAGTGAAACCTGTGAAGTTTATACAAATTGGTAGAAAAATAAGACCTTTTCATGTGACTTTGTATCGAATCGATACCTACTATTGTTGTTTGCACATCATTCTTAATGAATCCCTATAAGGCAGTACGTACATACCTAGGACCTGCTCGTAAAGTATTTAAAAAAAAATACTTTGTCATCATTTGTTACGATTTTGCTCGGAGCGCGACTCAAAATGATATGTTTGACGATGATGTATACAACTATTTATTTCCGACGGCCCTGGTGATTACACGTCCTCCGTGTGCGTGAAGCCGGAGTGCTCGCCACGCTCTAAAAGCTTCGTCCACTTTAAAACGTCATCCAGGATCATAGTTATGCTCATAGGTTCGCATTCTTGAACATAGATTTAAGCTTGGTCAATGCACTAGTGCTCCAGTCTTGGGTCCTTTATTTTCTGTGTGTATATAAATGAAATTTGTCCCGAGCTATTTGTCTAGCTGTGTTGCTTTGATCGATAGGGCACTGTGCTTTAATTCGACTAAATACTGTTTCATCGTAAGTTATCACTGACCTAAAATGAAATGACTGACCAATATTCTGCATACACTAGGCGTATAAATTCCCATCTGGTCAGCCGCAACCCAGAACAGAAAAAAACGAAGCGTTCCTAGCAGCATTCGTGTCTGACAGTACTCGATTTTAGACCTTTTTGTGGAACACTACCGGGTTGTCAATCCTAGTCGACGTGATTTTAATCCGCAGCCATAAAACAAGGCATCTTTTTAGTTGTGGGGGATCTAAAGCGTCTTTTTTTATTAGAATCGGAGCTGCCAAAGTTGTTAGAAGTGCTTTATGTGTCAAGTTTGCAGCCAATGGTTCATGTGCCAGTCCATAGCTGTCCGTCCTCCCGGTGCATCTTCGGTAGTAGAGAGCCTCAGCTTCAGTCCAGAAATATATTCCAGCTGAATAGCGAAGGTCGCGTTATTCCACTGGAATAAAGTATTGGAATACCGATCGGTAATCTATCCGCCATTTATTCAGATTTTATCCAGATAATCGCTATTTCAAAAACTTGCGTTATTCCAGAAACTAAAGCTCTCTACTGTCAGTCACGATACCTGCTCAAAAGTTGTCAAAGCAAAGCTACATCATTGGATTCGCTTTAGGATGATACTACGTAGTCTAACTTAGGGCGTGGTCTCGCGTGCCCTCTCCACCTAGAGAATACCCCACCTGGAGAATTTTTCAAGTGATCTTATTGGCCAATTGAACTCTCTCTCGACAAGACACAGGAGGGGATCTTCTTCACATAAAATAGGTGGAGAAAGCTGGAGAACTCAGTCAGTGCAGCATGGACAGCGAAGAAGCCCTTCTTCTTCTCTCAGGACCCGTTGCGACCGTATCCGCCTAGGCTGCTTGCAGTCGTGAAGGTAGCGAGCACCAGCAGAGACGCACAGTCACTGTTCTGCACTTCGAAGTTGTGCTGGAAGATGCAGCCTGTGAAGAATGGTTTTCTACGAATCTTCGGTGTTCAAGGGCGTCTTTCCTAGCTATAGCAGAGCAATTGAGGCTGCGGGGTGTCTTGTTCGCAGGTTGCGTAGCAAAGCAACATTCGTACGAGAAGAAAATTGCCGCGGCTCTCTATTTCTTTGCATCGCCTGGTGGTTACCGAGAAGTAGCTGCAGCAATGGGCATGAACAAGAGCTACGTAATGTATATCGTAGATGAGGTGTGTCGTGTGCTATATTTATCGGCTTGTGATGCAGTGTCCTTTCCTCGGGATCATCAAGGCTGGGAGGATCTCCAAGCAGGTTTCGCAGCACGGCGCGAATACCCTGGTGTTGTTGGTGCAGTCGACGGATCGCTGCTAGCTATTGATCGCCCGGAAGACTACGATGGGTTTTATTGTCGAAAAGGTTATCCTGCTTTAAACATTCAAGCAGCTACCAGCATGTTCATGAGCGCGGAGATTCGATTAGGTTCATGGTCTGATAGTAATTCGTGGAAACACAGTATTATTGGGCGACGTGCAACTTCAATAATTCATGCTGGCACTCGCTTTATTGGTGGCTCTAGTTACGCGCTGCTCCCTCATCTGATGGTTCCATATGTGGAACGCGAGGAAAGTGGGGAGCTAAATGCTTTGCAGCGTCGCTACAATTTTCTCCACTCGAGCACACGAATGGCTGTTGAGTGTACATTTGGGCTTTGGAAAGGCCGTTTCCGTGTCTTGCAGACTGTGATGGATGAGAAGACCATCGTGAAGACGAAGCGAGTGGTTATGGCAACTATTGTTCTTCACAATTGGATGCTAGCATTACGGGACACCACACGAATTACGCCTTATGTTGAGAGCACTGAATATGAAGCGAGTGAAATTGACGACCACTCCGCGAGTGCTACCATGCTTCGTAAAATTGGAAAGCAAAAACGTGATGGAATCGCAAGTATAATTTGTTAAACGCAGTTAGTTTTCAGGAGCTGAATTGTTGCTCGGGTTTTGTTGCTCTTGGCTCGCACTCTTCTCACTGACCAGACGAGCCAATTAAACAAGCATGTTTGTTTGGGCTTGAACGCTCTGAATCAGATCGTGCAATGATTGCAAGATAGGTTGGTTTGAGTCTGCAACAGGCGTTGCGGCAGTTGACCTTGAAGCTGTGAAGGTTTCTGCAATTTCCTTCATGCCGTCGTGGACGGCAAGCATACCCTCTTCTAGTGTCAACGTTTTGTGGCGTTTTTGAGGCCGTGCGGCTCGCCAGCGTTGACGTCGATCGCTTGATGATGCTTCTCTACGGTCATGTTGTTCACTTTTCTCGCCTTCTTCGTGTCCATCGGAATCACAACTGTCATTTCCTGCATTTTCAGAAACCTCTGCGTCGTTCACATGATCATATGAGCAGTGATGCCGCCTGTCCGTTTCTAGTCCGGCGTCACTAGAAAAGAATGCTTCGCTTTGCATGCCCGTCATATTTCTCCACACGTCGCACATGGTGTGATACGGGTATGCTGCTCCAAAGGACTCCACGAGTAGCTAGGCTTGAGATTGCCTGAGGGCTGAGTCGGCGCTATCTGCGTAGTCAACGGCAGGCTGTTGGGTGTCCACAAGACGTCCGTGGATTCATTTAACGCTGATGATGTCTGCCGAACCGGAGATAGCGTGGCAGCAGTCTCACTGAGCGGCTCATGCTGTTGCAGCGATCGCTGAAGAACAGGAGAGCCAGGACGACGACGACTCATGCTGGTGCTCGGCAAATTTGAAACTGAACACAGATGAGATTTGATTGGCTGGTCTAGGATTCAAATGAGCGGTCCTCCATCTAGAGGTGGAGAACAACGCGACCTAACCTAGAGACATTATCCATCTCCAGCTCCAGGTGGAGAGGGCACGCGACCACGCCCTTACTAAGCCAAAACAAATCCTGAGCCAACGATTTACTCTTATCGAGGCCTCTCACAACCACCTCTGATATTGTCGGGCTAATCAATTTTGCCCATTGCCTTCAAGTAGTTGGTATACCCTTGTACTGTCTGAGTCTTTACGGCATCATCAAACGCCGTTGTTTTCTGCAGTTCTTTGACCGTATCATCTGGAAGCATCTTTTTGGCGTCCGCCATCTTGAACGCCCACTTTATTTTGTCCTCTGCAGCAGCCAGAGTTTCGTCCAGTAGGTCAACATTGCGTATATGCTTGAGGATCCCCAGAGACTGCGTTTTGAATACCTGCTCGACAAGGTTAAAAATACTTTACGAGCAGGAGTTGTTCTTTCAATATATTCGAGAAAACCTTATATTCACACGAACCGACTTGACCAACACGACAAAATTCCAACACAAAAAGACATGGGGGGGGGTAGCAGACCGGGCCTTTCTGATAGACCCTGAGTCTAATGGGGCTGACACACCCGCGTCAGTCAAATGCATTACGTGTTAAGAGGAGGTGTGTTACTTTAATGTGACCCAAAACTTGTTCGTTGTTTGGCAGCAATTTTAGGCTCCTGGCCTCAAGACTCCAGCAACCGCACCCTTCACACCGCCATGGTCGAGCTGTCCTCCGCGCAGCTTCCGCCTATGAAGTTGTACGCTGGGGACACGATCACCTACCACACTTGGATGTATGGCGCTGGCGATACCGGACTGTTGTTGTGACGCGTGTGGATGATTCGCTCGACAAGGCGGCGGCTTTGATCGCTGTCACGTCGGATGCGATGATCCCGCCAGCCATGATGATCAAGAAGGTGCCAAAGCGCGACGGTGAGGAGGTGAAGTGTCATTGGTGCAAATTATGATCCTACAAGTTTGTCTTGGGTGAGTTCCGGGCTGTGCCGACCGCACACGCTTTGCTGAGTCGGCTCACAGCATCGTTACCGCTGCTTTTACGGGTGCCTTTACTGGCGCCGGTGTCACCAACCCCGCCGTTGAGGCTGAGGTCTCGTCAAGAACGATGCAGAGATCTGCAGATGACGATCAGACGCCGTCCCTGACGTCCAGCGCCCCGACCACGGTTGCTGCGGCAGTTGCTCACGGTCTCGCAGATGCTAACGGTCTCACAGATGCCCACGAGGCAGAGGATGAGGACACATACGAGGCAAAGGCACCAGTCACCGTGGCAGCCGGTAAGACTAAGGGTATGATGAACCCCAGGATGGCCGCGCTCAGTAAGGACCCAGCACTCCCCCTAAGGGTAGTGGCCCCTACCGCTCCACACAAGACTGGTGCCACCCCTGTGGAAGGCCATTCATCGGAAGAAATCTTGCACCGAGCTAGTGTGGAAGATGACGCTTCGGGTGACTTGTCCACGATGAACACCGTCGTCTTCATGTCCATGAACACGAAAATAAAAAAAAGAAGGCTAACGGTCTTTATTCCGAAGTTAAACAAGTCGAAGAAGGTGGGGTGAGGTGGATGTGGAGTAGCACACCTGGAATCCGAGGAAAATGCTGAGGACAACGAACCCGACTCTCCAGTCCAATCTGAGCAGACAGAGCAACAGGAAGAAGCTAGGCAGCCCACTCCATTTCAACTGGTATATCTACGTGAGATTTCGGCGGTCCCTACGCTCGTACAGCGCGAGGCACAGCATCACAGACGCAAGGTGAGAAAGTTGACTACCACGTGAGTAAATCAGAAAAAAAATGCTACCAAAACAGACGCGCCACAGCTCGCAGCAGCACCAGCATCTATCATGCGCACACCTTGAAGGTGAAGACAATGAAGGACTTGTTGCGAATCGCTAGCATGAGAATGAAGTGGCCGAAGTGCGCAAAAATAAACACCAGTACATCTCGCCCACTCTACCTGACTCAGACGACGATGTGATGAGACGTCATGGAGCCCGAACCCTTCCCGGACTACGTGACAGAGATCTCGGAGAGCATTGCGCCGGAGGGGCTTAACTTCGTCGACGCCGGCGACGTTAACCCTTGTCTATGCGTCGGAGACTGCCTCGCGCAGTGCTGTCAGAATGCGGACACCGCATTCTACTGCACACCGGAGTGCTGCCGTCTTGACGCGCTGTGAAGCAACGCGCCACGTAATCACTCAGGCCTAAGGATATACGATACTCGACGCCTAGGCCTAGTGTGTACACGACGCAGACGTTATGAGCTGGAGAGATCGTCGCCGCGTACTTTGAAAAATTGTAGGAGTATGAGGCCATGCGCAAATGCCAACCCGAGGAGGCCATGAAATAGAACAGCCGCTTCACCATGCTGTTGAGCGAAAAATCCACGCGGGGAAACTTTGTGTATATCGAGGCGTTGGCGGCTGGAGCTACCGCCAGCACTCGTGCCGCCCCGACGTAGAATTCGTGGAAATGCAGAATAGGACGCATGTTAAGGTGCTGTGCCGTATGTTAGCGTTTGAGTCCAGATCACGGTCTCTTACGGTAACAAGATCTGATTCAAATTCGCGTGCGACCTGTGCTGGAAGCAGCGTCCTTCACAAACGTAGTTTAAGCGATTTTGGTAGTTGATGTACTGTGCGAATGTCAGCTCTCGAACGTCCATCAGACGGTTCAAAAAGACCTCCCGTATTCGCACGATCTCGTTGTGGCTGCGCGCAAAATGCATACCGTACAGATCGCGCACTATGATAACCTTAGTATCCGAGGGAAACGCCTTAATCACCCTGTACACTCTCTCCATCACGTGGAAGAAACACATTAGGCTAGTGAACCGCGGGGTGTTGCCAAATTCAGCGTTGCCGGCTTTGTACTGGAACTGGTCTGCGTCAGCCATGACGTACTGCGCCTGTGAGTACACCGTACAGTCGACGCATTGCCATGCGCGTCGACTGTGTAAGGGTTTGCTTTTCACCGGATGCAATCGACACTAGGTAAAACACACGCGAGCTATCTTAGATTTCGATCACAATGACTGGGTACCCCTGGTAATTGAGCTTGTATGTAGCGTCTACATGCAGGATGAACGACTCAGGAGGCCTCATCAGTCGCATCATTAGCGTCAGAGTAGTTAAGACGACGACGAAAGGCCGCTCCTCAGAATCGTTGCCTGCAACAGGCTTACCATAGACGTTCAGGTCCCACACATCAGTGAAAGGCTGATCCTAGGCTTCGTCCCCAGTGAATGCACGCTCGTAGATCCACTTACGTAGATCGTCCACGAGGTCGTTTTGCGTCAAGTGGGCTCGCGAGTAGTGCTGCACGAAGTTTTGGACGGTGCTCAGGCTCGAAAGGTCCTGGAGCACCATATCAAACTTCCGCGTCATAGCTTGCCAATTTTCATTGGTCGAAGGTGGTGTAGAGTCAGCTCCCTAACATATGTATTCTGGCTGGGCGTCAAACGCTTCATTCTGGGGGATCTGGTTGCTGTAACGTGCTCCCTCACGTGGAAAATCGACACCACGTCGTTCGTCATGCTAAAGTCTCCCTCGCCACGGGCAAGCCTGCCCGTGCGAGGAAATCGACTTAGCACACGATTCCAACGCACACTTCTATAGGCGGTAGCGCATCATGTGTGAGGCGTGCTCCGGGCACACCGCACACGCCAGTTGGTTGCACTTGGTCACCACCTACGCCTTCAAGGTGCTCTGTAACGGGGTGCGTAGCCCTAAGTGTACCCTGGTTACATGAAGTGTGACACTTCACACTTCAGGAGTATGACACGTCATACTCCGGGATATTGGTACGAGGTACCAAGGTCGTTCAAAGCCATCCGTTAGTTAAACGACATTGCATTTCTATAGGTATCTTATAGTTTGTATTAAAGCCAAACTTAACTTACCTATAAATATACTCAGTTTACAATCTACCTTATTTAGGTCACTTCGCTCTCTTTAATTAAAGAGGGGACCTGTGAACTGCCGTTCACTGAGAGTTTGTATACTCTCGGAAGATAACTTCCACTAGCGCAAGGTGCTGTGTGACCCCGTCACACTTGGTAGCACTAGTAGTCAATCCACGCCACCGCGGGTAGACTACCTGAACCTCTCCGAAGTTCGTTGCCATGGATAGGAACGACTTCTCCCATATGAACGACTCTCAGTTCGAGTCGGTTCGGAAGATGGCAGGCATCTTCGGGATGGAGGCCCTGCAGAGCCTGGTGGTATCAACACCGGCTGAGCAGCTCGAGCGTGTCAATGCATTCGACGCGTACGAGCAGGGCCTAATCGCGCATGTGCGGGAGAACCTGCAGGTTCCGGCGGCGGAAGCAAATCCGCCTCACCCGAAGCCAATACGGCTGAAGGTTAAGCCGTATGAAGGGAAGGAAGGCGAGAACTTTCACTTCTGGGTCCGAGAAGTAGAGCTCGCGATGGACGCGGCTCTGATCTCGACCGAGCAACTGCGGGTTGCTTTTGCACTCTCCAACCTTAGCGGCCGTGCTAAGCGTTGGGTGTACACACGGGAAGCAACATCCCCTGGATGTTCCACATCCTGGGCTCAGCTGTTCGAACAGCTCCGAGCCGCGTTCCTCCCGGCGAAATCCGAGTACCGCCAGCGTTCGCGCTTCCTCGCGTGTAAACAAGGAAAACGCGAACTGCACGAGTATGTGCAAGAGATACGGGAGCTCACGGCGTCCCTAATGGGAAACCCACTCAACGAACACATCAAGATGACTGTGTTCATGGACGGCCTTCGAGTGGGCCCCGCACGCACTCAGCTGTTCCGGGTGCAGTCAAGCACCCTTGAAAAGTCGATTCAAGTGGCTCTTCAAGAAGAGTACAGCCATCGCCAGGCGCGTACGCCGGCCTCAGCGTGGCCTGGGAGTTCCTTGTCGGCTCCCGGTCGAACAAGCCCCAACGGACCAGTTCCCATGGAACTCGGGTCCGCCGAACAGCGTGACATCCGCTGCTTCGGCTGTGGGAAGATGGGCCACTTCAAGCGCGACTGTCCCGCGGAAAGACTCCGCAGACGGTCCTTTCCCAAGCCCGTCCTCAAGGGTCGCTGGCAGAAGCCAGGATTCCGGGGACAGGGGAACGCCGGGAACCAGTAGGAGCAAAACGCCCTACTGGGGAAGAACTACATCTTCGTGATGGGTGCGCGGGTGGCGCTTACCACGGGGACTTAGCCCCTGAGAGTCTTCGCACTCTCGAAGCAGCGGCGGGTTGCTCGTAGTACACGGATGTGTACGGTAATACGATCATCTCTTTAGAATCTTGATCGACTCTGGGGCGTCGAAGAATTTCGCACGCCGCCAGACGGTTGCTCGTAACAGCAACAAGTTGTCCGATGCTTTGAGAGAAAGCAAGGGCAACGGGACGGTGTCAGTGCGACTGGCCGACGGGAAGGTCGTCACTGTTTCCAACGTCCAAGTGGATCGGGCCATCAAGTTTGGAGACTTTGACAGCCTCGAACAGCTCACTGTTCTCGATATGGATCCATATGATATGATCCTGGGCATGCCCTGGCTTGAGAAGCACGAGCCCTGGATCGACCGGCGAGGCAAGGCAATCGGTGCCAGCCGTCCTGCGCAGTCCGACAGAGCATTGGTGAGTCATGTTCCCACCTCTGTCAGGACCCGGGGCGCCCGCAAGGGCTGCCTGGGTACCGAAGCATCCGGCAGATGCTTGGGAGTCGTCGACGTATATGACGACTCCGAGGATGTTTTGATGGTAGCCGCGCCCAGAAGAGGCGCTGGCCAAGTGGGTAACTTAGGTCCACAGTCGAGTAACTTAGTTCCGCAGACAGCTGCAGCTGTCATGAACACTGAGAACAGCGTGTTCAGAGTGGGTAACAGAGTGCCACACGCGGTTGCCCAGACCTTAACTGAAGAGGAAGGCGTTAAACACACTTCCTGTGTGGGTACCATAGTACCACACGAGGCCACAAGTGCCTCGGATGTCGTAGAGACGACATACCTAAACGTAGGCAGCAAAGCTCCCCGTCACAGCCGCCGTCGGCAAAGACGCCGCCGCCGCCTCAAGTCGGATCCGAACTTCGTTCCGATCGACGTCGCTTCAAGCGACTCGGAGTCCGGGGCCCGAAGTCCTCCGACAAGGCCGGTGGAAGAGTGCTATCACATCTTCGATGGCGAGACCGGTTTACCCGTCAGGTCATCTGGTGTCCACTTGAAACCGTTGCCAGAGGTTGCAGAGATACGGCACCTCGAGGAAATGACGGCTGAGTCCTTCCTGACCAACCTCAATGGAGAGACTGCTGAAATGCTACTCATGAGACCTGAGACCACTCAGGAGGAGCTGAACTCATCCTCTGTCTTGGACGAGAACGTCCTGGAAGACATGAACAAGCAGCGTCAGGCGCGCTTGGGCTCTGAGATTCTCAAGAACCCCAAGGATCCGGTGTATCCTTTGGTGACGGAGTATGCGGACGTGGTGAACAAGCACCCACCGACTTAACTCCCACCGGATCGAGGCGTACGACACGAGATTGATCTCGTGCCCGGCACAAAGTATTGTGTCACGAGGCAATGGCCTCTCCCGCGCGAACAGTGCGAGGTCATTGATGCCTTCTTCGCCGCGAAGGCGAAGGCAGGCATGGTGCGGGAGTCGAAATCCCCGCACTCGACGCCGACTTTCTGCGTTCGTAAGTCGAACGGAAAGTGGCGTCTGGTTCACGCTTCTAACAAGCTGAACAACGCAACGGTGCCGGCCCAAACACCAATTCCACGAAAGGATGTGTTGTTGAACAACATGGCCGGGAGCGTACTGTACAGTGCGCTGGATTTGGTAGACGGATACTACCAAATCCCGATGCGAGAGAGCGACATCCCGCTCACCGCGGTAAGCACTCCAAGCGGGATGCTTTGGGAGCGGCTCGTCATGCCGCAGGGATTGTTTAACGCCCCGGCGACGTTCAATCGTCTGGTGACGCAATTGTTCCGCCCTTTGCGTACCTTCGTACAGACGTACTTCGACGACATATTCGTCTATAGCCGTGCCGAGGGAGGCAAGACGGCCATGGAGGTGCATCTAGGACACCTCCGTCGAGTGTTGGACGTAATGCGAGCGAACAAGCTCTACGCCAACATCGAAAAGTGCGTTTTCGCGTCACCAGAGATTAAAGTTCTCGGTTGCGTCGTAAGCAACGTGGGCGTTTGGGCTGACCCAGACAAGGTCAAGGCCATAGCAGCATGGCCGACGCCCCGATCCCAGAAGGATCTTCGGAAGTGGTTGGGCTTGGCCAACTACCTTCACAAGCACAGCGCAGGGTACGCGGGCTTCGCTAAGCCCTTGTCGAGTCTCCTTCAGAAGGACGTCGACTGGCGCTGGGAGCAAGAGCACTAGGATGCTTTTGACAGCATCAAGGCCAGTCTCCAAGAGGCCCCTGTCCCGGCCCTGCCGGACGAGACGAAGCATTTTAGCGTCGTCTGCGATGCCTCCGATTACGCCATCGGATGTGCATTGCTGCACTCCGACACGGCTGGACACGAACGAGTCATCTTGTTCCAGTCCAGGCAGCTCAAAGCCGCCGAGCGGAACTACCCTGTCCATGACAAGGAGCTCCTGGAAATGAAATATGCCCTTGTGAAGTTCCGTGTTCACCTTCTGGACTCTAGGCCCTTTGTGATCTACACAGACCACGCGTCCTTGAGGACGGCGCCTCACCTCTCCCAAAGGATGGCGAGGTGGCTGTCCTTCTTCGCGGAATACAACTTCCGCGTCGAATACAAGCCGGGCAAGCTTAACGTGCTTGCGGACGCCCTCTCTCGGCGTCCCGACTATGAGTTGGCCCACATCACGCGGGTGACAACGGATCTATATGATCGGATACGCATGGCGTATCGGGACGATGAGGCTGTCGCGCCTATCGTCAAGTTCCTTATGGCCGGAACGAGCGCGAAGTCCTACTGGCTCTCGTCGTGACAGCGCTCACGGCTCCACCGATATGAGCTGAAGGAGAACCTCCTCCATTACCGGGTGGCGCCAACTGATCCTCCACGGGTGGTCGTACCCAACGACGAGGACGTAAAGTTCGACATCCTCGCGGAGGCGCATGACGCGCCCTCCAGCGGCCACTTGGGCCGCGAGAAGACCTTTCTGTCGGTCTCTCAGTCTTTCTGGTGGACCCACATGTACAAGTGGGTCGCCCGGTACGTTAAGACATGCGAAACATGTCAGCGGGTCAAACCCGCAGGGCACTCTTCGGCTCCACTACAGAGCCTGCCCGTACCGGCTGACTGTTGGAAGTCGATGAGTCTTGACTTCATCTTTGGGCTTCCCGCCGACGGACACGGCAACACCGGAATTTGGTGTTCGTGTGTTGGCTGAGCAAGATGGTACATCTTACTCCAGTTCCCATCACTGTTACGGGCGAACAAACGGCAAGGTTGTTCGTCGATGGCGTGTTCCGCTATCACGGTCTCCCGGAGACAATTTTCTCGGACCGAGACCCGCGGTTCACTGCTGCGTTTTGGAAAACGCTGTTCCCTTTACTGGGAACTCGTCTGCAGATGACCACTGCGGACCATCCGCAGACAGACGGCCAAACAGAGCGCGTCAATCGAGTGCTCGAGGACACTCTGCGCAGTGTGTGCGTGGCAGCACCACAGTACGTGGTCGACGCAGCTTACAGTTGTTCCGTTTGCGCTCAACAACGCGGTGCACGCGTCCACCGGGTTCACGCCGTTCTACTTGAACGGCTTCCGCCACCCCAGAGTGCCTCTCACTCTTCGAGGAGACACTGACTCCTCTACTCTAAGTGGGGGAGAGGCTCGGAAAGCCCTTTCCTCCCAGGTCTCGGATTGGAGACCAGTTTCGCTGCGGAAACAGGTGGAATCCTTTCTGGATACCAAGCTGAACATTGTCAGCAGGGTCCGCGATGCCATGGCAGCGGCCCAAGATAAACAAAAGGAGTACTCAGACAAACATGGAAGAGAAAACTTAAGTATATTTGAGGTTGAAGACTTAGTGTTGCTAGACACGAGGAACCTACCTCTTGACACTGTCAGCTCTGTTGGCAGCAACAAGTTGACGCACCGCTACATCGGACCTTTTGCAGTCCTGGCCAGACATGGTGCGTCGTACACCATCGACCTTCCAAAGTCAATGACGACGCACCCGACGTTCTATGTCGGACGTCTTAAGCGGTACTTTGACCCGCAGGGGGTTGCTGACTCGCAGATTCCCCTTGACCCAGCTCCTCGAAGCGAGGACCGGTTACAGTCGTCGACGAGGTCGTCGGAGCAGGCACCCAAGCCTCGGTCGGGACGGCAAGGCTGCGGTCAAGACCGTACGCCGGAGGGGCTCCATACGAACGAACCCCGGCGCCATACGCCGAGTACGCTGAGTACGCCGGGTAAGCACCATACGCGTACGTCTGAGAGTGTTTGGCAGGCGGCTCCGGACGTGGCAACAAAGCCTCGATCCGTCGGATCATGCGAAAGGCCTCGTCCAGATCGGTCGAAGAGGCCCGGCAATCCACCCGCAGGTGCACGCTCGCGACCTCTCGCTCCAGCAGGTCTAGGCGGCCCGCAAGACGAGCGAGCTCACCCTGATTCCCGGCCTGGGCGGCAGCATTACCGCAAGTCCCAAGGCCAAGTGCAATCTCAAGCACGAGGACACGTTGACGGAGGCGGTCAACTTCAGGGTCCTGTGTCGGACCCGCAGTCGGAGCACTCGGACGAGAGTGGCTCTCGGGAGGCGCCGAGTACTCGTACTCGTACGAGGGCACCTCCGCCCCTGCTTGACCGGAATGGAGAAGTCCACTTCCACGTGGAGCGGATTCTCCATGTGCAACGGCGTTGCGGTAAGCGACAGCTCCTCGTGAAGTGGAGGGGTTATGCCCACTCCGAGAACTCGTGGGAGCCGATTGAACGGCTCCTGATTGACTGCCCGAAGGCTGTCGCAATCTGGGAACAGAAGCGGCGGCAGCTTCATAAGTAGTACGGGGCTTCTTGCCCGAACGGGGTACGGACGATGAATACATACCGTACCCGCAATCATCGTGAGCGCTAGAAGCCGCGCGCTTCAGGATGTCCCTTGGCAGCATACGCTTGCTGATCAAGTGGGCAAACCTCACACGAAGATCACGCTGGTCCAGGATGCGGGACAGCAGCTGATCTTCATAGAGTTCCCGTAACTCCGTGGGTGAGTACTTAAGAGTCTCCAGCCACGCCCAGAACATGTCCTCACAAGGACTCCACGTGAGGCAGTTCTCGGGTATAACCCAGGGGTATCCCCAAAGAGGATAGAGACAACCCCGGGTTTCGGGCTTCTTACGACAAGTCGTGAAGTCCTTAAGGGGAATGCGGTGTGGCGTGAGAAGCACACATCAAGCAGCCTCCAAGTTGTCGACGAACAACTGTTCTTTATGAACAAGGGCTCGTTCATAGATGCCCCTAGAAGTGTGGCCGCCCACAAGGCCACGAGGAGCGACGAGAAGCTCTAAGAAGAGGTCAGCCCCAGAGCTCTCCTCGGGAGGCCAATACCCTCTTGAGTTGATGGCAGCTATCTGGCTGACGGGTGCCACCACCGAGCCCCCACGCACACGCTGGGCAGCTTGGAACTCCTGCTGCTGCTGGTCGAGGTCATTCGAGACCTCCCGGGGCTCAACGATAGCACTCTCCTCTTCCTCTTCTTCCTCCTTCTCCTCCTCTTCATCCGAGGAGTCGAAGATACTCCGATAGGAGCGACGAGTCTCCTTCTCCTCGCGGAGTGGAGACTTAGAGGCTGTACGCTTCTTTGAGGGCTTGGCGCCTTCGGCTTTAGAGGCCTTAGCACGCGCAAGACCCTCGGCAAGCGAGAGACGTTTGCGAGGATTCTCTTCCTCATCGCCACCGGCTTTGGGAGTGCCCTTAGCCTTGACGGCCGGACTCTCAGAGCGCACAGAGGTCCTGGGACTGTGATCTCCATGATCACTAGCGAGCGACTGCACGCTGTCATCTTTGTGCTCACTGGGCACTGGGCTGTGCCCTCCCACAGAGTCCGCAGGAGCATCGTGAGTGCCCTCGAACTCGGCATCGTCCTCACTGCTCGAGTTGAACTCACATTCCACGAACCGAGGGTTCGGACGATTATCTGAAGACGAGGGCGACGGGCTGCGGCGCTTGCTTGCACGCTTGTCCACAGCCGCGTCACCCGAGGAACCGATCGCCTCGGAGGCCACCTGAGTAGCCTCCTAGAGTGCAGAGCCTTTTCCGTGAGGCTTAGTGCTCTTGGCTTGCGCCTTACCGGCAGCAGCCTTGGAGCGTGTCTTAGCACCGCTTTTTGCAATGCCACGAGGCATGGTAACGGTCGAATTGGAGACCTAGACGAAGAGCACACAGGCTGCTGCTCGAGGCTCTAACTGTGATGTGAGCCTCTGCCGCGCTCGCGCGGCCAAGTCGATGGTTTTCGACTTTGAGAATGAGAGTTTGTAACGAACACCTCTTCATTCTGATTGGTCGGTAAACCGAACCTAAGTGGGGGAGGATGTAACGGGGTACGTAGCCCTAAGTGTACCCTGATTACATGAGGTGTGACACTTCATACTTCAGGCGTATGACACGTCATACTCCGGGATATTTGGTACAAGGTACCAAGGTCGTTCAAAGCCAACCATTGGCATAACGACATTGCATTTCTATAGGTAACTTATAGTTTGTATCAAAGCCAAACTTAACCTACCTATAAATATACTCAGTTTACAATCTACCTTATTTAGGTCACTTCGCTCTCTTTAATTAAAGAGGGGACCTGTGAACTGCCGTTCACTGAGAGTTTGTATACTCTCGGAAGATAACTGCCTCTAGCGCAAGGTGCTGTGTGACCCCGTCACATGCTCAGCACCCCCTCGGCGTCGAGGGCAGAGATGCCAAGCGCCACGTGCTTCCAGTAAGTCCGCTTCGGCATCCTGCCAAGCGGGGTCGAGTAGCTGGTGAAGTGCACGATGAATTTCTATTTTTTGAATAAAAAAATGTGGGAACTTTGATTGGGCTGCAGTGTCTGGTTCTGATTGGGCTATCTTCGACAGCACTAGTTGTGCTCTGATTTGTTTTATTTTACCCCTGTGGCGCGCCTACGGAAAGTGGCAGCATGCAAAGGCATGCAAATCTATTTGGTGATTCCTCCACAGCGTGTTTTGTTTGCACAGTCTATGGGAGCTCACCCGTTTTTGGTGTGGGAAGGGCGTACTGTTGGGTATAGGTAACTCGTTCTCTAGTAGAAAACGATTCGATTTGAATTCACATGAAAATGTCATATTTTTCTACCAATTTGTATAAACCTCACAGGTTTCACTCCACAGTAAAGGTTTAGCATGGGTATAAACGGATAGAAACTTGGTGTACGAAACAAACATGGCCCACTAAACTCCTCGACGGAGATGTATATTTATAAAAGAAAAAGCTTGTTTTTCTTACACGGCTAGGTGTTGTCACTATTAATTGTAGATCTTAAAAACGATAATGAGGCATGTAAACAAAGCTGTCGAGGCCGTTGAGGTGTGTGTCGAGCGACAGAAGGATAGGGTCCGAAGACTAGCAGTCCAATGAGAGCACCTAACGCCGCCACGCAACGCGGCATCATCCGTCTACCTATCGCCCTTTCTCGGCTGAATTTGCAGTGGTTTTAACGCCTTGCTGCTGCCACTTGGCGCAGCATCGAGACGCTGAAGCAGGTGATTTCGGAGCTCTTCCTCATCATGCGATATTTTTTGCGAAGGGATAAGTCCGCTCGTATGTGTCGTTAGGGTATCGGGCCAGCCGCCGTGAGCGTCGCTAGCGGTGGTCTCGATTGGCCCCGAGCAGAGCGTAGATTAGTAAATAAGTGGACGATAAGTAGAAGAGTTGACGTATCATGTACCAGTAGATAGGGCGGAGAAAACCGCAGCAGCTGTCTCACCGCCGCGGCGAAGTATATTAATAGTGCCCTCGGGCGATGACGGCCGCAGCTGGTGAGCTCGCTCAGTAATTGCGGTTGTGAGCTTTGGAAAGAAACAATATTTGAATAAAAACTTCGCTCAAATCGTATTACCTTCTTAAACAGATTTGATTATTCTAGATTTACTGGAATTTAGTGCGGTAGCGTATTTAAAAAGCGGGGGGCGCGAAACTGAGTTTATGAATAAGGCCGCCGATCAAATACAGATACAGATCGGCGGCCTTATTCATAAACTCTGTTTCGCCAGCCCCCAGCTTTTTTTGCGTCAGCCAATGTCGCTCTTCTCGCGCCGAACCCCCCCCCCCCAGATCAACTGGTGAAGCTGCTGAAAGATGCCATCGCAGACCCGTTGGTGCCTGCGAAACCGTCAAAGGATGGGACGGTGAGTTAACTGGGCGTGGTCTAAGTGCTGCTAGGGTGAACTGATTCGAACCTTCCCCGTTCCATAATACGGTATTGTTGCTCTAGTCTGTGGAAGAGATTACCAAGCGCTTGAGTGAGATAAAGCTGCTTCTGAGGGCCAAAACCGTGCAAAAAAGTGAAGCTGGAACTACCTTGCGTATTCAGAACCCACCAAATCAAATCTGTTGGCATGGTTTTCCACCAATCATTGCTAACCTTCGCTGGGTGGTTTGTAACCTTCACAAGGTTTGAGTTGGAAAAATGGTATGCGAAGTTTTAATTTGATTGGCCGGTCAAACATATTTTCCAACCGTGATAACACCTATTTTAAAAAGCACTGTATCGCTGAGTGATGTATATTATTAATACTTGTACTAAAAAAGATTTGCAGATCCAGTTTACCTCTACTGTACTAGTACCGGTAAAGTACCGGCGATAAAACGCTCGTAATCCACAAAGCGCATAATCCTACCCAGCCTGGCTGTCCACTTTTTCGGCCTTTTCGGCTTCCACTTCAAAAATTTCCGTTGGCCATGCCAGAACGTTAGCACTATCCTCTCGTCTGCTCGCCGCGCTTCGCGGCGGGTAAGAATGAATGTCGTTCCTTGTATTTTGCCTCCGTTCCGCTCGCCACGGGCTCGCTTCACTACTCGCACGGTAGGTTGGCAGATTGTGGCTCAGGCTGGCCCAAAGGCCAGAAGGTGCCGATTTGGGCCGCCTCGCTGCGCTCGGCAGCTTTTAGGCCAATCGGGGCCATCTTCGCTGCGCTCGGCAGCCAGTAGGAATATTTAAATTATTTTATCCAATGATTTGTCCGGAAAAGCGTGACAGGCACGACAATTTAGTGTGACGGACAGACAGGTTGCTGCAGTAGATATTTAAGACTAGCCGTTCGCCGCCGCTACGCGGCGGAGTGGCATGGTTTGATGAACTCTTACGCTCTGAGCCCGCCCAATTGCTCGGTACTAAGCGACGCCGTGATCGGAGTTGTGCTGCAGCGGCCGATGTGGAATACCCGGCGCAACGCTGCTGATCGCATTGGGAAAAGTTGTTCCATCACGCCCTCCCACCAACAGCAGCTCAAACGTCCCACGTGTCTGCATGCGCCGTACAAAAATGTTTCCATGGGACACCTTGAGGAACCACCAGCATCCACTTCCACTGTAATTTCATCTCCCGTCGCTGAGCTTATCAGGATGAGGGGTCCATTCAATATTCGAGCGTCTGACATCAAGACTGTACAGTGCATCATTGAGGGTATTCAAATGAGCGATCACAATATCCCACCCGATTTGCAACAAGTCATTGTGGCCGAAGTCTTGAAAACTAAAAATCGCTATCGAGAACGTCATCGTATCTACCAGGCGCGCTACAGACAGAGACAGTCGCAAGCCGAGACCAAATTTAAGAACGCCATCATCAAACAAAAATTGGAGATTAGGGAAATCCAAAAGAAGAGCAAAACCCCTATTCGTCTTGCGACAAACCCGATGAGCTGGGAATTGGTGTCCGCCTATTTTTGGAACTTGAACAACAACGTGGCGTCACCAGGAACGCTGTACAGGAATGCATTCGAGTTTCTCCACGCGAATGTGGCACCAGACGTCGTGGACGGCTCACTATTTGGTGTTCAAGCACAATTAGACAACTGGAGATTCCTCGGCTATTGTTTCGATGATGTCCGAGTGGAGCTGAAGGGCTTAAAAACGCTCACTTCTGACATTTTGATAGCTGGAACAGTCACAACCGTGACCTTCACGGCCAAAACCCTGCGTCTCATGTTTCCACACCTTAACAGCGATGGTGTTGGTGGTAGAAAAGGTGGTGTGTGGTCACCCCTTGCTGCTAAGACGCTTTTTAAGAAGATCGTCATGTCTGGTTCGGTGACGTTTACTTGGGATTGCACAACAGATAAAGCGGCGAGCATCTACACTCAGGCGGACTTGATAACTCCAATTTTGAATCTATTAGGTAGTTTAGATCAAGTGTCATGCTTTTTCGGCAAGGCCGGAGTCACACCCGATTGCCGATTTGTTATACGCTACTAGGGCTCGGATAGGCGAGTACTTATGATGGAATGACGCAGAAGGAAGTTACCCGGGAATGATAAATGACGAATAAACTTAATTTCACGGCCAGCGAAAAAATACCGAACCATCAGAAGCGTGTGCTCACGATAACTACAGTAGTCGCTCCAACTTCAAGACGGAAGCTCGAAAATTGATGTGCAAAAGAAGCTAGCTGTCCACTAACAGCTCGAATTTGTTTCGTAGATGAGATTAATTCCATACCCAATCTACGTATCACACCCGTTCCGACACCCTAGCCCTTCCGACAAGTTTTCCACAAATTAGACTTATTAATATCTCTTTAACCTCATCGCAGGTCCGAAATTCTAGTGTCCCGTTATGTGGCGAAATTCTACCGTCAAAAGTGGCTTAATGTGATACTGGGTGACAAAATATTACGTCCTACACGATTCTTAAATGTCCTATTTGACTTCAAACTAGACTTGTCTTTATATTGTTGAATTAATTAACTAGCTGACTGCGGCGCCTCCGCTTGCAAGTACTTCGCGTTAATTTAGGACAAACAAGACAGTTTAGGACTCGATTGGGTGGTATTCTTTTCTTTCTGATACTGTATTACAGCCTGATCGATGGTAGCATGGTCTTTCGTCAAACTCCCAAATTAGAACAGTGTTATCGTCCACAAAACTAATACTCGAGTATAATCTCAGGTAGTATTACGTGGCCTAGGTGTTTACGCTAAATTTGTATGCATACTGTTCCGCAGCCATCCACGCTAAACACCAAAGTCAGTGAGTGTATATAAGCTGTAAAGTGCTCGTTATATCGTCGACAAAGGATTTGCACTCCGGCCCCAACGTAATGTTTAACATTGAATCCTCTGCTAGGAGTTTTCAAATATTCCATAGTGTCTTAAACTCCATTATCTCTCCATGCAATTCGCATTACTCGCAGCATCTTATAATAAGCGTCGTGTGATCCGGAGCCGAGCTCATCATGAAACTGATGTCGTGCATTGCCCGGGACGCTCTGGATATTATCGAGAGTAATTCGCTTCCGAGAGAGCTTTTTTTTGAACCAAAAAGGCTTGCCCGTGATGCTGATATATCCACTGCCCAACTAGCGTTTGACCAATCAGCATGAGATTTGTCCAAAAGTCTTGTGATTTTAATTGTAAACCCACCCCTAGGAAAAATGGTTAATTGTTTCCGTTTCCCCTGGTCTGTTTGAGTGGCGCTGAGGCCTTGTGCAGGCTCAGCGTCTCAAGCTCCGTTTTAGAAACCAGAAGTAAACGCCAAGTCAAGATCACCACCATGCTATCCCCCTACAATTGGCGCTTTACATACAGTCTACGTGGTGAGTCGCGCACCAATCGAAAACTGGACGCCCTGCCGCCTATGGGTGTGATTGCAAGTCAGCTCAAACACTGTACTGTGTGTAGCAGCAACCTCGATCAGCATCATATGCGCTACCGTCTCTACTGCTGCAAGTCCGAGCCCTGCTCGAGCGCACTTATTTCGTGCAAGTTGAAGCTGACGATCTTGACCTGCGAGAGAACGAAGCAGAGCCATCTTTATCAGCACGATGACCACGTCAGCGCTCCTGACCTGGGTCCGCAACTCTCTCTTGAGATAAAGGCGGCTATCCGTAAGCTTGTGACAACGGACGTAAAGCCCGCTCGCATCCGCAATGAGCTGGTTGATAGTTTCACGCTATTGACCGGAGCAGTGCGTGCTCTAAAGCAGATCCAACATTTTGTCTACAGCTACAGACGAAACAAAATGAAGAACACCGACGGCGTAGAGGATATGGAGGAGACTGCTGCTGAATCACAATTCTCTGATGATCTACCTGATATTACGCCATTCACGTTCGGGTACCCACTAGACGAGGACGGGGCTCCGGACCTTGGAGATATAGGTGACGACGAACCATTGGTGATTGGAGTCACGACGCAATTCTTACTCAAAGCGGCCGCGTAGAATACCGACACATTTGTACTTCATATATACACGACCTTTAAGCTTGTGACGAGTGTATACCCACTCATTGTCTGCGGTATCTCTGACGCTGCTCAGCAGTTTTGCTTCGTTTCTTCTGGATGGTGAATCTAGCTGTCCAGGTGAATTTCATTGTCGAAGTTTGATCGACACGCTAGACAGCGTCCGAAATGCTGAAAATGGCGAGCGGAACTACCGTCGCATGGAGCAACTCGGACAACCTATGATCGGGTGGACTGTAAACCTCAACATGACGTGTCGGTACAGAGCATTATATAAATTTGGTGCGTGCGTGCACCTGTAGACATCTCTGAAGCACGCCAACCGGAAGATCGCTGGATGACCAGGAACGGTATTCCGGTTTGCTGCTAGAGGCATTATGCGGTCTAAACCCTCGACTGGAGCGAAGAAAGAAGGCTATCTCGCGTTTCACACTCTCTTTGCGTGGGCTAGTTTCGACCTTTGCTGGCTCAGAAGGCATCTTTTTGCAAGTAGTAATAAACGTCTTTCTAAATTCACTTGCTAGCGATGTCACTCTATCCAATAGACACTACAACATTAGTATAGCGCGTTACACACGTCATTAGCAGCGATGCTTAATCTTGGTGACGTGAGCTGCAAAAGTGCTTGAGCACATTGTTTGTATTCTTTGTTCCTAGTACAAATCGTAAACCTACTAAGACTGACAGAACCTATGGCGTTTGCTACAAGGTGATCTATCGATAATGGAGATCAGTACTAGTACAATGCTTCCATAGCTTTTCCGATGCACAGATCTCAAAATTGATAGCAGGGCTGCTGAACGTCGGTAAATTGTTTTAGCACTGCCGATCTCAATAGAAATTAAAACTTGTCAATAATTATTCTAAACAGCTAGGTGCTCTATACAAATAGCGTAGGGGCGAATGTAGATAATGGATCTGGTTTTCAGGTTGCGTAGATCCTTAAACTACGACTAGGGCTGCATTTTGTCCGGCAAAATTAAAGCAGAAAATCAGAAATGTCAATTGACGCTGCCTCTACAATAAAACTGTCTCGCTATGTAAACCACTTTGTCAAATGTCTGGTGTAATTCAAATAGATAGCAAGTGTGGCTTCAGAGACCACTAGAGCACTTAACCGGAGCTGGGGCTGCAGATAACCTGTAAAATAATATGACATATGAGCTATCTTTAAATATATTTGCTTTATGAACATACTCCAGACTTTTCTGCTTCTTTGCCTCTCAAGCAGCTTATTTTTCCTAAACAAGGCGTTTTATTATCTGTCCCATTTACCTATGGCGGCTTTGCTTGCTTGAACTGTTGCTTCCGGAGTCAATAGTTTTGCCAGAAAGGTATTTTTACCTCCTCCTAGATTGCGCTATTCCACTCCCGCGCTTCCATAACGCAATACGCGGGCAGCACCGCTATCCATGAATGATTTGACCCCATGCGGGGCCCATAGGCGATTTTAGTGGCGTAGGTAAATTAGTCGATCCTAGTGCTTCTCGTTTGTCGACTAGAAATCAAAATTTAGGTTCGAAAATATAAACTTGGCTTGATGGAATTTAGATTTAGAGTAATATCCTGGTAGGTCGATGGATAGCTGGTCCGAAAGACTTATTCTACTTTCTAGCCGTTGTTGTTTCGCGCTTTCTCAGACATGTAGCGGAATGTTATCCGTCATCTCGCTGTCTCGCTAATAATGCAACATTTCGTTCATAATCGTTTGCCCAATTGTTGTATTACCGGTACATCCAGTATAAATATTAGTGTCAAGTTCCGCGCAGTTGATTAGGGTCATTACCCTTGATGTTTCAATTCAATTACTTTTTACCCTTTACGATTCAAATCAATGGAAGGATAGACTACTAGCGTCACTACAGCGGAGATACCGAAGCAGATCAGCTACGAATCAGCCTAGTTCATGATGTCCTACGGCCCCCACGAGCTGCACTATCACATGGCGTCGAAGATAGAGGTCTCTTAGCCACAAATGAATGTGCGCTTCAAGCACCTATCGCTTAGTGCCGATGTAATGAGAGTAGAAACCAGCAGCTTCAAGTACGAGCTCCCGACCACCCCGAACAACCTTAAGATGATGTTTGTTGGCCCCAAAAAAACACGGTAAGATTATATATCGTAATAGCTAGGATCGTGCTGTATTCCATAAGAAAATTTCTTCAGCACGTCCTAATCGCGCGTAGAAAAACACGTCTCGTGAATTCGCTCAAACTCGATTTTATCCTAAACTTTAGGATAAATTCCTTTCGTGCTCAGCTAGACGTAATGAGCGTCGACGCTCCTTGATCTTCAGTCGGAGATTTTGAGCACGACGACTAGGTAGGTCACTTAGCTGGGATCGCTTTCGATTTGGTGGTGGTGCGCGGTTTACGTTTTTTTTCGTCGGCTGCATAGCGTCTTGATGCTTGCAAGGATCAGTTAGCTTCCTCTCCAAGTGGAACTTGTCAAAGAAGGACTCTTCGCCACCCCATATCTTTGCGCGGCACAGCGAAATTTTGCACGTATCACAAGCATAGCGGGTTTGGTAGCCCATTCGGGTGTGCTCAATATTCTCCACGTCGTGGTTCAACCGACAACACATCTCACAGCACCGCTAAAAGCCTCCTTCAATACTCACCTACGTCAGACGTTGGCAGCAGCTCTAAATTCTGCTCAATGAAAGTTACCGCACCATTTTGTGAGTTCCAGGCTTTGACTACCGCAGTTCCATCCACTCTTTTTCAGTTTTAAAACTGAATATGCTTCTTGTAGCCAAAGAACCACTTGAGATAGCCATCTTGTCTTCCGGAAAGAGATTTAGCAACCGTGCGATCTTCACTGGGCGCGCGAACCAGGGAAAGTTGTGTGGCAATTGTTTCTATGTCGACGTCTCTGTTATGCGTATTGGACTCTGCATCAGAACGAGCTGCCAGTCAAAAACCGTTGCTGCAACTGATCCCGTTATGCGAAATTTTCGCAGCAGAAACCATTATGGCGTTCGTTGTTTCACGGCTAGCTGTTGGACGTTGTCTTCAAACTCGGTAAATATTATTCGCGAGATGGATGAAGTGGCATCCGATTTTGAGCTTGTAATGTAAGCCCAGCGTCCAGGTCCAACCGAAGCGTGAGTTGTATAACACAATGCAGCGTTTCCTAGTCCGGATCGATAGGCAAGAGCATACGCTTGCTCAAGATGCACTCCAGCATGGGTAGGAAGGCCCTGCGTCGCTCAATATGCTGCGCGTTCCCCCTTCTTCATTACCGATCGTTGGAATCTGCTAGCGGTCTGGTCATAGGTAAAAGAAAATCGCCCTGTTCGCTTATGTGTCTCAACAATTGACCCCCCCCCACTTTCGACAATCTGCTGATTCACAGCTTGAGACTGATATCCTCTGTCCAAAGCATGTATAATACCAGGTAGCCGTATCTGACTCTCCGTGGATACTCCACACAGTGAGCGCTGCAATACACGGACCGCATCAACTGCAGATTCACCACGAGCACTGATGTGACATCCAAGATAAGTTTTCGCTGCAACATATATAATTCCATTGTGCATAGTTCCATATCTGATCGAGTATTACACAAGGTTAGATCGCCAAATATGTTGCTCTAGTTTCGAAGAAGATGCTACTCTTTTTTTCGGATTCCGCACGTGTGCAAGACCAGTGTCATCAACAAGCTGGGAGCGAAGTCTGAGTAGGTCATCGTCCAATGAAGCAACGATAACTTCGTTTACGAAGCCGATATCTGAACACAAACGACGAATCTGCTCCATTGTGTTCGAGACATCACGATTGATAGTAAAAGGATAATTCCAATGTGCCGAGCTTCTACTTGTTTGCTGAGGAGGAGCTGATAAAGCGGTCAAAATCGGTCGATACGTTGCTTGGGTCATCACAGTAGCAACGGCAGGGTAGCCGTTTGTTTGCTTGGCTTGTAAAAACTTCTAGAGTGACTCCATAAAACATCAGCCATAATTCTACTTCCACAAACGAAAGAATGTCGTCAAGGGTAGCTGCATTCGATGTATGTAGGCTACTGCTAGCATACAAGGCGAAATTGGAGAGTATTGACGAGTCCAGCCGCGCCTCGATGAAGCACGCGACGTCAACACTAGCAATATGATGCTCTAACGTTCCGAACATTTTCTGTAGCAGCCTTGGGATAACAGCACTGGATTTTTCTCTTGCTTTGTCCAGCAAAGATGCGTCCACATCGTCTACTTCGACATGAACATCACTTGAAGTCACGTAGCTCCAGGAAGAAGTCGGGGCTTGTTCGTCAAGGTCGCTTTCGGTGTCATACTCGTCGCTAGAAGACGTATCGCACTCCGCCATGGCTGTAGGTCAGCGTCGAGCGCTCGTTGAAGTGAGTTAGAAGCGTAAACACGGAGTGGATGCGAAGGGTTTTAGTCAATCATGTTTACCCTTAAAATTCTTGATTAAGGATAAAAGAAATTTTGAATTGAAGCCAGCGATCTATTTTATCCTTCGTTTTTAAGATGATTTTCGTTGGGGCTAAGCCTGGAAGGATCACACGATTGCTCGGTTAGCCTGGCTCAGGTAAATCGGCACTTTTGAAAGTGCTGAGTGGCCGCTCTCCTATCGCGAAAAATATCACGGTGGGAGGTGACGTAACGTTTAACAACGTTTCACGCGAGAAAGCTGCTCAGGCCATTCCGCAGCTCGTGTCGTACGTGACCCAACGTGATAAGCATTTCTCGACGCTGACGGTGAAAGAAACTCTCGAGCTCGTCCACAAAATTAGGTGGAGGAGTTCTTATGCGTCCCGGTGAAGGGCTTCTCTCTAAGGGATCGGACGAAGAGAACTTCGGAGCTCTGGAGGCCACAAAGGCTTACTTCAAACACTACCCGGAGATTGTGATTCAACGACTAGGACTGCAGAGCTGCCAGGCCACTGTCGTTGGAGACGCTATGCTGCGTGGTGTTTCGGGAGACGAGCGGAAACGAGTGACGACTGGGGACTGTCGAACCAAGAATGGCAGAATTGGAACTGACAGCGTACCACTCGCCGCCAGAGGCGTTCCCCAAGGAACGTCTGGTGTTCCACCCTGATACGGAACGCTCAAGAAGATCGCGGGAGCCTGTGTTCCTAACGTGATACGCGGAAGGGTGAAGGTGGACTATGTCGACACGAAGTTCCAACTGTGACGAAGGCACTTGGGACGAAGGCTCTGGAGTTCCAGAGCGATGCCTCCAGCATTAAGACAAGGCTGCCGTGCAGTAGCGGTGAGTGGGAGTGTTGCGGTTGCATCGGCTCAGCACGGTTAGGCGTGACCGTTGGAGCGGCTACTAAACCATTCCACTATTGGCTGGAGCTGCTTATGGAACGCCATTGGGTAATCACATGCTGGAGCGCTATGATTGGATGAAGGCACATGACATTGGTGATTACGCCACACTTACGAGAAGCCAACAAGAGGAAGTTTAGATTGTTGAATTACTTAGCTAGCTGGCTATCTGCCGTCACATAGTCGAAAATTCATCATTGAGCCAGTTCCAGCTTGCGTTGTGAGCTCAAAACGTGTTTTTCAGTTACAGCGCGCTTTATCACAGGCAAGGATTGAGAAGCACCCTGAAGCACAACATATTCGTACCATACCGTTGAAAGCTCTGACTGCAAAGTCGCACGGTTCGGTCCGCTTTCCCGAGTTTGGCTTAAATTTGGATCGACTGGCTGACACAAAAAAAACGCTCTACCATTGCATTTACATGGATGGGTCTGAGCGTCTGCCACCACTTTTTGTGGGAAAATCAAGAAGCAAACAACAGATGCCGACCTAAACAGAACATACCAATTGTAAAGGACCTCTGAATAACAAGATACAGTGCGTCGTTTTCGATTTAATTTTCACTACGCCCTCTAGCAACCGGTCATGGTGACCCTTTCAACCAATTTACCTGGAGGGAACTACTTTTGGGGATATCAATAACACAGAGGATCGTCTGTATAATAAAAAAAAATTATGTACACCGTCGAACCGAGGTGAACATGCTTCCGAAGACTAGATAATACTGCTTCTCCTAAGTCTTACAACGGGTTCACTTTGTATCGGAGCCAAGACACACGCGGCTACCCGTTCTCGACTCTCTGTTCTAATTATATGGGAAAATAACCATTCCCCAAAATCTGTCGGATATCGTACCCATCTGATTGGCTCGCGTCGGACATTCTGTCTGACATTTTCTGAAAAAAGCTGTTTTTCCCCTCTGTTTGATTGTATGGAAAAAATCGCAAAGACCGATTTGCGCAGAACAAGTGTCAAACCGGAATTGCATGCAACTTGAGTAAATTAAAGCAAAACGTACTTTGACACAGTCGACGCATTTGATAGTGTTGAGTGCGGACATCAACTATCTGTTTTCTAGACCAAATATTACTAAGGTATTAAAGTGTCGGCAGCATTTGCTCGCAGCAGAGCCTGTATGACCGTCTGTGGCGACTTCCAAGCTCATATTTGCCTACCATTATCCCTTCTACCACATTAGCTAAGCATCATGCATGTACGTGTCCACAAGCCATCGTGACAGCCAAATCGGTTATCACAGTAGCTTGTGGACGCCTTCCGGCAGTCGCCCTCCATGGCCTACAGAGCTCAGCGGCGGGCGGTTCCAGTACGCCGCGCTGTCATCGGCGCACTTTGCCGCTATGAAGTGCAACTATCAGCTTTATGTGTTTAGTTGTAGGTATCAAATAGCGTACTGGTCTCTCGGACGTGCATGTTAAGTTGTCAGTCATAGGTTTTAGTGTGCGAGCTCTGTTGTGTCGACTTATATGACCTATTCGTGACACATTGAATGAACATGCATAGCACTAACGAACTGTCTAAAAGCAATACAAAATAACAGACCGGCTGAAGTTTTGAGTTGGGCACATACTCGCCGTTAATGCCAGCAAGACACGGCAAGCAAGTGCCCAACTCAAACACGGGCTGTATGACGTTCTCTAGGTAAACCTTTCAAACTTTAAGTAAATAGCGAATGCCCGACGAATTCCGTCTAATTATCATTTCGGTTCGATTTAGCTAAACTTGACTCCGACTCTGATTCACTTACCCTCGCGCGAGTAAACTGGCCTGGTAGATCTTGGTTGACGTTTTTACAGACCGTATTTCGCTCTGACCGGATCTTATGAACGGAGCTTGTTTTTGGCGTTGTCTTGCGTGTTCAGATCTATGAACGGAACCAATACAATTTTTGGGCTAAAGACTGAAGAAATGTACCGAAAGCTATTATGGACTACAACAAGACCACTGAGCTATTTCTGTTGGATCTTGTGTCCGTACGAGAGAAGCAAGTGAACCACTTACTGTCAGACAGAACTCATCATACTTGCACAAGGTATGACACGTCAGAATACGCAGGATCGACGTAAGAAAAAGCGCGTCTATAGCCATAAAGTGGGGGCTAGTAGTGGACATGGTGCCGAGCGCCTACACACTTCACCTCCTCAAGCGTCCATCAGCATCACCACCATTTACAGCACTACCTCTGAGGGCTATAACCAGCCGCCTTCTACACAGAGTCAACCCGCCTTGCGCGTCAAGAAGAAGTGCGGCTCGAAAACGATCGAAATCTACAAGGGTTTTAAATATACGAAGTCGTGGGCGTCTACGAAGAATATTGTGTACCGGTGTAGTACGTACCGTACGTCACGCTGCAACGGAGTGTTAAAGATAACACACCACGGTGAATGGCGAGTGGTAGGTGACCACGACTGTCGTAAGGACGTAATAGTTAACGGGTCGTTAAGAAACGAGACCGGTGCTATGAAGAAGATGACCGATTGTCTCGCAGCGGAGGATCCTGGGATACCTGAGGAAGCCATTTGGGAGCGTATCTGTTCTACGTTCTATGGGCCCAACCGCGAGGAGCTTATCGAAGGATTAACTGAGGAGCAAGTTAAAACCCGCGTCCGTCAGGTTCGGCGCAGATACTACGGTGGAGACATTCATGGAGTAGTTGAGGTACCGCCGTGCTCCAAGGTTAAGGACTCTGCGATCCTGTTCTTTCGTTTCCATCTCGTGACTGCCCACCCGGAACCGAATGCGCCACCCAACCGTATACTGGGGTGGGCTTACCCTATCTTCTACTTTACAACAGTGTTTCTCTTTTTATTGACGGTACTTTCAGATGTGTTCCTAGGGGCTTTTATCAGTGTCTGATCGTTATGGTGAAAGATCCGGCTCGTAATATGTACACTCCGGTGTATTTCGTACTCTGTACATCCAAGACGGAGACAATGTACGAGGACATCTTGCACCTAATACACCGCGACACTGGCCAAAAGTTGTCTCCAGCTGAAGTTGTCTGTGATTTCGAGTTCAGCCTACTTTCAGCCGTTCAAAGTCAATGTCCAAACGCTGAGGTGGTAGGATGCTTCTTCCACTTTAAATAGGCAATACATAGACGAACGAAGAAAGAACGGCTTACGGAGGACGAGATATTAATTGATGTGGAGCCTGGTGTACTTGACATCCTAACAGTAATCGATCCTGAGCTCGTCGACCCAAAGGGTATTGGCTGGGTTAAACAAGAGATTAAACGGAAGTGTGCCGACCAAGGATGCGTGTACTCTGCCCAAGAATGGCGTAGGTTCTGGCTGTACTTTCGTAAAACCTGGCTAAAACGGTATTTTATTACGGAATGGAATGTTTTCGGCATCATGAACTCGGTAGTTACTCGTACTAACAACCCCTTGGAGAGGTTTAACCGCGAAATGAAGGCAGCTTTAAAGCCCCATCCCAATCTGCGCCAGTTTGTTTCAACGATAGGCCGAATGTCGAGTGCATACGCCAGGAAGCAGGCTAGCATCACACGATGTCTACGCCGGAAGAAACAGTGGCTACCTCGCATAGCACTTCCGCCGGTACCTGATCTGACTGAATTGGAAGTGCCACCTGAGTCGGACAGCAACGATGCCGGTTTTGAATAGTCTGATGTTTCACTTGACTCACTCTGTAGTGAAATTGATGACAACCTGGGCCTGGGTGGAGATACATCGTCGGACGAGGAGCATATGGGTGATGCTACTGCTGAGGCGCTTACAGGTGCAGTGGCCGCCCCAAAAGACTTAGAGCAGAGGATCACAGAGGCTGCTAATGTGTACGACAATTCATTAGACTAGGATGGAGATCAGGAGGCTGACGAGGGAAGCAGCTCAGAAGATGACTAATGGTACGTTGCTACAGAGCAACGATGAGCTTAAACTGCATGACTGTACTTTTGAGCTGGTAGCTTCTTGTATACGATTAACACACCATTTTAAGATCGGATGTTTGCACTGACATGATGATTTGATCACTAATAATTAACGAGTGCATCATTCTGTCGACAAATACATGTTCATTTTTCGGCCAATAAAATTCATTCATACTAATGTATCATAGTCAATCTTCTCACAGAACAAACCAGAAACTAATTTGTGGAAGCATATAGCGGGTGGTCTGTTATGGCACCTACAACGCCTTCATCAGTGATCAGTGCATCCTTGAGTACATTTGACGCATCAGTCGTACCCTTTAGCAGTCGAAGTAATGTACCCGCGACATCAATACGTGCATCCAATCGACCTACACGACCATGAAAAACGTCAACTTACAACAGCAGTTCAACCGCTTGCCAAGAAGCTTTTTTCGGAGCGACCGGTGAGTTTCTCTCGCGTCGCCATATCTACCCGCCTTCTTTCCCAGATGTGGAAACACGCAGCGAAGTGTAAATTCAGACACTGTCAGCTTGAGATGAGCGGTAGCCATGACAACGCCTGGGACCAGCTCTTCGACCCGCCACAGATGTATCTGAGGCTCAGTGAAATACAGTGAGTAGCGACGTAGCTGTCCAAGAAGCGCCGTGGAGATCCCCCATGCCAACGTCTTCCTCGAATGCGTTCTTTAGTTGGCTCATAAGGGGTTGCATTTCAGCATGTTTCCGCATCTCGTCGACATTTATCATGTTCCACGGATAGTGAAAGCCTAATTCGACTATGCGAAATACGTCGCTCACGATTCTCCACGGACTGCGGGTGGGTTTCTCCTTTAAGCCTAGATATTGGCGCTTAAGCTTCAAGCTCTGCACTTCTTCATGCAACTGCCGCAAGGCATAGTGGATGAGCTGCTGGAGCGCGCGTTGCCGGTCACGGTAGCGGGCCTGATATTTTCGCAATTTCTCACGTCGAATGGCATTCTTTAGCTTGTCCATCTCCTCGACGATTCTAAGATGATTTGGACCGGACGGCCTTGTGTTGTCGACAGGTGGTCGAGATAATGGGGACGGTGGTATCTGGGCGGTATTGCTCACTGCAGTACCACCCGTCGATGTACTGGGTAACCAAAGCGGTGGAGTCGTGGAAGGCTGAAAGGTCGACCCTGAGTGTTGTACAGTGTCGAGAGGAATGTGTATGGTGCCTTCCATAATGGAATACATGCCTTTGTGTCTTGCTCGGTCGCGAGGTATTACGCGGCCGACGATATTGTCTCTCAGCTGTACGGGGACTTCGTTGATGTGGCCTGCCGACATGAGAAATATGGAAATACACTCGCTCCTTTTAAGAAAAAGTAAAACTGAGATCCCCCTTTAGATTCCGTATAATAAATTACTTAAAGGAACTGCATTGGCGTATTCAAGGCTATATAGATTTTCCCCATGATGGACCAAGATTTCTTCGACTCTCCACTGCTAACTGTACGTAAGCATTTAAACCAACGAAACAGGTCAAGGTGAATAGTTTGTAACCTTTGATGTTGACGCTCCCCTATAAATTACGGAATACGTGCAGCTCATATTCATAAGGTATAATACCTGTCAATGTGATTCTACATGTACCTGCTATATCATGTTGACGCGGCCAAACGAATCACGATACTTGTATTGGTGGCGGCCAATGGCGATTGTCTCCAGATTTTTGTCGATTATGCGAATGTGCCGACTACGGATAGCTTACCCCCTGAAGGCACAGAGCGATCGCGAATGGACGGTTGGGTCCATGGGTTGGGTCATGGATTACGTGGTCCCGAGTACCAACCGGTACCATCCTGACATTGCAGGGGTGTTCCCTAGCGATATCAAGGCGGGTACTGTGACAATTCCAGGCTCCGGTAACGATCCTTTCGCGCTTACTAGCGTTGATGACGTGGCTAAGGCAGTTGTCGAATTGCTCAAGAGCTTCACTACCGGTAAGTGGCGCCACACCTATCAGGGCATGGGAAAAATAGTATAATAACAATATTACGGGTATTATATTTACGGAATAACTTACTATTGATTTTTCCAAGATAAATATAATACATAACTGTACACAATAATACAATATTTTACACGCTTCCAACCATTTCCAGGAGCGCTGACAACCAACAGTTCTCTACTGCCTTGCAAATACACTCTGCGCGCTTTGATTCACACACTCCCCACTTCTCATTTTTCTCTTTAGAGAACAAGCCACCACTCTTAGCCACGCTACCCACCACGCTACCCACGATGACCTCCCGTCAACTCTGCGCATTTTACTTCAGCAACCTCGGTGAAGGTCGCTTTGAGTGTAAATCCTGTGGGCTTCCTCGGAAGCAGACGCCCGGCACGGGGTACAGCAACCTCCTCAGCCACCTTAACAGCAAGCACGCTGGGTATGCTGCTGGGTTTGCAGAACTTCATGCCACGCAGACGCCAGCACTTACCACGTTTGGTTTTGTGGACGATGTGACGCGCAATATCTACCAATGGATGGTATGGGTGATCGAGAGAAATCTACCAATCACTGAAGTGGAAAACAAGGCTACGCGTGCTGTAGTTACAATGAAGCCTACGACTACCAAGACACTGAAGCGGTACATGCGTCATGTGGCTCTAGCCGTTGGAGCAATCATTGCAAAGGAGATGGGAACTTCCTTTGCTTTAATGTTCGACGGCTGGACTAGTCACTCACTTCACTTCCTCGGCATCTACGCGATCTACGTCTACAATGGTGTGCGCCACCAGCGCCTTCTTGCGCTTTCGCCAATGGAAGACGGCCAGACAGCTGAAGCCCACCTGGATCATATATCCACCGTACTGAGCGTGTACGAGAAGAACCTGCAGATGGTGCGCTATGTTGTGTGGAACAATTGTGCAACCAATCAGAGTATGGCTACACGAATGGGCGTCCCCCTCATTGGCTGTGCAAGTTATCGATTTAACCTCGCGGTTAATCGATTTCTACAGGATTATCAGACTCAGATAGATCTGATTCAAAACCTGATGATTCAGCTGCGTCATGTCAAAAATGCTACTGCACTGGCAAAGGCGACCAACTACAAGCCTGTTAAGGCAAACACTACGCGCTGGTCGTCTACATTCCAGATGATTGACCGATATTGCAAGATCCGTGATGCGATCCTGACGGTGGAGGCTGTTGAAGAGTTTGTGCCTCGTGGAGATGCGCACCGCCGCGTTAGAGGTGTATTGGACAAGCTTCGTGAGCTGGACAGTGTGTGTGTAAAAATCCAAGCGGAGTCATGCACGCTTGCCGAGGTGCGCCTGTTGTTTGATGCGTGTGCTGCTAAGTATCCTGTCATGGCTAACTACTTAGCGCCAACAGCTGAGATTGTTCACTCGCCCCATTTCGAGTCTGCAATAGTGAAGCTGCAAAACGACCTACCCCTCTCCGCGGATGAATTACATGCAGTCGACAGTTTTATTTTATCTCCGTCTACCGCACAAGAGGAAGTGCCGACTGCGGCGGACTTCGCGACCTCCATCCTCCGGCAAGCCAAGAAGCCGCGGCTTGCATCGCAGGCGTCTGTCGAGTATGATCCTCTCCTGCTCTGCGCTCCTCCGACAAGCAACACGTGCGAGAGACTTTTCTCTGAGTGTAAGCTTGTTTTTACATCGCTACGTTCATCTACTTTACCAGCTAATTTTGAAACGGCCATGTTTCTTCGTGCTAATCGCCGTATGTGGAACTGCTCCACCCTTCTCGGTTGCATCGAAGACTAAGTGATAGCAATATATTGTGATTATTGCAGTGATTATTATTGTGTTGCCAGGTATTGCAGTCTTTATTACGGATGTGATTCACGCAAAATACCACTGGGTATTGTATTTCCCATGCCCTGACACCTATGCCCAAGGCGAAGAGACGATATGGCTAACCGTAGTTTAATACATGCGTGCACTTAGCTAACAGAACCTCAGATTTATCGGGATATCCATAGGGTGTTGAAATTGAGATTTGCTCTAATCGTCCGTGCTTACCACAATCGGTATGACTTCAAGTATAACACATTAAGCACAACTGTTTAATTACAGTTTGTTCCCATTTTCCATTCGACAGTCTGGGCCGTGGAAAACTTCAGTACTGGAAGCTCGAACCAGTGAATGTATCGTTGAGTTTTTTTCGCCACTTAAAAAAAAACTGATCCCATTCAGCCGCGTATTACTACTAGTATTAAAGTACATGCAGTTTCGAGCTGTTTGTGTAACTCCAATATTAAAACGGACGTATTGGGCACGGCAGTTTATATGAATCTATCACCTCACTCTTTCTTTCACTTTATTTTTGTAAAAAGTTTCTTGAATTTATGCTGGACAATTTCCTCATGTCCTGTCAATTCTCCTAACACAACGTAGGTTTGCAAACGAATGTCGGCGAATCTTGCAGCAAACATTTGGTTCTTTCATTTGTCCTGCGATTGGGATTTTAAGAACAATAAAATAGTTGGCTTTGCAATCTTTACATTCTCTGTGATAATTGCTGCTTACATTGTGGGTGATAAACTACGGAGCGCCAGTGTAGAAACGAAACCTAATTTTTAGTACAATTTGACTCAGAAGACGGTAGTCAATGTAATTAATTATAAAGGTATTCTGGAGGTCGCACCCCCCAGACCCCGCATTAGAAAAAAAAAATGTACTGGAGAGTGCAATGGGTTCGTTTGCTGGACCTCGTCGCTGGGCCGGCCTTCGCAAATACCGAGCGGCCCTGCTTCGCCGGCACCCCCTTCGGGTTTGTTTAGCTACGCCCCTTACACCCACTCACTACCGTCTTCTGAGTCAAATTGTACAAGAAATTAGGCTTCGTTTCTGCACCGGCGCTCCGTAGATTATTCCTCAAATTGATCTTAAAAAAAATATTTCCGCTATCCGGCTTCTTAGATATATATTCACTACGCCCTTAAGCACGTTGCAGAGGGACCAATATAGTCTCTTACCGGCTCAACTTCACTTACGATAAGGTTTTTCCTTACTTGGAGAAACTCAAATTGAAAATGACAGTGAATTCCTTTATTTCTTTGATAAAGCAGTGACACGATGTGGGTAATACTATCTATCCATCTCTAAAGTGCAAAACCAACGATTTAGAGCATTTACAGCTAGGAAAATTAACTGTGAGCGTGTCCTAAAAGAATGGTACCTACGGCTGGGCCATGTAGGTTAGGACCGCCTTTTGAAGATAATCAACAATCAGAAATGAGAAGGTATACAAAAGCTGTCAAATTCTGAATTGAATAAGGTGCAGGTTTTCTATAAATATGTTGCCAGATGAAGCATAGATGAATGCCATATAAAGGTATGGTGGGAGCTAATGCAACAATACCTCTACAGATACTTTATGTGGACAGCATAGGAAAGCTAATGGTCAATGATCTGTATGGAAACTAAGGATACTTGTTTTGCTGAGTAATAGGCACTTCGAGAAAATATATTTTGGATTGGCTATCGTATGCAACTTCGCTAAGTGTTAGGTGTACCTTTTTACCTAATTGATTTAGAGCTGCTGTCTCTATTGATCCAATTAGAGAGCTATCCAATATGGTTCCATTACCGTAAACGAATTGCTGGTTTGAGCTTGAGCGAAGTCCAACAAACCATCTTCTATCCGACGTTATGACATAGCCAGCCATTGTGTCAATAACCCATACACCATCTGTGGCTCTAACTTTCGTAGCGATCGTAGGTAGCGAGCATCAGTTTGCCTACCTCCTCGTCGAAGTCATTCATTCCGTCCTAATGCCTTGGTGGTGAGCTTGTCTCGTCTGAAACATCACCAGGGTAGATAAGGTTCGCCACGTCTTCAACCTCTGTTAGCTCACCATTGGCAATGCTGCTCTCCAACAGTGTTTGTCCTGTCGTTGGAGTTGGGCTCTTCTTTTTCGTGACAGTCAGGGACTTCTTGACCTTCACGTAGTTGGTCTTCTTTACCTTCTTTCGAGCGACCGCCCCAACCATGACATCCATTCGTTGGCCCCCCCCCCCCTCCGGGCGATTTGGGTTCCTGTCGGTTTTCATTAGTAGTAGGTAGACCGTCCCACGTCAAAACGGTAAAACTAGCTCCAACAAGCTCAATACATCACCAAACCGCACCAGAATTTTACTGTTGCAGAACTCGAGCTGGTTGAGTGGCTCGGCAGCTCCTAGCGAGCCCTACTGGGTGCACGGATGTCGCTGTTAACGCATTCTACAGCACGCGCTACATTTCGGCTCTAGCTTCAGTAACTCACGACCGCTTCTACGTGTTTACTGACCACGGGGATTCGTTCAGCCTAATGATTGGCTATGGATACCGAGCATTCGGGCACAGCTCGCTGGTACTCTCCTCGTGACGGAAAATACTACGCCCACTCGATCGTGAACACTCCAGCTAGCGTGACGCGTGTGGACTTTAGCCCTTCATCGCGTGGCAACGTCGACAACAATTGGCTTCTGGTTGTTGCGTGTTAATTGGCCTTTGGAAAAGTGTAAGCTGGAAGTGATATTTTTTTATCTTACGGCGAAGATTTTGCACGAGAAGATATTTTCACTGAAATTCTCAGTCATTACGTGTAGCACAAATAACACAAATTCACAAATCATACTACTAGCGTTAATAGTATTTGCAGTGACACATTCGTGGCTAAGGCACGAAAATGGTGCGATTTTCTACGCCGTGACAGCAGATTTTGTGTTGGCATTAAACTCGCGCAGACGATCAAGATACGTCATAGCAGCCCCGTGACACCACGATTTGAGCTGGAAAGTGCCCTCGTAGAAGGCGCAGTGGCTGCCTTCGGGGGTAGTTATCAGCATAGCGTTAGGTTTCCTGCTGAACTCGTGGTACGGAATATTCTCCTTGGTGCACACGGGGTCGTCCAGTGCGTTAATGCAGAGAAATGGCACCTTGAGGTTGTCCACATCTCGCATGGGGTTGTTGATCTTCCAGTAGGCTTCCAAGTCTTCATAGCCGTGCATCCTCATGTACACGTGCTGGTCGAACTCGCAGATACTCGTGGCTTTCAGAGCTTGTGCCACGTCCACGACCTCACTCAACTCGTTCTTGTGGCGAAGTAAAAACGATTTGAGTGTAAACGTCATGAGAAAATTGTACAATGGGTTGATCTTGCCACCGCAAAACAGGTCGAAGGCGTTGTAACCGGGCGAGATCAACACGCCAGCACGGAGACGCGACTTGTCGCCGAGTTCGCTCAGATAGCTGCATAGTAAGCCCGAGCCAGCAGAGCAGCCAATGCCGTATAGTTCGCTGTTTGGGAAGATCTTTTCCACATGAGCGATGGCTTGTTGCAAGTCCTGCACACACCCGAAAGCCTGGAGCTTCGGAGTGGCCAGTTTTAAGCCTCCGTGGCCTCGTTTGTTGAACACTACGGGGCGATATCCGTGGACCAGGGCCTCGGCACAAAGAGAGCGCATGCTCTCGCTGCAACCCACAAGTCCGTGCATGATAATAGCGATGGGGGAGTCGTCTTTCAGTGGGGATGTCGTTGCCACGGAAGACTCCACAGCCCAATCCAGAGAAGCTTGGCCGCCGTCCTGGAAGGTGAGCACGTCTCTCTTGTAGTTGACGGGGCTCTGAGGCACCAGAAACGTCAGGAAGCACTGGATGTGGGAATTCGTCCACCACGTCGGCGTGTAGCGGTCCAGGAGAGGCTGCAGCGCCTGCAAGCCACAAATAAGATTTGAAATATGGTGGAAAACGGCAACAGTTGCCATTTTGTTTCACTTACTCCGGTCATGAACGCGTTGAGCTCCGAGTCGCCGGCGATGATGCGCTTGGACGTGACGGCGCGAGAGCTCACAACACCTCGAGCCATTAGTAAGGCACAGCTAGAGACTACTGCGGCAACAATTATCAAGCCCCTAGACGAATGACACGCATTCAGTCAATCAGCTATTTATGTCAAGGGGAAACTCAAACGAAGTTGCAAAAAGGTTGCAACTTGAGGAATTGGCCGCCTGGCAAGAAAGCCTTAATGACAGGGTTGTGATACTCACTCATTCGAAATCGTCGTGGATGGCATAGTGCTCATCATGCTGCTTGCTTGTTCTACTGCAGCGCGTGTTGTGCCCTACCGTGCGGATGCGGAGTCCAATGGATCCGGTCGTTTTTATTAGGAATCAGATATCGAGTATAGTGAGTTTAAAACAAAAAGACAAAATATTGCCTTAGACTCAGATTCGGGTGGATCCATTGATGCTAAACTCTCGAGGATTCCGGGTGTAACGTTACGGTTTAATATGCACGTGGATACCCGTCGCGACTACCGGTACATAATACATGTAATGTAATAAGCCATTGGCACTGTATTTTTAAATATAATAAATTTAATATTCTGAATGTAAATACATGCCTCGCACAGTTTGAAAATTATAAACTGCGAGGCCGGCAAATATTGACATTTGAGCGTGTCATAACGAAGGGGACCACATTTAGAGATGGCCGTACAATCTAATGCAGCCTTGATTGATGATGACGCTGTGGTTTCTGTGCCTTTCTTAAATAAGCTTTGGCAATCATTTCAAGGTATGTTTCTCACCAAGCGTAATTTTCAGGATTGCAGATGAATACCAAGATTGAACTCATCAAAATCTAAAAGAACACATTATTGTCAAAATAAAGTACATACCTATTTTACAAGACAGCAAATTTGCTGTATCTATTTACCATACGAAGCAGTCCTGTGGCTGGAAGAGCGACGCCGGACGGTATCGTTGTGGGCGTCGCATCACGTAGTAAGGCATGCGAATCTGCAGAGTGCCGTCCTCGAAGATCTGCTGTGTGGCCTCCTCCATGTTGAGCATATTGTGCGGGAACTGCTCGGCGATTTCAAATCGCCCGAAGGTGGGTGTGCCGCTAAGACGTGACATCACAATGTCTTTTTGTGTAGGCAGACGGAAGCCAGTGATGCGCAGTACGCCATTGTGTTCGCTCCACTGCACACGAACGTTACGTGGGTCGATGTTGCTTAGACGCGCCATGAGGTAGATGCCGTCCTGTCGACGCTGTAGCTGGTAGTATGGCCGCCACACAGGCAGAGAGTTGACGTTGATGTCCTCAGTTTGAAAACTCACAGCTGGTTGGGGACGCAGCGACTTCTTCGGAGGAGCAACTTCCTCTTCGTCTTCAACTTCATCATCTGCCTCCGGCTCGATAGGCTCCATCTCCTCGTCTTCCTTAGCGTCAACTGGTTGTTCCATATCTTCTTCCTTATCCTCTTCTTCTTCAGGCTCCGGGTCACTCTCTTCTTCCTCGCTCTCTTCAAACAGACTCTTCACGTGCATATCATCAGACTCAGCGTCACTGTCTGTAGGCGTCGAAGGCGCTGGCACGAGACCGTCTAAGCCACTGAGTGCGAGCTCTCCGAACTGTTTGAGCTTGGCACTGCGCTCCTTGAAGGCGTCGGCCTGAAGAAGCAGCTGCTGAATGACCACCACCAGTGCCTTGCGTGCGCTCTTGATGTCGGCTTCTCCGTAGCTCAGAACGCCGTCCAAGTCGATTAGGTAGCGAGTGAGGAGCTCTGCCTGCTCCTTGACGCGGTAGTCGAAAGCTCCGAGCTCCAAGCGCATCTTCTTGACGACAGCAGCGGCGTCTTGCGGCTTGAACGTCTGTAGTCGCCACTTGGTACCGCACACCAGGGCGACAATGTGTCTGTACTGCGCTAGCAATCGCGTGTTGAGTTTGTGCTCCACGTCCTTGACCTTCTGCTCGATGGTCTGTAGGCGGTTCTTATCGTGGGATGTCTGGGCCTCCATTGTTGTCTCGAGTGTAGGCTCTTAGTAGCTGTGAGTATGTGGCAATTGTTGTATGACTTGCTTGTCAGTTGGCAGATTGAATAATGAGCGACGTTGAAGCGAGTCTGGGGTAGAAGTTATCGCACGTTCGAGAGTGAGTCGCGAATATTCGAGAGCATACTGAGGACAAGTGATTCGCAATCAAATCGCAATTAGTGTGAAAACATTTGGCAATTGGCCCAAATATTAATTTTATGGACTGGATCTTAATTTCGGGAATCCTATCATAGACTCTTCCCGAATTTAGTGTTTTGATGGGACGTATTCTCATTCTGATTAGTCGATAAACCGAACAGCCTGGAGGGTTGTCCGTACGTCCAAAAGAAAGAAGGTTTTAACATACTAGGGCTTCGCGAAGACTGGGATAGAAAAGTATCGAGCATATTTTTATAAAGTTCTGTCAATCATTTTTTCTTTTCTATCATTACCGGCTCGTACCGGGTTACGGACAAACGGAATGTGCGTTGCTTTCCTATTTAAGTATAAATTGCACAGTATCCACAGAGTAGTTGCTACTGACTTCGGGTCTAATAAGACATTGTGTTGTGGTCAAATTAGGATTTCTCTCACTTCTTAAATCGCCTAAGAGAAATGGGGGAGATTACTTTGCTTTGGCGGTCGTCGGGAGAGCCACATTCCCTGTGGTCATGAATACGAGCGAGATGGCTGGTCACTTAAAAACTGCACTTAAAGCGAAATACCCGGACACATTCCAGTGTGATGCGACGGATTTGCGGGTCTTCCTGGTCAAAGACGAAATTGCATTGGGGCTGCTGGGCGAAAAAGACCCCAAATCGATTAAGGAAATTCATGGAGAAGAGATACTGGAGACCAGGGATGCCGAAAAATACATTGATTGCCCGTACAATACAATAACAACCCTGAAATTATTTTTTTTCGGACCTTAAGGCTGACCATAAATAATTTACCTAATCTTGTGGATGAATACCTTAATTTACTGTTAACTTAGGAAATCGCAGATAGATGGCTATCAAGAGCCTACCTTCTTCCGTCTAACGTACACTAACTTTGCTATCTGCATCATGGCCACCCAAGCCTTTTCCAACACTCGAATTTCTGGTTTCTTCTTTTCAGCCGTCACGGATGCATTCTAAGAAACTATTGAGGGTCTCTATCGGTGCCGGTGTGGTACCGTTCGTCGACAAGCACCCCGAAGTGGGTACACCAACCTCATCCAGCACGTACGTAGCCAGCACCCTGACTACGTGGACGTGATGCGCGAGGCGGACACCGGTCGCGGCACCCTGGAACCATGAATTCGTCAGCGTGCAAGGGACCTACACGGGTGGCTAGACTGGATAATATCCGGCAACCTACCGCTCCGTTTCTGTGAGAACGCTGGGGCGAGATGGTATGATACTTTGTCTTTTCTGCTATATCGTTTTCACGACTAATCAATTGTGTGTAGCTACACTAGCCTATCTCCTGTTTCTGTCGAGACATTGCGCGGGGTCATGGAAGGGGTAACGCTGGCAGTAGAGGCCAAGATTAAGGACGAGATGCCTAACCAGTTTGGTCTCGTCATCGACGGATGGTCGCACGACTCCGAGCACTTCGTAGCAGTTTTTGCCTGCTACGAAGTGGACGAAGTCGCGAAATACCCACTACTGTCCATGGCCCCTCTGATCAACGAACCGGACGATGACCATGGTGCTCGCACGCACGAAGTATTCCTAGCTACAATGCTAGAGCGAGACTACGGTAAGCAAGTGAGCAACTGTCTCTTTATTGCTGGAGATAATTGCCAGGTGAACAAGCGATTGGCAACTAGCATGGGTGTTCCGCTGATCGGATGTGCGAGCCACCGCCTGAATTTAGCGATGCAGGCGTACTTGAGGACCTACGAGGACGATTTAGCGCAGATACAAGATCTCATGCGTAAAATGAAGACGCTGAACCTCTCCGCAGCCCTATGGTAAAAAAAAAAAATTTTTGCCCTTTAATTATTTTATTTTATGCACATTAGTTTTAAAACGCCTCTCCGGCCAATTCTTCGCCAAGACACACGATGGGGCTCGGCATACCGAATGGTGGAGCGCTACTTATGACTGGCTGAGTTCCTTCCTGAGGATGACGACGAGATCGCGGATCTCCTGCCGACTCCAAGGACATTGAAGCGCTTGAAGACACTAATGGTGGAGCTTGCACGCGTTGAAAACGTGAGCAAGGCCCTCCAAAAGGACGGTATCACGATGTTGGATGTCCGTGTCTGGTTCGACGGTCTAGTCGAAGCTGAGCCAAGCTTCAGTCACTACCTGGGTACGTTTAATTTTGTCATTGTGTTGTCTCACAATTAACAAACACTAACTATATATATATATATATATATTTAGACGCTCGAGCTGATATTGTTTACTCGCCGGACTTTGAGGCTGGATGCGTCAAGGTGCCCAATGGGGGAACTGCAGAGCTAAATTGCGCGGAAAAGGACATCCTACAGCCGGTAGCAGCGCTGATACCTCGCGCATGACAAACAACTCCGAAAATGAGCCGTTTGTCATGCAGCTCGAGCGCAAGCGAAAGCGCGCTCAGCAAGTTCAGGCGTATCACCTGCTAACCTCTGTACCTCCAACCTCGAATATGATGGAGAGGTTTTTCAGCCTTGCTCGGATCACGTTCGGCCACGAGCGACATCGTTTGAACCCGTACACATTAGAGATGATTCTCTTTCTACGTGTAAACACGACGTACTGGGACGTCCGCACTGTTGACAGTGCGATCTGATTCTACTCTCGAGCTCTGTCGTTTTAGCATGCAGTTTTAACAGGGCCATAATTCATTTTCAATTTTTTTCAATGCAAATAATTGATGTTACCTCCATTCGTACTGCAGTACCATAACTTATTTTCTTGTTCCCTCGTTGATTAAGTAAAATGCCGTATTCGGCATCCCTGCTGGAGACGCTGACGCAGAATAACATGCCATTGTCAACTTCGAATCAAATACACGTGCTGGTGATTGTGCCCGATCAGAGAGCACCACAAGTTGTATTACGAGGCCGTGAAGTAGATCTGAATACAAGCGCGAGTATTATCGCGTTCTTGGACGGCTTTACGACCAATCGGGATGCTGTCGCGACAAAACCTCGCTTGCTGGATACGGAAAGTTTTCAATTCCGCTTCGTTGGAAGAGAAACTGCGTTAACTGAGGCAGCGACATGCTTCAAGAGCATACTAGGAAGTATGAAAAGTGACACTTCGTACCCCACCATGAATCAAATTCCAGTTTGTGCTGGTGTATCGGGTCTGGGGAAAACGCGATTGTTGAAAGAAGGTGGCGTAATTCTGCGAGACAAGATGCAATTCGACCCCAGCCATGCTTACAGCGTGATTGTCCCCTATTGCTGCGCTTATAAGCCGCACCCAGCCGAGAAGATGATGCCAATAGAGGCCTCGTTTTCGTGGCGATTGTTGTTCCATTTTTTTCAGGATAATAAGGACTCTGATTCATTCGACGAGTGGTTCAGGCTGCGGTTACCAGTAAATGGACATCAGTTGACACTAAGACGCGCTTTCGAAGTTATCGATCTTAAGCTGCGTAGCACTGCGGGACATGCAACACCATTTTATCTCTTCCTTGGGATTGATGATTTCCAAGTGATTAATAGAATCCATGCTCAGCGGGTACACGCCGAGACGTCAGTTCTGCGGGAGCTCGTGGACACTATTACAGGCTTCGCGTGCTTCCAGACGCATCTTTCGGGTCTAGTTGTGCTACCCCTGTTCGGAGGAAAAGATTGGGACGCAATCCAATCAGATGCGAGCTCTTCTTTCCGGGTTAAACGACTTTCAATGACGTTCTTGCGACTCGATCAAATGTACAAGCTTGTGAGGCCCGGAACAGATGACGAAGGACTGCTGGAACACAGCCAAGTTTGTCGCGATTTATTCGCTCTTGGAGGCGTTCCGCGGTGGATTGTCGAGTACTTAAAGTTGGTGAAAAAGGCGCAGCAAGAAAAAGAAGTTGTCGACTCGGATACTATACAGAAATGCTTCACGATAATTTGGAACGAATACGTTTTCAACTGCTTTAGCAAGCTGCAAACCAGACAGCGTATTCGCTTAGCAGCCGCATCTATCGCTGGACGACCAAGTTCCCCAGTGACACGCTCGATGGTAATGTCAATTAGTCAACGCTTCAGGATCTTTGTTTGATAACCCCACTGTATGGGGTATGCAGCGTCCAAGTTTCTTACGCGCTATTGCGGAGTGTCGGAATGCTGAAAGACGCTTTTGCGAACAGCGCAGAAAAAATGTTTGCGTTGTCTTTGAGCGACTTGAAAACCCACGTAGACGATACAATGCTAATCTTGAAGGCGTGGCAGTCGAAGGCGATGTTTGGGGGTTACTTCTATGCAGTGCGGATCAATGCCTTGCTGGTACCTGGACACTCTACTGTCACGCTGGGAAAACTTCTATCTGGCGCTCTGATGGACAGCTCTACTCGTGATATTTCCGTAAAATTTGCTCCTTCCCGAATTTTTCGAAGTGCTGAAAATTAGAGAGAATCGATGCCTCGTATCATTTCAGATAAAGGCAGATCAGCAAAAACTATTGACTGGACATCGAGCGGATGCGTTGTAGTGAAAGACAATGGCAGGGCTGGCATCGAGATTTTTTTTGCTCTAAAGGATGCTGCTAGACCGGGTTATCTGATTGTATGTGTGGACCAGAGACAGAGAAGTACAAGTTAAGATCAACCGTGTGACGCTGGATCGTTTGTAGCCGAGATAAATACCCCCACGTTTCTCGCGATGGAGGATGCCCGTTTGGTGCGAGGGGTCATTGATATCGGCCCCAAGGCAAATATTTCGACGTGTGATGTACCTCCAAATTGCTATGTCATGAGTCGAGGCAAAACGGAGGTATATCATGGAACGTTGGCCTCGCATCCAGCGTGCTCGCCTGTTATACCCATCAATTTTGCACCCAGAGCTGCGATCAAATCGATTTTGGAAGAAGTTCAGGAAGATTCAGAGGAGCTGCTTGATGAAATGGAGGCCGAAAATCTGAGACGGTTGAAACGACGTCGTAATTGACTTCTTGGTGGCGAGCTGATCACATTAATTTCGTCACCAGAAAAAATCTACATGTTTTATAAACAAAAAATACGTAAGCCGCGCATTTTTATAAAAATCGGGTTCTAGCCGGGATTCGTGAATTATTATGATCCTCGGAAACAGAGTGCGCTATACGAGCAATCGAATTTTCACATTTTAAATTTTAGTTCATGATTATACTTTCTCACTGATCTAGTCCATGACTCTTGGCGTTTGTGGTGTGCTCGTAACCCATTTTTTCTTAGTGAAATAGAATGTATCTTGTTCCAAATATTGCTCTATTTGAGAGCTCCCGTACAGCTCACTCAGTAGGATACCGCTTACACTTCAATGTCGAACCAAAGGCAAACTGCTAAGGTCGTTCGAGCTCCAAAATATATGAATATCACAGAATAGCGTCGATTAATTGCTCATGCTCATGATTTTTTTTGCCAAAATCGTACATGTCGAAGAATAGATTGAGAATTCGAATCATTCTGTACTTCCGCTTTTTTAATCAAAACTCGAGTACCATATTATGGAGCCAGCAGGAGTCCGAATGATAAAAAAAATTCTGCGAGCAGCTTTAGAAACTCAGCCCAATGAGACTATTTTTGGTTTTCCACATTTTTCCCAGGCCACTTTTCGGCAAGTTTTTGTGCCGTGTACACTCACCCATCAGAATGGCGTTACAGCAACCTTAATACAGCGCTACGACAAGAATTAGAGCAACCTTATTGCCCAAAGCAACCGCCAAGGCAGCTGTTTCTGGGTATTTATTTTTAATGACACCTACGTCCGTTTAAATAACGGGACCTTCGCTCTTGATTTAGCGATCAAATTCAAACGTCACACATCTAATACACAAAACTGTGTGACCCACATCGTGAGCACTTCGTGATTTTCAGATGCAACAGAGCAACAGACCCACTCCGTCCTTGGACGTGAGAACTCTAGCCCGGGCGCTGCTACGCGCGAAGATCAACGAGCTCGCGGGCATGAAGTCAAAGCAGGAGAGTATGACCACAAGCCTGGAACAGCTACTAAGACTTCAACAGGACTTTCAGTCGCGAGTTGCAGAAAGTGAAGAACGCAATTACGAGTTGGCAACGACGTTCGATGGCGAAGGTACTGCTCCAAGTGTCCATGACGTGATGACATTCGAGATTCTGCTGGAGACGATCATCAGCAGACTGAAGCGTTAGTGTAACAGGTCAGGAGAAAGTATGACAGGCGGTTTTAAGTCATCAACAATTTTGAGTCGTACTACCTATTTGAGCTCGTCGTCTAGCTTTTGTTGAATCTTCTTGGCCTATACCCCTTGGACGCGGAGGGGTGACAGGGATAGGCTAAACAAAATCCTTAGACCCTCCCGGAGGGTATAAGAATTTTACTTGATTAAAGTAAGACATATTTTAGCGAAAAAGTTAAACGCACCTTTTTTGACGAGATTGTTGCTAAGCTACTCGGTGATTATTCTGGTATAGGGGCTTGGTATGATCTGCGGAAAAAAATCCCCCAATCAACTGTTTGCCAGTCTATTTATGCAACTCCGACATTTAGAGACCAGCAGGAGAGGCCACTCATTGACCACCGCATCAACACAGCACAAAGATAGCGATGGATGGCAGGACGGACACGACAGAGCGCCCCAAGAGAGACTAACAGGGGCATTGGCAACTACGTAGAAGGTGTTCTTAGCAAGATGAGTGACTTATTTGTGCTACCATGTGTTGTAATGCAGCTATATGTATTTCCCTACGGCTTAGCTAGGCTACGATCGCGAATATGACTTGCTTTTGGAGCGAAGAGGCCATTCTGCCACAGGATGTGCCATATCTGGGCACAGGTCATGCCCTCGTTTGCTTGGTGTCCCCGCACCCTTGTTGCAGAGTGTCACCTGCCCCTTCTTGCCTTCGGAGCACTTCGCGCAATAGAATGTAGACGTTCCACCCCTCTTCTTGCCTGTCGGTTTGTAGTAGGAGCAGACCTTGCATTGCCTTTGGCGCAAACGATGGACACCGTTGTTTAGACGGGTGTCGGTAGTGTGGACGAGGGAATGGTCACCTTGGATAGCGATAGGTTTTTCACGCACTACAGCCGTAGGCTCAGTCGATATCCCTGCCTCCGTAAAGGATGACTCCGTCTCCTGAATGAGCTGTCTGTGTAGAGTTGTCAAGAAAGAGTAGTGTGACATCTTCTTCTTGCGTTCCTTCTCCCAGACGTGAGCGTGTACAATGTAGGCGTTCACCACCGCCATGTCGACCACTCCAAGAAACAGGCTTTTGTAGTATTTCTGGAATCTGTTGTTCGGGACAGCATTAGATGTTTTTCATAAGCTGTCATGAACAGCACATCACTTACCTTGTCGCCAACTGCATAAAGTATGACTGGAGTCGCAACTGGTCGTGGCGATCAACGCCGCCCATGTAGCGTTGATATTCATCAACCAAACCTGGACACGGCACCGCTGACCCGCTCCATTCTTCTCCCTCCGTTGCACCGTTGTCGATGCCGCGGTAACTTGAGACGACAGGAAATACACCGAACGGTTGTCGACCCAGCCGACAGCAGCAAGCCCCGGATTACTCTTCGCTACGGCCATCCTGAAAGAGCCTCGCTTGCACGTGGCTGGTCGTTTCTTGAATGGATACTCTACAGCTTTGCACCAACCCTTTCGATTTGTCTGGATTGTGCCTACGTAGTTGAATCCCATGGTACGGAGCTGTTGTGCCAGGGGAATCGACGTGTAGAAGCGATCAGCAATTACAACACGGCGTCCCGAATATGGAAGTCCCCGGAATACACACGCCACATTTCGTACAACTGCAGCTGGTCCGCTCTTTGTATCCATTGCCTGTGTACCATCGACATCGAATTTCCTGCCAATATCAACTTCCACTCTAACACGTTGCCGTACCCATGACCCGTCAGCATAACCTCGAAAATAAAAGATGACAGCGTCAGCTTACCTTTTGCAGTATCCTGATTCCGCGCAGCACGTCATCACACACTTGGTACCCCATTTGTGGGATTTATCCTTCAAGTATTGACGAGTCGGATTCTGGTGGTTCGTCGATGGCAGCATACCTTCGTCAATAGCCACACGAGAGCCGAGAACGTAGCCTTCTTTGAATGTCTTCTCCACCGTTGACAAGGCTGGTCTGATTTTCCATGCACGGTCACTAGCTGCTCCAGGGTCCTTATTGTCCGAGAAATGAAGAAATCTCGTAATGTCTCGAAACCGATCTCGTGACATCACTTTGCCGAATGTTCCAGCGGGAATCAGGCCGTCTTCAGCTGTAGACCAGTGCATCTCAAAACTCTTATGCGGATTCAAAGTGTGCGCTAATATCAAACCAATCCATTGAACAATTTCATGCGGCGCAATCCTCTCAAATCGCTTCAACTTTCTGCGCAACTTGTCTATACTCTTTTGTGGTCGATGGGTACTTGTGCCTCTTTCGCGACAACCTTTTTCAGGCGAGCGTCAAACGTCTGCTCCCAGTAGCGATGTGTCTCGCGCGCAACGTGCCTCCAGAACGCCCTCGGCAGGAAGTAGAAGAACAGGGAAAGTGGTGATTTGGCCGATGCCAAGACATCTTTCGACGGTCCACAGTAACCTTCGTACATTTTGTCAACTTCCGGGTCGTCGACAATGTCCGCAACCTCATTTTCAGGGTACACGGTCCATCCTTGAGCCGCCATATCAGCTAATTGGCTGTCGTCGAAGACTTCGGATGACCCTGTCAGCATAAATTCCAATTAATAAACTGACTTTGTCATCACAACACACAACGTCTTTTAACATACCTTCCACTGCCATATGTAGCCGTTCCAAGTCGGCCTCGTTCAACAAACCGGCAATTCGCCTTGATTCGGCAACAACCGATTCGTCAACAAGAGATTCGTCTTCATCGTCTGTGTCCAGCATATCTGCAACACCGACTGAGTCTTCGCCCTCTCCATCCGACTCGATGCTCTTCTCGACCTCGCCGAGGACGAGATTAGGATCACTTGGCTCTGCGTCAGCAAACCCAAGGTGCTCGAAATGAGTCTCTACAGCAGCTGGAACCCGAAGCGAAGCGAATTCTGTGTCCACTCAACCCTCATTATCCTCTCGATCATCACGTTCGGCTACTGAAATCTGCGCAACTTCTTCGTCTTCATCATCCCCTTCCGATTCAACAGCGTTTGGGTCGTCTTCGTATTCACTTTCCGAGCCATCACCGGAGTGACCGTCAACGTCGTTTTGGGTGTCAGCACGTTCTGCCGATTAGAAACACGATCGCGTCAACATAATTTTTCAAGTCAGCGTAAAAAAATCAGTATATACCTTCCGTGTCAGCATATCAGGGGTTGACTTGGTCAGCATTACCTAAAAACCATTTGTGTTCTTGTCAGCATTGTATTCAAGTCAGCATATGCGCAAAACCACATACCTTCCGTGTCAGCATTAAGGTGGTGTTCTGGTTCGGCGGCAGGTTGATCCGGAGCCTCTACCTCTTTGCCGTCCCTGTCTAAACATTCTCCAAGTTAGAACCAGCTGTAGACACCACACATCAACATACGAACATGCCTTGAGCATTGGCACCACCCCAAATGTTTGTGAACGAAGACAACCGGCGGCGTCGCTCTGTGGCTTCTTCTGCCTCTTGCTTTTTCGTCTTCTTCATCTTATTGGGCGTTTGCCGTTTTTCACTCTTCTTGTCTGCAGAGTTACAAGGCCCCACCGTCTTTGAACGTTTCTTCGGTGGCTGTTCCCTGCTTGTAGTATCTGCTCTCTTGGCTGAGGTCTTTGGTGTACTTGAGACCGAAGATGGTAAAGGCTCGGCACCAAAAACACACAAAACGTCATCATAAAGCACGAAACATGTTTGAAGTGCGCATACGCTTACCGAGTGGAACTGCATTGGGACGCACCATGATGTTGGTGAGATTGAGGCGGACGCGCAGGTCCTTGTCCGCCTTTACGTGCGCAAGCAACGCATCTTCGCCGTTGAAGAAGTCCACTCCCTGCTTGCAGCCCCGAATCTTGCAGCCAGGCTTCAAATAGTTCGACCTACAGCAAAATATAATCAAAGTTAGTAGGGATAACCGCATCAATATCATAACACTTACTGTATCTGTAACCCTTTTGCTGGTTTCCATGTCCACCCTTCCTTGCGCAGTAGCGGCCACACAACTTTGAAATCCACAACGTACTCCATTTGCTGTATGGGGCTCGGAATGAAGAATGAGTGGTGACCACGAAAGGGGAACCGAAATTTGATATTTTGGAAAAAAATATAGTCCGGCTCTTACCTGCGGTACTTCGGTACTTCAATCCGGCTGTAAATGTTATCCAATAGAATTCGTTGCTTTCAAAACGTGGACCAATCAAAACCTTTTCAATTTGGGAAGTGTCGACGATGGCAGTTTGCGGATTTCAAGCCATAGTGAAATCAAGTGTTTCTTATGCTGTTCAGAACAGCATAAGACATTATTGCAAGGCTCCGCGTCCAAGGGGTTAAGTGCATCGGAGCTGTTCAAGATATTCTTTTTATTAAGGTTCTTGATAGCCCACAGCATCCTCAACCGCATTACATTGATGTCATGACTGGACACCCCGTAGTTCTGCTGCTCCACATTCCCAAAGATATAGTTGTGAGCTTGTGCGACTACTAGGACAGCACAACTAGCTCCGTCAGGTTGCTGTGGAGTTTCAATCCATTCAATCAGATCAATAATAAGCTTCCGTTCGACCATCGAGGCTTCATGCCACCGTAGCACAAACCCACGTAGGCCTTTCTTCACTGCCCTCGTCATTTGGTTTTTTTTGGTATTCCTACCCAGACTTTCTCCATCGCACTGCGATACCCTTCATCAATCAGAGGCTCGTACATGTAGACGTGTAGCCGCGTCGTTTTTTTTGTAGTTTTCAGACTGATGATAACAATGCCCCAGTGGTTCCGTTTCAAATTTACAGGATCGACGATGAGCCCGACTTCTCCAATTGAATTACGCGGTTTGGTAGGCCATCCCACGGCCCACGTAAGTGATGATAATCCAAATGCACCCTCAACCGAAGCTACAATTGTTTCGATGCGTAAATCAATCGGGCTATCATTCAGCCATCCGCGCAAAACCCACCCACTATGTTTTCAAAGCTGATCCGAGCGTATTTTAAATTCAGTACGCAGCCGAGAAGAAGCGAACTTCGAAATCACCTCATTTGCTAGAACTTGGTGGCGATTGCAGACATCATTCGCTGACAGTCCACAAGTATTTGTTTGCCGAGCGAAAAGATCTACATCGGACTTGAATTTTCTCCAATCCTGCTCTAGCCACTTGCGGTCCTTAAACCACGCTCTTCCCATCGCCTTGATGTCGTAGAAGACCGCTGAAGCATTGAGATACTGACTAGAAGCAACGTGACACAGCAACCATAATCAGTAAAGCAACCCAACTAAAGCAACCGTACTTATAAAACATTCCTACTACAGCAACCGCAAGCCTAAAGCAACCTTACCCGCTGAACTTCCAAAGCTTTGGATCGATAGAAGAAACAATGTCAAGGACAATGCCTTGCTTTTTCACGTTGTCATTCAGTGCATCAGGTTGTTGCTGCTCGCTTTTTGTAGTTGTAATCGCAGCCTGCATTGAACGCATGAGATCCGCCGGAATCACGAAGCTGTGCATGTACTTAGATGGCAAGAATGCTTCCCATTGTCAACCGATTGTACGGGACCTCAGATAGGCATCCTCCAGTTGAATGGGGTACTTCTTCATTATCTCGGGCACATACTTAGGATTTGGGGTGCATCGCGCCCACATGACGAGGTGATGCAAAGGCACAGTAAGGCCACTGGGATATTGATGAACCGCTAGACGCTGCAGCCCCGACGTGAGCTTTGTTTGCCGCAGCTGCTTGGTTGCTGTACGGGGTCTACCGCGATGCTTCGGTTTGGGAACGCTGACGACGTCAACTTGGCGCACAGGTGTCGCGACTGGTGCTATATGTTCTTGTATTATTTCTTGAATCTGTGTGGCTGGCAGTGCATCATCATCGTTGCTGCTGTCTGAGGAGTGTTCGGGACTTGTAGTTTCCAGTACATCCATGAGGTTTGCAGTCCCCATTGCATCTGCAGGATCTAAGACTGATACTATATCCTCATCGAGTACATCGTGCTCGCCCACGCCTTCGGCGGAGTCGGAATTTTTACTACGTAGCCCTATTTCCACAGTATATTTTCATGCGCGTAGTTCTTGATAGAAATTCACATTCGATAAGTTGGAAAGATGCACAAGCAATGGTTCATGCATAGCCTTTGTGTATGAATACTTCTCGGCAGAAGAAAGGACGACCTGATTTGCTCGTTCATGCCGACGTAACCGAACGTAGGCTACCTGCTTTGGCTGCTTGGACGATGATACGGCCGAACCTTTGGTCTTGTCATCCGACGACGTTTCTCGGCGACCTTAACTTGGACATGCGCACAATAGACCCCAAAGCATCCGCCGCGGAAGCTAGTTCGTTTTTCACACCCAAAACATCGAAAGTACTCCCTCGCTGTTGAATTGAAGACGCTGGAAGCGCTTTAAAATGGTGCCCTTTGCTGGCCACATGCATCCAATGGCGGCAAGGCAAGTGGTTGCTTTTGTAAAACAAGCAGGTGCACGTCCAGTCAACGCTGTGACACGTGAGGGATTGGCTCGAGTGGCGAACCTTCCATATTGAGACCTTAAATCCCCGCTCGTAGGTTGCTGTGGGCATCAAATCCACGAAACATCCCCATTTTTTTCACCTTGTTCAAGATGTTCACTGAGAGCCGACTAGCTACTGCCCGCAAAAACCTTGGAACTGTCTTAGATACTCGCAACGTTGAGTGCTGCTGTCCAATCTCCGAAATTATCTGCTGCGTGATGGTCATCTGGTGCTGCAGCAACCCCTCAACAGTTTTGTCGATTCTCGTCTTCAGCCCGAGGAGCATCTTTAATGGATTCCAATTAGACTCGATGCGGTTCGTAGCTGTGTTACACGCGGTAAAGTGTTGTCCTCGAGCGAAATTGGACCACATACCCCGGCAAGAGTTCTAGTTTTTGTCAAAGTAGGTGAAGAAAGCCTGTCTTTTGTTGGTTGTGCAATAACCCTTGTGGTCGCTGTAAGCAGTGTCGTAAGCTTCCTGTGTCGGACTAACGAGCAGCACGACATAAGTAAACCAGTTCTCAAGCCGGGTTGCTCAAATGATAAGTACCTCTAAAGAAGCTTTGTCATCAAAATGAGAAGATCCTCGCGTTGTCCAGTCTTGAGCCGGTATACTGGCCTCTGCACTGCCTTCTTCCAGAAAGAGATGGCATGGAACTGGCAGAGCAATATCGTTGCGTCCGGGAAACACTCTATGTGAGCCCGCCATTCGACAAAGTCTTTGTCAATGACCACGGTTTTCACTTGTTGACAGCACGGTTTTTTTCGCTTGAATTACTCGACAATGGTTATAATTGTGACCGCCTGCTCATCGAGACTTAAGAAATCGACAACAGGGAAACCTCTACATGTAGCTGTCGTGACAACCAAGCTCCCTACATATGAGCACCAAACACGCATCCAGGTTAATCAGTAAGGTTGCTTTATGAACACTAGGGTTGCTGTAAAGGTTGTTTTAACGGTTGCTTTAAAAAAAAGGTACCAGGGTCAACGTACCCAAGTGATACCAGCGGTTGTTCGCCCCATGAGTGAAGTTCATCGCTAACGTCTCGCCCCATCGCTCAAACATTAATTATTGAACCTTTGTCAGCATGACGATGCCGCTAGTGACCTCCATCTGGTCCTGAATGACGAGGAGATCACTCCCTTCCCTGCAACATGTCTTTATATCGATGGTTCGCCTGTGCTCGGCCCCATGATGCTGCGTATGAGGTTTCGTGTCTGCTGCGGTGTCACTTTGCAGTCTATATATCTCAAACAGAAAAGAATTAGCACCACACTATCGATAGGCTATTACCATTTTCCATAACGCACCGATGCGATCATTCAGGAAATTTGTAATGTGTGCAGAGGACACGCGGGCATCAACCAAAGTCTTCACGTCCTCGATATCGTGTTCATCGAGTGGCAGCGTCTTTGTTGTGCGATACGATGAAGCTTCAGTCTGGGAGGTAGAATGCGTGTGCGTATGGTTCTTAACATCAAGTCCATGAGAAAGTTAGTGCTATAAGACAGACAGATCGGTGAGCCTCGCTTTTTCTCGTACCTCGTTTCGTATGACATTCGCATACGTGTTGCTCACTACCCGTGTTACAGCGGCAGTTAACCGCGCTTGGCACCCGCAGAATCGTGATTTGCGGTTACGATGACCCTTAGATCGAGATTCTTGTGAAACACCATGTGTACAGCGATAGGTTTTGTACGTCCACTCAAAAGCAGTAGGCATTTGATCATCATGCACCCTGTAAATCAACAAGAAACACGAGCACGCTCAATACAAAATGCCAAAAAATAGAATTAACAAATACAAACAGCAAACCGCGTACTTGTTGTAAAGATCCGTCTTTTCAGAGCTTCGCACACGAAACTTCAGGCTGTACTTCACCTTGTACTTCTTAAATTCACGCTCAAACACACTCCACGACTCCAGTGGACCAGACGAACATGACGGCACAGTATTCTTAATCTTGCCTCGTTCGCCGACCAGTGGCTGCACCTCTTCTAGGTGCGCACTCGCACGCATCCGTGGATTGTATTCCTTAACGTTTTTATCATGCCCCCTATCCCCTCCGTTGGATGGTTCGCTCAGTGTTTCCAGCTTCCGTTGCTTTGGTAATAATCAATCATCTTTTAAGACAGACATGTGAGTTGTTAACAATCAGCAGCCTTATTTTCAGCAGCATTAGCGAAATGTGCGTACGGTGTGTGTCGGTCGCGCGTTTCTGGTTTCCAGTATTCTGCATACCCGCTTGCTTCTAATGCCGTTTTGGAAATGAGCGGCTCGAGTCGTTCGTACTTAATGAGAACGTTTTGAAAGATATTTAAATTACGCCTGGTAATTAAAAAAACCATTAAAAAGCAACCATAAACATCTATAGCGATCCAACATGTCTCAGATTTACGGTCCACCGCGGAAGGGGCGTCACGACGTTCTCTCCTGCGTCCACTAAGCTACCCTCTTCAAGCACTATTTCCTCCCTCCTCACCCTTGGGATAGGATTCCTATTATTATTATCGAATCCCCCAAGATCGCTTCAAATGGTTCGCTTCACCGCTCTTTCCTCGCTCCAGCAGCGCGTGAACCGCGTGCTTGTCGTTGGGTCCATCGAGACGCTACAGTCTCAGGGCTCCACCGACAGTTTCTTGCAGCAGACGCTCGTCTCCGCCTCGTCCAGCGCCGTCCAATTCAATTCCGGGGCGAATCCGCTTCTGCTACAACATGCATTGGACACGCTCAGCCCCAGCGCAGACAGCGGCGCTACCTCTGAGGTCCTCTTGGCTCGTGATACGGGAGCCGACGCTCTCCACGTGACGCTACACGCTCTACCGACGCAAGTCTCGCGTTCCAACAGCTTGGCACGTCCTCACTCCATCGCGAGCTTCGTTAAGAGCCACAACAAGCTGGTGACCAAGAGAGGCCAAGACCTCAGCAAGGACGAGTCGGTCCTCGTAGTTCTCATGCTACCAGGCCACACTGACACGTGGTTCGCTGCTGGGGCCGCAGTGGCGCGTGGCGTGCCACTTTACGAGCACAAGCTCAAGCGTAGCAATGCTCTGCCCAATTCCGAGTCCCACACGGAAGCAGACAAGCTCGAAGTGGTGTACCAAACCCCATTGACTAGTGACGAATCGCTGCTGGTTCAACACACCGCAAACGCGATTCAATTGGCCACGAGGCTGGTGGACGCTCCCCCCAATGAGCTGCACTCGGATGCGTTCATCGCAGAGGCGCGCGCTGTCGCAGAGCGCACCAACTCGAAGATTTCGGTCATCCAGGGCGAAGAACTACGCGAAAAAGGCTTCGGAGGCATCTACGGAGTCGGCAAAGCAGCCACTCACAAACCAGCGCTCGTGTGTTTGAGTCACGTGCCTGAGGGAGCTGCAACGGACGCCAAGGGCGTTGCTATGGTGGGTAAGGGCATCATCTTCGACACGGGAGGTCTGTCCATTAAGACGGGCGGTATCATGGTCGGTATGAAGCGCGATATGGGCGGCGCAGCGTCGCTATTGGCTGCATTCGAAGCTGCGTGTCTTGCCAAAAACACGACGGACACGACGCCACTTCATGTGGTTTTATGTATCGCCGAGAACTCGGTGGGTCCAGATTCCACACGTGTCGACGATGTGCTCGTCATGTACTCGGGAAAAACTGTGGAAGTTAATAACACAGACGCCGAGGGGCGCCTCGTACTGGGTGACGGTGTCGCATACGCTGTGAAACATTTGAACCCGAAGGTAGTCGTGGACATGGCTACACTAACGGGAGCGCAGGGCATCTCAACGGGTAACCGTATTGGCGCCGTCTATACGAACGACGAAGATCTTGAGGCTATGGCAGTCAAAGCTGGCAAGATCTCTGGCGACCTGGTGCACCCGATGCCGTACGCGCCAGAGTTCCATCGTCTCGAGTTCAAGAGTAGCATTGCTGACATGAAGAACTCGGTGAAGAACCGAGCCAACGCTCAAGTGTCGTGTGCGGGGCAGTTCATCGCCAATCACTTGGGCGACTTTGAGCACACAGGCAAGTGGCTTCATGTGGACATGGCGTACCCAGTATTCACGGGCGACGACGAGCGCTCGACCGGGTTCGGTGTTGCCTTTATTCAGTCGCTGCTGAAGGAGATTAACGGTGCTGGCTGGTAAAAACAAAAGCTGAGGGTTTGGTAGAGTGTTTGGTCGCTTAGCATTTAAAAAAAGTAATGGAATGACACAAAAGCAAACAAACCTCTTAGTTATTATTATCACTACTGACCATAAAAACACTAAAGTTTTATGACTGACCGTAAAGGACACAACAAAGATCGTACGACACGTTGGTTATTCCATCAAGTAGACCGTTGACGCCCTACACGCTCCTCGGCTATGAAGATTCTCGTTTTGCTCACTAACAAATTCCTCACTCACAGATTTCGTCTACCCATGCTATACCTTTCATCCAAAAAATATATATCTTGAAACCAATTAATACAATACTGGTCCAGTAAAATAATTGATTATTGGACCTGGTCGTATTGCAGTGATTATTATTGCCTGTCAAGGAAGGTCTAGTTTTATCAGGCTTACAAAGTTTAAGTCAAATACAGGCAGTAATGCATTACGGTACTGTGATATTTTCAAAATAAAAATTGTTTATGCGATCGAGCATATTGTAATGATTATTACGGCATAAAACGTTTTGCAATCTACTTCATCTACTACTATTAATAGAAGTCTTTTTTTGTTATTTTCCGATCCCTGTACCTTACTTATTCCGGTCTTTGCGGCTTTCGAGCTGGTACAATGGCTCGACAAAAGCGAGACGCCGCGGGACGAAGGGGTTGCCGTGCGTGAATGCGATATTTGTGAAGGATGCAAGTTGTTTAAAGATCAAGAAGCAAACATTAGCTGTGCGACCGGAGGCTGTCTTCACGAATGCTGCCACACGCTTGCGAGCGCTGCTAAAACCTTGAGCTACAGTAATGAGGTTTCAAAGCCTGGCATCTCTATTGGCTGCTTGATAGAGCACTTGCCAACGGAATCGCGGCTTGGAAAAATATTGAAGCTAGCATCGGAAACAACCATGAACTGGCTGGACAAAATGCAGTGTTTGTATCTGGCCGCTTGAATTTACTCTTCTTCGGTAATGTTACTTGCCATTGACAAAGATCGGAAGTACACATCCTAACCTGCAGAGCTTTTTTGTACAATCGACTTGTTTTCGTTAGACGCGTAATCTCGTAGAAATGCTGTGCTGTCTGGAGTCGTCAGAAAGACGTCGTGTCTGTTGATAGTTTGTTTACCATGCTTGGCTAAGAGGTAGACCTTGCCAGGCTTCATTGTTTGTTGTAGGTTCCGCGAAAATCTGAACTGCTTCTGACAAGAATACTACGTCCTCATAAAACTATTTTAAGTCTTCAACGTCGTCTTCAAGACCATTAGTCAATCAGCTTTCCGAGTCATGTCATACGGTAGTTTTATGGCCAGTCATGAAAACTTTGAAGTTTTTACGGTCTCCTCGGCCCTCAGTGCGGCCGCTCACATGCACTTCGTACACTGAGGAGGAGGCGAGGTGGCTCGCGCTATTGAAGGGGCTTGATGATAAAGAGTTAGGTGACGAGGTGGCTGGTCTTGTGTTCGCAGCACCAAAAGCTGCGCTTTGGCCAAGAGTTAAGGACTGGGTACTTGGCATAACAAACACTTCGACCAATTACCGGAGCCACGGAAGCGAGCGATCAAGCTCCGGGCATGAAGTTCCCATCGCCCTACACTACATCGGTGGATGGAAAGTGCTTCTACAAGGCGATTAATATTGCTTGCCTCGTTGTGGGTGCCCGTTTTCTTGTTCATCTATCGCTCATCAAGGAATTCGAAGATATCCAAGAAGCCAAGGGCCAAAAGGAGGAGTGTATGTGGCAAATATCAATCTGTTCTTGGCCTTCCGACAGTACATGAGCGTCGGGCGCCACTTGCGTACGATGTGTTTCAAAGGGAACGTTGACCTCTTCGGTCAACAACGTGGACGGTCTCAGGAGTTATCTGCTTCAGCCTGGTGTTAACGTCGTTGCGGTGACGGACGAGAGAAGACGCAAGCTGTTTTTGTATTGCGGTCGTACGGGGACAGTCCGGAGCGCAGCGTCTTCGACCAGTGGTACGAAGGTGGGGAGGGCCAAGAATACTACGAGGAGTCTCTGGCAAACTTAATGTGGATTCGTCGGTGCAACTTTATTCGACGCTTCGAACGTGTGGGCACGGTATCGCGGAAGAGAGCTATAACGAAACAAAAGAAGGTAGCGTGGAGGCAGGAATAGTGTCTCCTTTTGGCGAAGAGGTAGTGTGAAGCGTAACTCGCGTTGGCACACAGAAAGAAACTTTCGGTACTAAACGTTTACGGTACTCAACCAAAACCACGGTACTTTAAGATGTACCGTGACCACCGTGTCTATAATAAAAGTACCAAAATTGAAAAGACAGTAATGTGGCCGGCAGAACATTACAGTAAGCGATATATTCCAGTCATTTGGTATACACTTGACTATAGAAGACGAACCGCTGAGTTTGTCACAGCACATTTTACTTCGCCATGGACTCTTGCGCTTGGGTCTATTTATAATGAAGTAAAAATAAGCAAGTTGAAGAGTATGCTTGGTTACGGTAGGGACTAGAAGGTGAGGAGCGTCACGTGCAAGATGAGTGCTTCCTGAGGAGCCACATGGGAAAGAAACTGCGCGCCAGAGTTTGGAGCTACAAGGATTCTGGACTTGACGAGGAAGATGGCGACGAGGTCGAGCTACTTGAGCTGTGCGTCCAGAGAGGAGATTTGCGCAGCGCCTGATTCGCTGTTATTAAAAACGCGCTAGGCGAGGATACATTCAGCACTTGGAGGCTACGAGGGGGGAACGTAATGAAGTGCGACAACGAAATCTACGTAACTCCCAGCAAGCTACTTTCAACGCTGTTTTTCTTGAGCAATTCATAAAGAACATTGGGGAGGGGGCTCTACCATCTCCCTCAGATTCAGAAAGAAATACAGAAAACTAGATGACTACTGTAGGCGATATGAATATATGTCGACAAAGCTATTTACAATTAGCTCTACTCGTGGGAAAGTGCGTGACCAACCGACCTTACCTCTTGCGACTTCTGTTGGCAAAGCGCTTCTTGATTTGCTTTTCACCAGGAATGGGCTTTCCTGTTGCACGTACTGTGGCCACACAGCCGGTATTTGTACCACGACCGACACGAGCAAGCATTGTCCTGCATGTCGACCCCACCCCACCCCACCCCCAATCGGCTGTTCAGAAGTTTCCATCCGATGCTTGTCCTTTATTTCTCCGTATTCGTGCCTGGTAGAGGTGGTCGAGGGGGCGAACACGCTCGTCACATAGGCGATGTGTATTTTGCTTGGACCACCAAGCATATAATCCGACCCGTGCTAGTGCGACTAGATGACGCTAAGCCGGCCATGTTTTTGTAAATACTTGTGGTGATCTTGTAGTTCTCTGTTCGGCTTTGATTCAGTAGCGAATAAAAACGTGCCTCTTGACCGGTGCCGGCACATCAGAGTGCGTAGCGTTGCGAGTGCTACCAGCTTAGTCAGTTTTCTCAGGGTGTCGTCCCTCTTGATCGCGTTGTAGAGCTACTCAACGGGGTTGTTTGGCGTCGCAAATCCTGTCGGCATCCTCAGTTGCTGAATGGAGAATCGATTCATTGCTTCTTAAAGTATGTCGCAGAACTACTAAGTACAATATACGCTCTTCATACCGCCAGAGCAGCATCTTTACGTGTGTCATCCTCAGCACCATCACGTGAGTAGTGCATCAAGTACAGGTGCTTGATCACCAACGATACTACTTCCATTGGGAAACTTGAGACACGGTCTCCCACGCTCTTGACGACGTGAAAAGGCACATCAAGTGCGTCAAAGCTCCGTTGCTGCTGCTGCATCGCTTGGAAGACGTGATATGAATTGTACTGAGTCTTATCTGCGTCGGCCATTTAGTAACGAATTTTGAGGTACTCGCCAGTTATCACCTTGAAAATGTCGAACCAACAATTGAGCGCTGTGTTTATGAGATCCCCAGTCTGTTGGATGTCACAAAGATCGCCATGGGGTGGAACGAAAGCGAATGGTTCAAAAAACGATAAAGAGTAAGGGGTGATCAAACTGATCGAGTTTGTAAGTCGTGTCAATATGCAGCACATACATTGCCACGTGGCGAAGCATTTTGACCATGTACGGTGTAGCCATTCCATTTATGGTTGGGTCATTGTCAACGTCCTCTCCAATAGCAGGAGCTCCATCGTCGTTGGCCCTGTACCCAAATGTAGGCGCATCGCCATCCTGCGTGTCTGGCGTAAACTGAGTCCTCATCACGAGCTTCTCCATATATTTTGTGTAATTAGTCGCGTTCAGGGATGCTTGTCTAAAATGTCCGACAAATGTCGGTACTTGTCGCAGTACGGGAGATTCTCCCATTGTGTAGCCAGCACGTCGCTGTAGATACGATTTGGCTTCATTCTTAATGAAATCAGCGGCACTGCGTACACTTCATTTCTCGTGTTAGCATAGGTCTTTAAGGAGAGGCAAAATCAGTGAGGTGGCGTCCGTGCTGGTCGATGTCGCTGATCTGGGATTCTTCCCGAGTCTAAATTCTCAGCATTTATCTCCTAGAACTGCATCGCACGTCGCAGATGTACACTAAATCAGTTGGTATATCATTTTGTCGTCAAGCACCGTTGTCAGCGTACCGCATGGCTTGTCCGCGTCCGGAAGGACCTACACCGATCCAGCCAGCGGTTGACGTCTAGAGTGTTGAGTGTCTTGGCTAAACTTGCCCGGACATACTGAGAGGTCATTCATGTAGCGCCTGCCTGTCGTTTTGTCCTTAAGCGTTTATTAGTGAGCGTATTTGAACCAATCACCTCGTTTACAACTAATCTTTTATTTGCGTCTTTAAAATGGAGGTCCGATCCTGGAATTATGCAAATTGCTATCGCTCTTTGTATTTTGTTGCTGTGATGTATCTGAATATTCATCTGATTGATAATGCAAGTGTTTTAGATTTTGTTTCGCGGGTTCTTGTCTGGGCTGCAGCAAAAAATAATCTTACGTCTCAAATTAAGCAAGTTTCGTCAGGATGTATGTGAATCCGTCAGTGTGATAGCACGTGTAATACTTGTTGGGCGGTCAAATATTTAAAAACAGAGTATTTTTGACTCTCAAACATGTAAAGCTTTACATCTATACTGTACACTGCAGTTCGGGTGTACAGTATACAGTATTGATAACTAAGGTTCGGTTTGAGCAACTGCAAATCCTTCTAGATGATTACGTGGTTTTTTCTATCCACTTTCTATACTAGAGGGATATGTCAAATAGCCAATTTCCATTTTCAGACAAGCCTCATGACTTGTCTTTACCTTCGCAGCATTCAAAAAAATACACACGCGTAGCTACGCATGTGGGATGAAGCATTAGATCATTTGATAGCACGCCAGCGTAAAGGTATTCTTTTTTTTCAACAGGCTGCATAGCGGCAGCATTATTCAAAAATCAGAAAATAAAACGACACATGTATATAACCATCGGTGTGAGAACGCGGGTGCAGAATTTTTTTCAAATACTTTAATACATGGCCCTAGAAAAATTGAAAGAGAACATCATTTGAATCTTTACAATGATCTAAGCTTGCAATTGCGCGCTTGGTGGCTCCGATTTTCACTTGACGCTGCTGCTTTCACGATTAAAGACCTTGCGATAAGACCTATCAAGCAAGGACCAATAGTCATGGAATTAGTGCAACGATATAACGCACGCTTTATGCATCAGAAAAATATCCGAAGAATGTTTGATTTGAGCATATGTGCAGTCCAATGCTCCGATAAGATTGTGAGGCCACAAACTTCTTGTACAAATGCAATCCTATAAAGGAATTGCTGCTTTGACTGTCTGGAGTCAGCATTGAAAAGCCAACGGTACAATCATGTACTGTTTCTTATTCGCGATAAAGGATTACTTAATAATTCAAAACCTCTCCAAAACGGTCTTATATAATCGAAAATTGTCCTAGGTAAATCATCTCATGTACGAACGATTCTATCTGATCCCAAACCCCCTTCTGACAGTACCCTAAGCCTTCTTCCTAGAATCTATGCTCGCACCGCACACATGCTTCAGCCTGTACACTTTCCTTGCAAAAAACTGAGCCATGCTTTTATTCTATTAAAAAAATGAAAATAGTGATGCTTCAAATCAAAAGTTACGGACGGAGGACTAATGAGCTGAAGGTTTGTGGTTTTACCAACAAGGGTTCATAATAATTCAACTGTCGAAATTTTGCAAACCTAGGCTTATAATCATTTGATCAAGTCTTGCAGTCGGAGGTCACCTTATAGAACCGCCAGTGATGTCTATAACCATCACTGTCGGTCGATCCGCAACATCGATTTGACTGCGTTGAAGGTAGGAGGAGTGAGTGAATTCTAACTCGTTCTGCACACCAAAGTATCGGCGGTGGCTTGACTCATTTTACGCAGCCTTGCACTTTTGCCAAACTTTGTTTGAGCACATTGAATTTACTAACCACGGTACAGTTCGTATCACCTCTCACTTCGTAATGATTATGAGCCACGACCACACTGATAGTTTGGAGCTAAAGGCCAAAACAATTTTACAACAGCAATTTCTGCCACTGGCACATAATCACTCTCTCACCAGCGTAGCGTTTTGGACTGGTGCACCGGTAGATAAGCTTTCACTTCCCAATTTCCTTTCCAAGCACCACCAGCACCAAGTTCGACAAATCGAAAAATGCGACTAATTTGTTTTTAGTTGTGGCCGCAACCATGCTAGCCAGCTACGAGGCGGCACCAAACACCTCGGTCTTGGGGGGGGGGGCGTGAGATGCTGAAGTTGGACAAGATCGGCAACATCGAGCCACTAACGACGGGGACCAAACGACTGTTACGTGATTCAAACGGCCAGGTGTACGATGATGACGACGACGGAAAAAAAAGAAGAGAGGGCTTTTAACCTGGCCCAAGAGACTGGTTTTTCGTACGTGATTCAAAAGTTTCGCGCCCTTGCCGACAAAAAGAATGCAGACATCCCCAAAAAGATTCAGAAGATGGCGCAATCCGTGGAGGAAGATCCCAAAGTCTTACAGACCATGTACGAGTTGTATAAAAAAGAGGGAGAAAGCTACCTGCGACATCAGCTAGAGAGACTAGCGAGCCAGCGAAAAAAATTGAACTAGAATCAAACTAGGTTTTCTGATGGCTGAAAGCATCGCCAGGCAGCGAAAATTGGGATACAAGTGCTAACTCGAACAATGTAACGCACTTGTGACTGTTAATTTATCAATGTTTTCATTCTGTATAGGCCGTAAACCTCATCCATGACATCTACTTAACTAATCAACCACAACAGTTGAACAAGGTCGTGTTTGGTTTTATTCATTGGCGTGGAGTGTACTTCGCCGCAGTTGCTGCGAGGAGGCAGCAATTCTACTTTAAGAGTTTGTTCATGAGTACTGTCTCACTAAACGCCATGGTGTAGGTATGTCAGCTCTCTACAGACCAAGATACGTGCTGCTAGTTTTGGCAGTGCCATTGTCTACTTTTTAGGACAAATTTGGCAAATCGATACTCTTTCATAAAAACGCTTTGCTTTGTGGTACATATAAGCGAAAGAGTTGGGCTGATAGCGAGTTACGCACGCTTCTTGGTTATATCATGCGATTATAAAGAATGGTCCATTCGTATCTCGCCATGCGCGACTCCGAGATACCACGGACGGATCTGAAAAGCTACGCTGCGTTCAAATAGGCGTCCGCTTTTGTGTTCCCAAAAAAGTGCCCAAAAGTGCCCAAACGATTTAGCATAATTTGCTACCGATTAAAACGGACCATGCTACGCTTGGCTGGGAGCCCTTCGGCGCCACGGCTGCAATATAAAGATAGAGTGTACTGGAGTGTGCAATGTGCGGCTCGCAGGTGAGCTCGGCGCTGGGCCTGCCTCCACAAATCGCCTTAGTTGATCGAGACTGTTTAGTATTATCGGAGCAGTGAATTACATGGTTGTAAATTATTTAAAGTAACGGGACGCAGTGTTTTGGGCACCGTTATACATGTAGGCACGAACGGTTCGGTTATTTGTAGAAAATTATGCAAAATCGTTTGGGCACTTTGGGCACGTTTTTGGGCACTCAGTATATCTTCCCGCTAAAAACAATCTGTAAGAAAATGTATATAAATGGTGCTGCGTCAAACAAAATGATACTTACGAACCATTTAGACTTAAAGTTGGCCCATTGATTTTCGCACTTAACCGAAACAAAGACATTTATTGTATAATTCCATCGAAAAAACTGTAAAACTACCCTTATTCAATTGCTTTTAACAAGAGCTTTTAAATAATACTTGAATGTTTAAAATTGAAAAAATATTGAGTTCACAACACTCCTAACTGTATCGTCACTCAGTGGCTCTCAAGAAACGAATGAGCCAATAACAGGCCATAAAGCAAACTTAGGATGAAAGGAATAGACAAAAAATCACGCTAGCTCATGAACTGGTCAGGTCCATGAATTGGTAAACTACGTTGGGGGTACCTTGAGTTTTGCACATCGCGATTTTTGCTAGCGCTAATTGGCTGAAAACAGCTTAATTAAGCACCAATCAAACGGGATAGAAATAACAATTCCGCATCAAGTAGCATTTACTTAAATATGCAAATTCGCTTCAATTACCGAACCCGCTGTACATGAAAGTCTTTTACAGCATGACAACCGCTTCACTTTATTATCTCAACTGAATATCTATGCGCTTCCTCCTCCCTTCTTGTCAGTAATAGTTATTGCGAATGTACTGGTCTGAGGTGCGGCGATTTCTCGCGACCTCGTTGGCTAGTTGATGGTTCGCGTACAGCGCCTGCAACGCCTTCATGCGCTTAGCGTTGAGGTACAAGGGCCGCCCACGACGCACATTAATATCTTCTTCTCCAAACATGTCGAGATACGGCGACCCGAAGTAGGAGCTCCTGGGACCGAACACTAGCAGCACGGACGACGAGCGCATGAGAAAGAACAGGCCGACGCCCGCGCCGCACGTGATGGCGTGGTGTGTGCAGGCGCCCATCCCGTCACTGCGTCGTCGACAGCACTCGGTGCCAGCACACAAAACCTGCTCGCACACGAGACAGATGGCTGGGTTCTCCACTGTCTTCCACGTCTGCTTGCACTTGCTCTTGCCCAGCACCTCCGAGTGCAGATCCGTGTACGACGACGCCAGCTTGACCAGCCGGATATTCGCGTAGTGGAACAGGCTTCGGTGCTGCTGCACGTCCGGCTCCAGACGAAGAGGGAGCTTGGGCATGTCTCGTAGATTTCCACGTGCGATCAGAGCTTCCCGCTCCGCACAGTCGTCTCGTGTCGTGAGTTTCTCGAGCTCAGCGATCAGCAGAGTCGCGTGGCCGTGCTGCTTGTAGCGAGTCTGCAACTCGTCGGACAGCGTAGCACTGGTAGCGCGCACACGAAGCTCACGCGCAGCACGTAAGAGATACTCGACCAGCGCCTCATCCGCCAGTAGCTGCGTGATTCTAGGCAGTCCCAGTTGCTGACACATGTCGTGGTAGTTGGTGCTGAGACGCAACGAGCTCACAAAGTTGGCGCTCCACGACGCGTCGGGGTCCTGTTCGCCTCGGAAGAATGCACGACACAGCAGCGTCACTTGCCTCATGAACGCCAGACACGACGACTTGAAGAGCAGTTGCAGTTGTCGTCCCTGTGGAGCAGCACGTCGAGTGGCATCGCGAACCAAGTCCACGCCAGCTTCTTGAGCGAGACGCGCCATCAGCGTCTCCAGTCCACGCTGCATCTCTTCCGTTTGTTCGGCAGACGCGTCATCGCACGTCGCAGCGCGTCTTCTCTGCGCCTCCTTCTGCTCGTCCTCCACACAGTCGTCTTCGTCCTCGGCCTCCATCTGAGCCAACTGGATCAGCACTTGAGCCATGTGCAGCACACACAGAGAGCGGATCGTGAGCAGAATATCCGCCTTGGTCGTCAGCATGCTACTGCAGATAGCGACGCACAGGTAGAGCAGATCCTGGCCCAGCACGGGCTGTCCTAGCTGCAACGGCGGTCCCTGCGTCAACGTCTCGAGCCACTGGTCAGAGGAGAGTGCAAGGCGAAGATTCTGCGCGATCGGGAAGCACAGACTGTCGTAGAATCCTCGTCGGCGATTGGTGAAGAGCAACGAGATTCGTCGTAGCGAGCGTAGCAACACGTTCAGCTTGCTGTCGTCCTTGGGTGTGAACTGGTCCAGCTGCGGGTCTAACGCTTCGGGTAACGACACGGCCACGCGCGTGTTCAGACACGGCGTTGCAGGGTTCAAGATGTTGGTGATCCTCAAGGACGAGAACGACGACGCAGCCGTCGCAGGGCCCGTTGCTCCATTCGGTCGAGCAGCGTTCGCTCTCCAACTGGCTCCTTTGAGCACGTTCTTCGACGACGCTACGTACGCTTCGAGCGAGTAGATGGCGGACGAAATGCCGCTCAACTGCGTGCTGGCGATCGTGGACGCCACCGACGACCAGATCAGGTGCGTCAGTTGCGCGCCGGTAGAGAAGAACCCTTTCTTGAGCGCGCTCATGGCCGTGGCCAGGTGCGTCATCTCCGGCTGGAAGCGCAGCATCGTCTCTAGGAACGAGACGGCGAACTGATTCATCGCACGGATGTCATCTTGCCGTTGCAGACGCGTCCGTTCGTCTCCGTCCTCCTCGTCACTCATGTCCTCCGTCGTGCGGGGGCTATCGCTTTCCAGTCGCGTCGGCAGTCCCACGTGAGAGCCACGACAGGATACTGGACGTGTCCTGTTTCGACTGGAACACGCGCTCCATGGCGTCGCGGTCGCGCTGCTGGTCTGCTGACGTCAACGGCGAGCAGATCGGGAGACACGGCACGAGCATGGAGCTTAGAGCTTGACACAGCGGACACAGGAACTCGCCGAAATGCGCGTCGAACGCAATGTTCGTCTGGCTGTGCTCCAAGTTGAACCGCGACTGCGCGCGCACCGACTCAAAGTACTTTTGCCAACAGTGCAAGTGCACAGCGTGGCCACACAGCGACAGATGAACTTGCGGCGGGAACGTCGTTCCGAAGCTGTCGCTACTCCCGTCAGTTGCAGTCTCCACGTCCTCGGGGAGGTTCTCCAGCGCATGAGCATTGACGCGACTCATCTGCGCGTGGCCAATGTACATGACAGGCTCGTCCTTCTCCTTCTGCGAGCAGATGATGCAGTCAGGCGGCGGCGGCGGGCGATACACGATCGCATGTCCAGGGACGTCGTGGCTGAGGTCGTCCAAGTCCACCCCGAACTTCCCGGAGCCGCTAGAGTCGTCGTCGTCCGAGTCAATGTCGTCCAGATCGGCGAACGCGCTGGACTGCGCGAACGCCTTCTGACGTGCCATCATGGCCGCGATGGCGCGTTGCTGGTGCAGTTTCTTGAGCTCCGTCTTGGACATTCCGTTCTCCGCCACCAGCTCCTCGTGCTTCTTTATTCCGCTCCAGACTTTGAGCTGCACGTACGTGTGGATCGCGCAATCCAGAGCCGCCAACTCGTTCAAGATCCAGTAAATCGCCGAGATGGTCGACTTGGACGTCTCGAAGTCGTGCTTGACCATATCCTTCGACAAAGCCACTAGCAACGCCACGATACTCAGCTCCTGTACACTCGTATCGCCTTGCTCGTCACTCATCTGCACGTCGTCGTCACGAACCATCGGTTGTCTTTTGATGCGCTTCTTACCTCGAGACGCAGTGTCCGATTCTTCAAACGCCTCTGGCCCATTGCGTAATAGCGCGAGCGTCTGACGTCTCTTGCTCTCGGACAACACGACCTCGTTCTCTTGGGGCAACGTGGCTCCTCCAGCGCCACGCTTAAGCACCAGCACAGCCAGATTGATCAAGTGGATAGCACGCAGCAAGACCATGACGTTGGTTCTCTTAACGCCAGGCGTGCAGCTCGTGCCCTCACAGTGGCCTTCAGTAGAACAATTCGCGTCCTCCAGCACAAGACGCAAGATGCCCAGCAATCCCTTCTCCAGCACGAGGAAGCGGACAGTCCCCAACGACACGTGCGGCGGCGGAGCTTGCGCCACCAACGGCACAGGCTGGTCCTCCACTTTCCACGTCTTGAACAGCGCCTCCTGTCTGGCAAACTGGGCCTTCTCATGGCTGGATCGACTCAAGTGGTAGAAGGACGGGTCGTACTCCTTATAGTACTCCTTCTTGAGAGTGTACTTGGTGGGCTCCATGGATCCGTCCCCCATACTGTCCCCGTCGCCGGCGCCGTCGCCCAGAGGAGCCACCATCACCGAGCGCTTCACTTGCTCGTCCGCCACTTCGTCCAGTATCCGCTCCAGTCTGGTAAGATGCTGCTTCTCCTGTCGAGCCGAAATGCCTCCGAACGGCGTTGACACGACAAACGTCGTCTGGTCCAGCAGCTCGGACAGCCGACACGGATGCTGGCTTAAGCGGTGGATAATCTCGCGACGAAGTACCGTGTCTCTCTGCTCAATAGCGTCCAGCGGAGGCGTCAGCTCGGTGACGATCCAGATCAACCGCAGCAGCGCCGCCTCCAGCACGGCAACCAGTTTCTCGTCCTCTGCAGCGCTGGGCGGCGTCTCGCGGGCTGAGATCCCGGAGCTCTCGTCGCCAGCGGTGCGTACATTTGCCCACGTCAAAAGCCACTCGGACAGCCCGAAGCGGTCGAAGAAAACGGTCAGAAACGTGGGGAACCCCACGATCGTCGCGCTGATCTGCACCAGGAACAGATCCAAGTCTCGCAGCTCGCTGCACCACGGCGGACTCGTGTAATTTAGCATCTGGCGCTGCATATTCTGCCCATTCCGGATCCACAGTCCACAGCTGATCTGCGCGCACAGCACCAGCGAACGCAGAGGAAACTCCAGCACTCCGTAGATCAGCATCTTCTTCTTGTGTTCCTTGGCGTCATCGCCGAGCACCTTGGTCATCGAGCGTTCCAGCAGCGCGCCCCAGTCGGTGATCCACGGGACAGCACTCCCCGGCGCCGGTGGCGGGCCGTAGTACAGACTTTTCAGAAGAAAACTGGCCAGCAGACCGTGCAGCGGGTTGTGGAAGGACACTGGCTGCGTAGACACGTCATACTTGACGACCTTGTCCGATGAGCCCAGCAGTCTTCCGCACGGCGAGATGTAGAGCTGCAGTCGCGTTGTAGTCATCCCCGCTCTGTCCAGTTGATCCCAGAAGCCTTCCAGCATATTAAACACCATCCGTTCGCGATCGCGATTACGCGTGTCTGTGTCTGCAGCTTCGTGGTAGCGCAGTCCCTTGGAGATGAACGTGAGGATCTTACTCACGTTGGCATGGAACGCAAAGGCCGTAAGCCACGACTGCGTCTCGTACGTCACGTGGGCACGTCCGTCTTGTATCCGCACTTGGGGGTCCAGTCCTTGTACTTCTGCCAGCGCATCCAGCCATTTGGCCAGCAAGTCCGAGCGTAGCAGCAGCGCACTGGACATCGCCGGGATGCCCAACACGTAGCCAAAATTCTCGATGACGAAGTGGTATCGCTTGAACTTGAGCAGTGGGTGGTCGCAGTCCAGTGTGTGGTGGACACCCTGGTGCTGCTGCGGCGGTAAAGAAGGCGTGCGAGCCATTTCCAGCGCCGTGTTGATCGTGTCCAGTAGCATCTCCAGCAGCCCGAGACTCGCCAAGTGGTGGACGATAGACGGCGTCGTGAGGATCTGCACGCCGTACTGGAACAGCGATTCCTCTCTCGTGCCCACGCCACAGAAATATTTCAGCATCATGCGGTTGTACACCTTAAGGAACACGATCGAGAACTGCAGTTTGGGGTCTTTATCTCCCTGTAGCTTCAAGTACAGCTCGTACAGCTCCAAGACGATGTCTTTGCGGAAGTACGGGTCCGACAGGAACATGACCTGGATCGGCTCCTTGCTCTGGCCGGTCGTAGCGAACAGTTTGTCGCAGAACAACACGTGCAGCTGCTTGGACAACGAGCAGATGGCCTTGACCCACTGCGTCACGCGCAGCAACACGTCTTCGTCGTGGATAAATCGGTCCTGCACCACACACACGTGCCAGCCCTCGCTCTTGAGCGCCTGCATGAGCGTCAGCGCGTCTCGTAGCGTCAAATTCCTGGCCACAATCTCCGACCCGTTCGAGTCGATCGCCCGCACCAGATCCTCCGCGCTCGGGATCCGCTTCTGCGACAACGAGCGGATTAAATCTTCGTCCGAGTGGACGTCGTCGTTGCAGATCCTCACGTGGAACTGCCGCTCCATCCTCTGCGCGTCTTCCATCGTGCATCCCCGTTCCTGCACTTTCAGCCGCAGGGCGTGCAGCGTCTGACGCCCCTGCGCGTCCACGTACTCCGCGTCAAACAGCTGCATGGACTGCTTGGCCATGTCGATGCAGAACGCCACAATGCTCGTAAATAACGCGTCGGCCACCTGTACGATCTCCTCGGGCAACAACCCGCCACTCTCGCTACTTGTATTGGCTGTTGCGTCCCCGTCTTGGTGGCCGTGGTGCACGCAGAAGCCCTCGGGAGCCCACGCTTCGCTGTCGCCACAGTCGCAGACGCCGCCTGGACTGGTGCGATGGAAAAAGACGTCGTGGCCCTCGTGGTTGCCGTTCTGGAAGCATTTAAGACACAGCACGCACGTTTCGTCCGACTGACACGTCTTGCAGTTGAAGACGATGTCGTTACGCTGAAATAAGTAGCCACAGAGCACTTGGGTGCTGCTCTTGGGCTTGAATCGCTCCAAGAAGGCGTCTCTTGTGACTGGAGGCAAGTGACCATCATTCTGTAGTGCTGTAGTTGCTGGGATCATAAGGCGGTCGGCGTGCGCCAATAGAATGGCGTCCAGGAAGTCGCCGACGTGCTCCAGAGGTACCGGATTCGCCTTAATCTCGTCCCCAGGCGACGGTAGATGCCGTAATAGCGTCAATAACCTCGGCATTATGTCATAACAAATGGTATCTACGCTCTGGGTTTGAAGAAAGCGCTGAAGGCCAGTCGGGTTATCGATAATCGGCAGCGTAGACATGCTTCAACGTAGACAGTGTTTTCAAGCGCGTTACAGCAAGTTACGAGCCCGCAATGCAGCGGTTAGAGAGCCAAGACGATGAAGAACACGGTGAGCTACTTTGCCAAGCAGATGGACGCCGAGGGGGCGAGCTATCACCTCGACAAGTGACGCGGGCCTGACACTGATATTGTAGATGCGAAAATGCGGGAGCGCGACCAAAGGGAAGCACAATCTGTTCCTAGTCTAGGGATGTCATAAAACCGGTATTCTGCAAAAAGTCGCGAGGACTTTTCACCGGTATCTGTTATACTAGGATAGGACCCTCTCTCTAAAATAGGATCTTACGGCGATGTGACCGAAAATGTACCGAAATACCGGTATCCACGTCAACATCCATGTATTTTAACGGCGATCGGCAACTCCGATCCACGGCAACAACACTCAAGACTTCTCAACACACATGTCACTATCCTTAGCTGTAGACCTGGGCGCTGACCTGACGAGGCCACGTCGTGCGCACGAGCTCGGCGAATGGCGGGCCAGGCAACGTGACAGCGCGATTAGAACTCGAGCGCTTCCTTCTCGCCTTCTCCGTGGTCTGATCAGCGGCCTCGCCCAGCAGATCGCGCCGAATTGAGTAGTTGGCGTCGTCTACGAAGTCGCTGCTGCCTCGTAAGAGCAGCTGCACCTGCGCACTCGTGAGCTCTTTACGTCTCCACACACGCAAGTCGAACACCAGGCCACTGAAGCCGAACCAGCCGGAGAAATGCGGCTCTGGTTTGGCTGGTGCCAGGCCACTGATGCAACCGGCGCCAACGTTAACATGACGCAGTTTCTCCCAGTCGGCAAGCAAAGGACCCGCGTCCGAGACGCGCTGCTCTCCGTTCAAATACACAGTCAGCAGCTGCTCCGGCTGGTCGGTCCTGGAGAAGTTGGTGCAGTCGGACTCGGCGTCTCCGCCGTACGTCACTACGAGATGATACCAATGATTGGGGGACAGTTCACGCGCCACACAAATGGGCGTTGGGTGACGAAGGAACGAGCACCAGAGGTTCCCCATAGGGTCGATAGATAAGAGCTGCTGGTGGACGTAGGGCCACCCACTGGCGTCGCTGGTCTCCTGGAATGGCAAGTCTTGCGCGCCCAGTAAAATGCCGCCTAGAAACGTGTCTCGGTGTTCAGCTAGTGAGAACCACATCTCGATCGAGAAAGGGTCCGTTGCATTCCGCGTTTCGGTCTTGAAGTTGCCTTCATCTCTGCTGGTTGTGAGCATGTTACTCAATGAACCGGGCAGAGGAATAGCCGAGCCACGGTCACGCCAACGCGGGTCCATGGCAAGTCCTCGGAGCCGAAACGAGTCGGTGAGTAGCAGCGGATCACGCTTGAAGGAGACGTCCAGAGGTCGAGGCGAACTCTGGACGATAGCGCCGATCTGAAGACGATCGAGACCGCAGACGCTCTGACCGTTGATGGCCACGATGATGTCGCCCCGCTCCACGCGACCAGAAGCCTCAATCTCCCCGGCGGCTCCAGATTCCGCGCGTAGGAACTTGCTCACCACCACGCGGTTCCCGATCGAGTTGATCTTGACTCCCAGCCATTTCTGTCGGAGCTCTACGATCGCTACAGTAGCAGTCGGTGATTCAGGCTTCACTTGCATCGGTGATACCGGTAATTCACGTACGGGGATTCCAATGGCCGTAGGTTGAGTCACCGGTGGGTGGCCGGTTGGGCTACTCTGTCGTCGCACGAGTTCCGGTACATTCAACGCCGTCTTGACTGGCGTGACGAAGGGAGACGCTGTGACTCGATTGAGATAGTCGGCACTGGAGACTCGATTTAGCGGCAGTGGACGCGTTGCGTCGTCTTCGAAGTTCTTGTTATCTCCGTCACGCTCGCGTTCTTCTTCAGCCAAAGCCTGCAGCTCCTCGACCACCGTATTGATGTCAGGTCTTGCGGCCTGGTCGGAATCGCACATGGCTTCCACTAAGGACCACACATTCTCTTCCACTCCGACTGGAGGGGAGGGCATCTTGCCAGCCAAAACTCGCTCACGAACTTCCTCATCGGCCTTAAACCCCCACGGTAATTCCTCCGACAAGGCCTCCACTAGTGTCATACCGAACGCATAGATATCCGAAGCCAAATCAGCCTTGGGGTCGTCTCTCAGTAGCTCTGGCGCTTGCCATCTCAGCGATCCTGAGAAAAGCCTAGGAGCTGAGCTAGTCTCGTCTTGCGAAGGACATCGAGACAGCGAGAAGGACCGCAGATTCGCGAGTCTGGCTTGGCCATCATCACCAACCAGGATGTTCGCGCAGCACAAGTCGCCGTGGATGAGTGAGGCCTCGTGCAAGCTTTGCAGCCCAGTGGCGGCTTGCGCGAGTAAGCGGAATAACTGGCGTCGATGGTCCACCGACAGGTTTAAATAGTCCTCAAGCGACGTCACAGTGGCCGATCCCGGCTCCGGGGCCGCCCAGGGACTCACGAAGGCCAGGAATGGGTGCGAGCCGAAGGTAGACGCCCCTGCTAGCTGCAAGACATGCGGGTGGCACACCACATCACGCAGCAATTCCGTCTCTCGCTGCACCGCTTCAACGGCTTGAGACAAGGCGGCCTCCGAGTTGCCACTTCCAGGCACCAGTTGCTTGAGGAGAAGTTGCTGCACGCCACTCTTGCGCTGGCCTCGACTACGTAGCCAACTGGCGCTTGTGATCTGGCACCGCGGGCCTCCACGGAAACACGTGCTAGGGTTCTGCGCCACCTCGGCGGGCGACAGGAACCAAGACGACAGCACTGGCACCTGCACACCACAGACACGCACCAACCTGCGGAACAGCACACGTAACGACTCTTCGTGGTCGGGGAAAAGCTCCGCGCCGTCTCCTTTCTCCGCCTCGTTCGCTGCCTCGTTGCTGCTGGCGTAACTGTGACTTAATCTCTTCTTCTTTGACCGTCTCGTCACGTCCTGCACCTGCTTGAAGGCGAATTTGACCACTGCGATCATCTCGAGCTGCTCGTTGGCTGTGCTTTCAGCTGCTGCATCCACTTGCGCTCGAGCTGCAAGTTGCAGTGCTTGCTCCACGCATTCCAGCTGTTCTTCCCACTCCTGCGCCCAACACGCACTCGGGTCCACGTGCTCGGCATGCAAACTACGGAATGACGCGTCCAGCCACACGTGGAGGGAGCGCAACTCGCGCACGGGAGACGGCGCGACTGCCAGTCGGAACACTGCGTTCTCGGTCGCTGCGAGACTCTCCAATAGAAGCGTAAAGCGCGACAAGGCTGCGTCTACCTGTTTCGGCCACTGCAGCTCGGAATCGGTGGGGTTGTTGTCCGTTGCTGCCGGTTCTTGCTGTCGGAAGTGGTCGGTGTATCCGCAGATCGCCACGAGTCGTCCGAGCAGCGTCTCGCACAGCGGCCGCAGCTCCCACGAGCGCTCGCACAGCGTCTGCATCGCCATCAACGTCGGCTCCATCGCTGAGCCGCAGCTGGCGTATTCCGTTATGGAAGGATAGAGTGGCTCACAAGCGCCCACGTTGGAAGCGGAGAAAGAAGCGAGAGTGGCAGACAGATTGAAGGAGTAAGCGTGAGCTTATTAATAGGTGGGGACGCTGGCGGGGACACGTTCGCGTGGCTGACGGCGGCTCGGAATATGGAGCGGACACAGGATCAAAAGGTGGACTATCCGCATCGGTATATCGGTATTGCGAGTGGTGTCGAGCGGCTGTGAACCGATCTTGAAGCTGTGTTGCTTGCATAACCAGGTCATGGAGCGCAACATTTACTGTATTGCAATAATACCGGTATTCGTAATGCAGCGGTGCTGTCTTCATGGCATCAACACGCACAGCTTGACTTGCTTTTTGGTTAACTCTGTCTGCACTAAAACAATTGCGAGTACAGTAGTAGCCTACTGGCTTTGGCAGCAAGAGCGGTAATGCTGTTGATGCCGGAATACATCCAACGATCACTGCTAAAGGCGTACTTAGTGAGTCATAGGGGCCCCATACATGCTCATCACTTTTCACGCCATTTCAAAGGATACTGTAGGTATCATTTCGGGAGTTGCAGCACTAATCTTACCGGTATTCATCGTGTGCAAAATGTTTGTCCACCCCTCCCTATGTGATGGTTTAGTACTGCATCGCGTAATCCTTGTTCTTCGACTGTAGACCTCCCATCGCACAGATCGCTCTCGCCGTTTGTTGCTCAGCTTGACCACTTCAAGTCGGTTGCCACCTCTTCGTCAGTCTCTGCTCGACGTATCACAAAAGTACCGGAAAACGCACCCTCGGAATCGAGTGCGTGGAGTTTCTCTAGTACCGTGCGCAGCAGATCAAGCGACGAAGTCGTCACGTCCACACGGCGAGTTACTAGACTCGGCGCACAGGAGAAAAATTCACTTCTGTCGCCATCGTGCTCGTCGTCGTCTTGCGGCAACACCATCGCGGCCGCGCTCCTCAGCTTGTCACAGCACGCTAGCGAGTGCAATGGACTCCATGCAGATCGGCCAGACACCTCTACGTATGTGCGCGTCGGAGTCTCACGGTCTGTTCCCGTCACGTCGGTCTTCATGAGCGCAACGACGACTCGAAGGTGGTCGCTTGGATTCAATAGGGTTGCGTTCTCCGAGGCGTCGCTGACGCAGCGATGCGAGGCCAGGACGGCGACGCAGCTTGCATCACGGTTTGCACTGCTGTCCGCCATGTTGTCTGGGCAGCTTCATTGCCTTGGAGGGCAAGTAGCGCGTCTCCAAATGCAGCAGCCCACTTTACCGGCTCCAGCTTGGACAAGTTAGTCAGCATGTTGTATACCGCGGTAATAATGCGGCCAGACGTGACGTCGTCCGCTGTTGGTCTTGCCTCCTTAATGCTGTCAACGTAGTGCAGCACCAATCGCTCGCTGGTGAGATTAACCAACGTAGACAGACGACATTTGCTCGGCAGATCGTCGCTACAGCGTCCCAAGAGGACGGCGCGTAGCAGAGCAACCAACACGCTGTACGCCTCGACATCACAAGCCTCACGGCTCAGTTTCAGGAGCTGTTCGCACAGCTTCAACTGTGCAGCAGTGTTCACGACCGGATTGGTGCGTTCCTCTTGCCGTCTCGCCATTCGCACGCAGAAATCGGGTGTGTAGCTTGATAGAGTGCACATAGTGAAGTAGAATTGGTCGGGAGAACAAGAGCGGACGACGCGATGGACATTGCGAGTGTCTTCGAGCGCACTCAAAAGTTTCGTCATGAGCACTTCCGTCTCATCGGACGTAACATCACTTGGCAGCATTAAACACAGCTCGACAACCCTCGAGCTGAGGCCAGGAATCGTCGTATCGATCCGTTGCACTGCTTGCCGATCTTCAGTCCCGACAACCCGCGACCAAGCGTCAGCCACAGCGCTCATGCCACCGAAAACTGCGCTGCGCACGTCCTCCTGGATATTGTAGCTGAGTAAATCTAGAGCCGATGAGATCGTTAAACAAACTGGCGACAGCGCCGAGATCGTCTGTAGCGTGACAGCATTCAGAGAAGCCTCACGAAGAGACCTTACCTCACAGATAGGCCATTGCACAGATTGCTCCACCGACGTGAGCAGAGTGAGTTGGTTTACCAGACCAACGCCAGCAGCCGCCACATATTCGTTGATTGCCTTCTCAAATCCTAGAAAGGAAGGAGGTTGTGGAAGCATAATCACATCGTCGAAGTAAAGGCTCGAGGGGATCAGGAAGCGATCCTGGATGCTGCGCAGTATCGTTGCAGTTGATGCTGACGTCGACACGTCCGGCCGTTGAATGCAAAGCAGTCTGCGTACACTGCAGCGAGAACCCATGTGGTGCATGATCTGAGCTCTCCACAACAGCTTAGCTGTATCCTCTTCAGCGTCTGGCAGCACGTCGCTCTCGTTTACGTACAGAACAAATACTCTCGTAGTTGCTGATGCCTCCCTGTCTGGTAATTCTTCCTTGTTATCGCTAGTATCCATCTTGCCATCGTCCTTGAAGCAACCGCTCGTGTCTACGCCAAACGGTGAAGACGTCGTGATCACGCACTGGTTCTGAACAAAGAGTGCAGCTCCAACTCGAGTCGTTAACTCGATGGGTGGGTCAAGTGCCTTCCGTTTGGCACTTTTGCTCTCCAGGAGATCGTTCGAGTACGACGCACTCACTCCGTCTCTCGTCGACAGCGTGATGTGCGGTATTTTGTTTCTCGCTTGCAACGGCAATCGCTCATCTATCTCCACACGAAGCGTCTGCGCTTGATCGTCCTGTACAACTTCAACGGCACGGACTACGAACGGAGCACCAAGCTCGGCAAGTCTGGCGTACTGCGTGTTAGGTCGGTAGAACAACGTGACGTGGTCGGCCAGTTTGGTTGAATGCGCTAGAGGAGCCTGCGACAGCATCTTCTGCTGGGCATCATCGTCCAAGAAGAGACCCAGATACGTCAAGCCACCGACCTGTGCATCCGACAGCGGGTTTCCAGTGACTCTCGCGTGCTCAAACTGCGGTGTGAAGCAGTGGGCGCGTCGATCTTCCTCCCACCGCATGAACATACTGACAACTTTATCGGGAGGGACGCCGTGCGAGTTGCGTTGACCCATTCGAAAGGCCATCAAAGCGTCGACGCATTTCATTTCCACGATATGAACACGACTTCCATAAGACCTGGCGATATCCTCGTACGGTTCGTATTCCCATCTCTGAGTGCTGGTGTTATCCACCAGAACAACATGTTGACGATACCGATATCCGTCGTGATCTCGAGGGATTCCTCCTTGGACAGCTCTAGTGAACTCTCCTTTGCACTTGCTGTGTGCTGCACCCAACTTCCGGACATCAAACACGTAGCCTCGAGGGGTCTCGAAGAAAATGTCAGCCGAACATGCAGTGAACGCAGCCCCTCTGTGGCGACAAATTGCCTCCATCTCACGTCCCAGCGTACTCTTGCCACTGCCCGGAATCCCACGAAGGATAACCACAACAGGCTTTGCGGAGTCAGCGTTGCTACTCAATATATCATCCACTATGGGCGTTAATTGAGGATACCGCAGCTGAGCGAAAGGATCCTGAGCCACGTCCCTTATTGGAGGCAAAAACACTCGTTGGATCTGCTCTCTCTCCTCCCCCGACACGTCAACGACAAGCTGACTCCATACCTGCTTCCCTTCCCAATGGTAATTATCTATATCGGAGTTCCCACACTTCACAAATGCAGACGCTAATCGGACCATCATTCTGTTTGTCGACAGTAGCACTTTGGATAGCACTCCACTACTCTTGAGTCTCAGCATCAGACTGCTCGCGAACCTCCACAGCTCGTCCTCAGACGCTCTAGTGAAGCCCAAACTCAGCATCCACTCGTCGTATTTGGAGTCATGACGCAGTATCGTCTTGGCCGTCAGCTGTTGCTCCTCTTTATATGCAGTCGGTCTCGTTAGCCCGGCGAGCACGCGCTGCAGCTCCACCAGGTTCTGCCACGAGTTCAGGCCGCATTCCAGCAGCTCCACACGCACGTGGTGGCTCTGTGTGACTCCGACGCCTCGTCTGGCTTCGAACTGTTGCTCGAACGCCGTCAGAACGTCTCGCAGCGCCTTCGTTTCGTCCTGGACATCAGCCAGTTGGAGCGTCACGCGAACGCGTACAGCGCTCTGCTGGATACGGCGCGCAATGTCCTGCTCCGTGGGTTCTCCAGGTGGCCGACGACCGCCTCGACCTCCGGAAGACGACGGACGGGGGCCGCCGGATGCAGCAGAAGAGCGACGGTTCTTGCCCCAGGCCATTACACTGTAATTTACAGTTGGTTAGCAACTGAAGATGTGGCAAGGAATGGATACAGACCTTCACTCTTAAAAACCTCTGTATTAGCATAATAAATGAAAAATCAGAATGCAATTCCTGCCAAAAAGAAAAGATCGCGATGACTGCAAAAAGGTATGGACGTTGTTGAACTTGCTAAACGTTTGACACGCATGGCGACGTTCACGTTATCCACTGCCGCTTCATGCCCCATCGAGACATCGGAATTAAATAACGTCGACCGCATAGATAACCTCAGAACGGGGCGTGCTTGTCCAACGACTCGAGAAAGCCCGGTACACTTCTGCAAAACTCGTTCATCTTCTGTGCCCGCTTGCGCAGCTCTTCTTGTAGCCTGGCTTCTGCGGCGATGACTGCAGGGGGTAGCGAGGACTCGGCTGCGGCTGCTGCTCCGAGAGTTGCAGCAGTCGCCATGGCTGACAGCGGGTCCAACTGCTCCCCGGTTGCCCTGAATGACGCAGGACCCGCCTCGACCAGAGCCCTGCCTGTCGGTTTCCCCGATGGCAACTCGTCCGCATACTCCTCCAGCTCTCGTTTCAGACTGCGGATCTTCCTTTCCCACTCTTCAATCTCCTTCGCCTGCGTCGCATTGCGTTCCTCCATCTCTCGTGCGCGCACGTCGTACTCCAGCGCCTGCGTGCTCAGCAACTGGCACGAACACTGGAACAACATCTTCGCTGACGACTGAGAGATGCCGGCAGATGCACTCGCGTCTTTCGCCTTGCGTTTTCTCCTCCGCTCTTCTTCGGGTTTATTAGCAGCTTTCTTTGAAGTTTTATGCTTCCCCAACTTCGTCTTTTTCGTTGCATTTTGAGGCCTCGACGAGTCTCTACGTCGATCTCCTCCTGTCACTTTCACCACCTTAGCATATCTATTCTTTTCGTTTTGTCCTTTAGTTGCGTTTTCTTTTCCTGCCATTGGCGGCTTTGGCAGAACCTTCGTGGGAACCATCGGCGGAAGACCCGCGTCAACGTGTCTGCAATCGGACTTTTCTCGTCGCTGTTTCTCCCTCTCGATGGCTGTGCGATCTGGCGTGTCTTCTACAGATCTCCTTGCTGTCGCGCGACCATCACTCTGCATTTCGTCCAGCGCGCGCTTCTTGCCGGTCACTGGTGCCTTCTGGCCAGCAACTTGGCAGGCTACCGCAGCCAACCGATCGCTTTTCGGTGCATTTAGCTCCGAGAGTATCTCCACACCCAATAGCATCGAATCTCTATCCACTACAGACGCTGGCATTGTCCGTGCTCTCGTCGCCACTCAACTGCAACGCTCAAGCTCAAGAAGCTCTTTTGGTCTCGCTTGACGTGGTCCCGTTCAATCAAACCTGATGCAGCGGTACAGTGTACCTTCAGGCAGCTTGCTTTAAATAAATTGATCTAAATTAGTTTAAGATATTTTCCACTGATTTTGGGAGTTACTGAGTTTCAAGAAAGGAAGCTGGTTATTGGCCATTTCACCATTTCTTTTTCAGTACATTGTAGGTAGGAAGTTGTTCACGCAAGCATCCTGCAGCTAAAGGAGCTTGCTGCCTCTACTGCTCTGTTACGCTGCCCATGGCGGCCTTACGGGAACTGAGTTTGCTTCAAAAGTGCGAGGAGTTTCTGCTGCATCCGAAGGTGCGCGCCTTGTCGCTCGCCCAGCGCGTGGATTTCCTGGAAAAGAAAGGTTTGTCGCCCGAGGAGATTACGCAGTGCCTCAAGAGCGTGGAACGTCGCAACGGCCTCTCGCAGGTGGCGCAGCGCACGATCAAAGGTCTGGCGGATCTGAGGTCACCAGGACCGAACGCTACGGCCTCCACATCGCCATTTCGACTGCTGCAGCTCGTCGTCAAGAAATACGGCGTTGTGACGCTGCTGTTGGCGCTACTGGGCTACGGGTACACGCAGTTCAGGAGGCGGAAGACGCAACAGCTGCTGCTTCAGCACGAGTCTGAGAAGACACAACGTAGAAAGCGCATGCACACGCGGGTGGAGGCGCTGATGGCCGTGGTCAAGGACCAACAGGCACAATACAGCCAGGCATCAGAGCTGCTGGGAGCGCGCGTGACCAAATATTTGGCCGCGCAACAGGCTGCGACGGAGCAACCTAAGGCAAATACATCAAGCATGCAGCTCTCGAGAGGACTGGAGCTGCAGGCGCTACAGAGTGAACTGATGGAGCTCAAGAGCACCGTCCTGGACACGTATCTACAGCCGCGGATTGTACGCAAAGTGGTGGAGGTGACCAAGGAGATCCCGATCGTACTGAGACCTTCTGGAACTACTGCGACGGAGAGGCTTGCGCAAGGGACGGAAGGTGTACAGGACGCGGATGAGGTAGGGAAGGTTGCTGCTTCTGGGTGGAAGTCGACGAGGAAGCCCCTCGAAAAAGTGACATGCACGAGTCCATCAACTGAGAAGCAGAACGGAGTCAGAGACCAGACTTCGATGAGTCCTGAGGAAATAGCCGAGCTGTTTGAGCGCGGTCACGTTGAGGAGAAGCTGTCCACAGCTAGCACCTACAGGGTCTTGTTTGCAACTCAATAATGGAAACTAAAAATTGGTTGCTGTAATTTATCGGTATTTTATATTTTTAAATTTGCTACAATCCATCAATTTAAATTTGATCGTGATTTTTATCGACTGATTGATGTGATTTTCTTCGTAATTATTCATTCCAGTTTTCGTGTTGAAGAAGAATGGTGCAGTTATTGTGTGTGATCACTAAACACCTTTGCCAGGTCAAGATGGTGCTACTCCACTTCAAAGTGGTGAAGTAACTAAACCTTTTTAAAAATTATTCTCAATTTTTACATTAGAGTTTATGTCACTTCACAAATATGTCGAGTAAACGCACTCCGTACTTCAAAGTGGTTTATTCGCAGTTCAAAGCGGATCAACCCTCCTGAGCGTGTGCGCGAGCACTTCATTGCCATTCCTCGCTCTCTCTTATCAATCTTTTACCAAGCCCTCAACCAAGCCAAGCCTCTACCTACCCCAAGATGCCCAGAGCCCCGCACCTCGCATTTGCCAGAGCTCGTGTCCTCGACTGCCTCCGTGTCGGCGGTGACTGGACGCTTGTGGCCGCCCACAACGGAATCCCCGCCACCACATCACGTCGATTTGTGGAAGCAAACGGAAGCACACGTCGCTGAACGAGCCGACTTGGTACTTGTACGGCTGGCTCCGTACTCTTCAATATGTAACCCCATTCAAGGTACGCTGTATACTGTATTACAATATTTTTTTAAATGGCATACTAACCGACTTTTGAACTGGTGCTACAGGGTGTTTTAGTGCTTTTAAGGCCAAGATCAAGGCCGACCTTGCCTTGCCCCGTAAAGGGCTGGTTGTGGAGCATCCTCGCGGGACGGTTGCGGCTGCTCGGATGGAGAAACTGGAACGCGCGGCGAGACGCCGCATCGGATGTATCGACACGCACCTTGCTAACAGGTTGACACTGCATTGCCAGCATTCCGTTGCTGCCGCGGAGCGCATGGAAGACATGCAGTACGGCACCTAGCTGCAGCTCGGACCACTTTGCTCTGCGTTTTCGCCACTTTGAATTTCCTTTTTAGTGCTACTTTTTCGTAATCAATTTTTTTTTTTTTAAAAATCCGGTTTGAAGTGGAGTAGCACCATCTTGGCCTGGCAAAGGTGTAGTGTGCCAGGAAGCGCATTCGCCATCGATATCGGCAAAAGCAGCACCATTTTCCATTTGAAGAAGGCGATCAAGCAGAAGAGAATAAAGGCATTTTCAAAAGTCCAGGCAGAAGACCTTGAACTCTTCCTAGCAAAGAAGAAGCATGGCGTCTGGATAGACAATAACTCAGAACTCATCAAGGCGTTGACCGAGGAACATATGACTGCGTTACCAAAGCGGTAACGCAAGAAGGCAAAGAGCTAGCAATCGAGTTTAGACTTGAAACGATCTCAGGGGTAACCCACTGATTAAATTCACGTACTACGTAGTGAGAGCCCCACAATCGTCGCTATCGTGCACTACACCGATTGGACCTGCGATTGATTTTTATTCGGATGGCAATCTTTTCGCATTCTTGGAAGGAGAAATGACCAACTGACACGCCACAAATCTAAAACCCCACATGCTGGCTGAGGATGACTTCCAATTTCCGTTCGTAGGACGGCAGGAGGTGACGTCTGGTGCAGCATCTAGCTTCAAACGTATCGTCAAAAGTGCGAAGAGCTGCTCACATGATCCTGTTAACAGCCAATTTGCGGTTTGCGCTGGGATGCATGGTGTGGGAAAAACTCTTGTTTTGGAAGAAGGCACAACGATTCTGAGAGATGGTATGAAGCTGAACCCCACTAACATTACCACTGACATTATCAGTGTGATTGTCCTGTACTCCAACGAATACAACCCCCCCCTCCCCCAGCAAGTCGAGCGCTTGATGCCGATTTCGGCATCTTTTCCATGGCGGCTATTGTATCTGGACAATAACTGAGCGTCCTTTCGAGGAATGGTTTGATTCGCGATTGCCTCGGAATGGAGGCCAGCTATCGTTTTCGAAGGCCATTTAAACTGTTGAGCGCAAACTAGGAAAAGCTGGCCCAGATGCACCACTGAAGTATCTCTTTTATCGGCGTCGACGATTTCCGGAATATTGAAATGGTTCGAACCCAGCTCTGATACGTCGCTTCTACATGTACTCATAGATACCACAGGAGATTATCTGTGCTTGCAGTGGGTTGGGCGTCTGAACTTGGTCGTGCTACCCATGTTTTCGGGGATAACGCTGAGAAGCTCGTACAATTCTGATAGACGTTATGTTTAGGCAACGCACATAAGCAAGTATTTAGAGCCAATTGACCATCAGATGCGGGTTCGTCTAGCTGCTTCTGCTGTTTCTGGTGCTAATATGCTATTCGACCGAAGGTGCAGTTTCAACGAACTCCTTCACGGCCGATCCACGTGTGAACACGCATTGGCTAACGACGAGAAAGTTTCTGCGCTTCGAGCTGCTGTAACTCGTCGCCACGCCTCTTAAACTCACAAATGGTTTCCTGCTTCATGTATCTGCTCACCGACCACATCAGGCACGGCGATCGGACGTGCATCGAGGAAATCCCACAGCTCCTCTGGCCCGAGCCAGCTATTGTGAGCCACCGAGACGATGTGCAAGCGGCTCTGTCGCGTCGAGTTGCTGGTTCATCCTAGTACCCGCGCTAGTGTCGGTCTCGGTTATTAAACCCTGAGTGTTGCCGTCCGCACTGTCTACAGCGCTGCTTTCCTCAAGACTTCGCTCGCTTCCACTAATCACACGTGGCGCGTCATCCAGCGCTTCCCGTGGCGGCTGGACACTCGGTGATACATCGCACGATCTTGACCTCTCCAAGCTCACATTCGCCACACATGTTGCTGTTGTTACGGTCTCAACTGGCCTCGTCGTTCGCAACTTTTTTGTAGAGGAGGTAGCACGAGAGGCATCAGCACGACGTGGTGGCTCTGTTGCCGGCAGCCGCAACTTGCGTCGCTTGATCTTCTGGCGATATTTCTGTGCATGGCTCATGGTCTGTCGAGCATCGCGGGTGCCGACAACGTTAGCGATCTTTTTCCAGGGCCCCTCTTTGAAAAGCTCCATACCGAGTAGGAATCGCTCGTGCTCGTCTTCTGTCCAGCGTTCTCCTTTCGTCGATTCGGCTGTTCGAGTTGGCACCTGTAGCAACAGTGCTGGAGTCGAAGGATGCTGCTGAAGCGAGTTTGAGATGCATGGAATACAGATGAGAACCTTGGTCTCGTCGTCCTGGAACTCCTGCTGGACGCTTTGTGTGATGGTCATTTATATGTGTCAACGTAGAGCTGTTCCTGTTGCAGCGATGTAGGGGGGGGGGCTGTTTGCACCTTTTTGACGATTTCAAAAGTGGTCGACGGCATCCTGACGAGATCTTGCTTGGAGGTCGCAGAGGTCAACGCGTCAAATGACTAAGGCATCAAGCGTCGCTGCTCAACACGGATTATTGTTGACTCTTTTCGGTAAGTCTAGAAGTCGAAGTTGGATTTTCATCGAAATATCCAGATTTTCAGGTCTCGGAAAACTCAAAGTTTATATCAACTTCTGTGTAAATCTTGTAAAAGGATTTCACGAAGAGCAAGTGATGTTGTCGCAGGGACTTTATACTATTCAATCCAGCTTGCTTCTGTTTTGCAGATTGCAGTATCGACACTGGCGGAGAGTACAATAGACAAATTAACAAATGGATACCGACTGTAGAAATGCCAAGAGCCACACATTGGTGACCGATGGCTTCATTTAGCCATTCAACGCAAAAAAATTACCGTGATGGCCGTATCTTCAGGACGAATCCAGCTTTGACACTCTATACGGCTTTTCATTACATTTCCTTGACGAAATGCCTAATAAGTCCACCATCACTCACCAATGGCGCATGACGAGCGCCGAAATAACCTTTTCAAAATATCCAATCTCACCTTCCGACGAAGTTTGGCTGCCTGTCACACACAAATGCCATATTTCGATATAAATTCCAGGTCGTATCATTCAAATTATTCGGTGCAACTAGACCAATTAACAAAAAATGCAACTACTCGTGCGCTACAACCAGCTTCAGCCCCTACGACTTTTGCTGGTTTCCTTGTGGAGACTAAGGAGTTTACAAAGCTCGAAGGACTTCTCAAGCTTGTTCGCACAACTGCGATTTTGGCGTCGAAGGATAAGTTTCGAGAGAGAAATATTGAGAAGAAAGCAAAACCGATCGCAGGCTTGCCAGATGTCGAGGCATTTCTTAAGTGGCTAAGCGAGCAACTTAAAGTTCCCAGATGTCCCGCTTCTACGAACTGGGTCAATTTAAGCCGGTGATGTATACCGCAGCCCGCGATTTCATCCTTGTTCTGCTGCTATTTACAACACCGCCACAACGTCTTCAGCTTCTTCTCGGCATGACGATCTCGAACGCAGAGAAAGATGCTGACGGTATGTACAGCTGTGTGATCCCAGAGCACAAGACTACTCATCTGTACGGGTCGATTATGTTCGTCCCCAAGCACTTCACTGAGGAATTCGACAACTTTCTGTTGCTTCGCCAGGAACTGCTAAAGGAACAGAACAGCCGCACTAAGGATTGCAGTCTTTTGAAAGAAGATGCTCTTTTCATTGGCCAAAACAGTCGCCCAGAGCGATACCTGACACAGCGTTTTGAGAAACTCGTTCACGACAAGTTATCAAAGCACGTAGCCATTCGTGACTGTTGAAGCATCTACATAACTTACGCAAACAAGCACACTAAGAGTATGAAGGAAATGTATGAGCTGTCGCGGCTCATGTACCATTCATTCATCACTGAGCAGCTGGTGTATCGCGCCGACACGTCCCAGAAAGACGTCATCTTGCTGAACGACTTGGGAATCGCATCGCTACTCTTCATCAGTCAAGCTCCAATGACCTGTTGCAGCTTCCAGTGTTTCAACAACACACAGCCGGCTCGAGTGACGATGCGTTCACAGTGGATGATGATGCTGATATAGGTGAGGCAGAAACTGCGAGTCGCTTACAGGACGAATTGAACGCTAACCTTGCAAGCGATGATCTTCATTTGCAGCTCATTTATGAGTATGAAGAAAAATGCCGTAGCGCTAACTTGTGAGCATGTCACAAGTCTAATAGATTTCAAACCGAATTTACCAACGTCGTTATAATGTACTATTCAGCCACTCCGACGCACCGCCCAGCACTGACACAGCGTAGCCTTTACCAGTCACCGAAGAGCCACCATACACCTCGACGGACCCTCACCAGATTCACTGCTGATACGAATAGATTCGCTAGACACGCTGCTTGTGCTAGTATACACCTCGGTGCAACCACTAGAACCACAGAACATGATGTTCGTGGACACCCGTGCGTCGCCACTGCTCACGGTACCACCAACTTCGTTATAATGTACTATTGAGCCACTCCGACGCACTGCCCAGCACTGACACAGCGGGGCCTTTACTCCTTACGCGACACCTCCAGTTTCTTGTCAAAGCACGGCATCACTGCGACATGGTAGACTTCGCTGGGTTTGACGCCATGCTCGCCACTTATGAAGCGCTTGATGATCGAGCCAGCAATTTGTTGCGGCGATTTCGTCGTGTCAATGAACGGAATGGCATTCGGTTGAGACTTTTCAGCATATTCCATCCAGGACACGATGATGCTAGCACTGGCATCGCTCGAAGCGGGTCTTGCAGCGGATTGGCAGTTGTACTAGGCTCCAAGAACTCGGTCTTAGCGGACAAGACAGCTACAAAAGACGGTGGTCGAGCCCAGATAGTCTTCTGTTGATTACGGTATCTGTGCAGGAATTCTGCGCGAGATTCGAGCAGTGCAAAGTCTCCACTGCATATCGAGTCGATCACGAGGGTTACACCGAGGCTACACAGCTCCTGGAAGTGGCTCGTGACATTGTCAAGCAATTCCGAAGCCAGCACCGTCGACTTTGGTCGGATCTGGCCGCCACCATTCAGACATTCACTTGGACATGCCATGATCTCGACGTAGTGATACGGACACCGGTTTCTCCTGATCTTCGTCATGATCGACTGGATGTTGCGGAGCCCGTACGCGACAGCGAGCTTTTGCACTTCTTTGCCTTCTACAACCAGCGAGACTTCACGAAAGTCCGGATTGCGACCCACAACGTACTCAAGTGGTCCATTCACTTCCACGTTGAAATATTCCTTTGCAGCATAACGGAAAATGTGCTCAAGATGGCCACGTGAACTGGTATTCTGACTGCTGCCTAAGACACTTGAGCCGTCTCCAGACACACCACTCAGCATAAACCTCCTCCGGTGTCAGCGTTGCGAGCTCAAGTGAAGCGAAGTCAACATTCAGAGACTCGATCAGCTCGATGATCTCTGTGATGGCAAGCACGTAGTCCACGTCCTTGGTTGCGTCCTCTGCGTCCTGGTCGTGTCATCCGCAGAGACTGCTTTGCCATCGGCTTCTGCTTAGCGACTGCCGAACATCAATCAATGTGTCCCACATCTGCGACTTGCTCGATCCGATTCCATAAAAAGCATTGCAATAAACATATATCAGTAGTAATTAATTTTAGTTATTTATATTATTCTGACTGTGACCACTATGGGCTCAGAGATTTTGGCGCAGTTGTTTAGGCTCGACCCACCTAAGCACCTGCCCTGAGTTCAAACCCGCCTTCGTGCAGTTCACGTTATGGTATCGGAGCGGGTCGGTCTTTGATTGGATGGTGGCTGCGATGTATACGGAGGTTTTGCTCTATTTTTACTTTGCGATTAGTTTAGCAGAATGACTCATCAAATGACCAGTTCGTTATTTACCATGTTTCTTTATGCTTATCAAGAGAGTTAATACGCTTATTCGCGAACCTCGTCTTCGGCACTAGCTACTGTCGACGCATTCCACAAATCCACGACGACACAGCCTGTGTCGTCTTCTTCGCCAACTGAAGAGAGTGGAGTTGACAGTGAGGCTCTTTGAGCACTATCTGCTTGGGCCAAGCCTTGACCCACCTGTGTGTTTCGCTTCTTGCACGCTGCTGCTCGAGCTCCACGAGTGTGCAGCCACATGGATTCACATCTTTGAGACATTTCCGATCAATCGCTGGTTGTTGAAGAGAGCGCGGTAAAATCACAGACGAAAACGGTCATTTCACAGAACGTGTTACCATTTCACAGACCGAGGAATCCAGCTGTCTTATCAGATTTGCTTTAAAATAAATATCAGTACTTCCTCTTAAGTGTAAGCACTTTTTCTTTAAGAAAAAAAGCTAAAAAAACTGAAACAAACATACCCAAAAAAAAATACTGTGTATGAGTGTCACCATGAGCGCACGGATAACAGCAGGACAACAGTGCTACAGTGGCTAAAGGTGCGTGCGAGACAACGAATGCCTACCAACGGAGGAGACGAAAGCCATCGCCACATTGACCACAAGCTCAAGGGGAAATATGCAGCATTGATACGAAGCTATAGTTTTAACTTGCCGGCAGAACTGATCGCGTAGGCAAAAAAAAAAACAATTACGCCGGCAGATTTAATAGCATGACTAGCCAAACCGCGCCTATTCATCAGCAGAGTTAGTCTGCCTGCTTTGATTTCACTGCAGCTATGTCAGTCGTCAACGCCCAGCAACAAAAAAGCATTCAAGCCAAATACATATCATATTATGGCATGGATAAAAGCAAGCGCGTATCCGCCGGCAGATTTGCTACGGACACGTGTATTGCAATTCTGCCGGCAGATTTAACAGCATGGCTTAAATGAATGCAAGTACACAGCTTCCACCAGATTTCTTTCAGTGATGCAATTATACCAGTAGAATTAATAGTAATTGGTGTGTTCTGAATGAAAGCAAGCGCATATCTGCCAGCAGATTTACTTAAGCTCGTGCAATTCTGCCGGCGGCTCTCCCCAAGGAGAGCTCCGATTTCTCCTATTGTAATATTTCAAAATGAAAATTCAATACAATTTTTTGTGTTGTTATGTCCCGTGACGGTTAATTAGCTGTACTGTATAACATATGTCCATCCGGACGATATGTCCATCCGGACACCAATATCTACCAATGAACGAAGGTGAATTTAATAAGGTTTTTTACAGTTAACCATTTGTTCATCCGGGCAGTGCTGTTTTTGTGCGAAGCCTTGATGGATGGTGGGAGGCGCCGCTCGCCATTTCCAGAAACACTCCAGACCATGGCGCGGGGACGCAAGGCATCTCCAGGAAGTCTAGGCAGGCGTCCAAACGCGTACAAGCGGGACTGTGAAACATTCGGCAAGAAGTTAGACGTAATAAACTTCTATTCACAGCATGGCATGCAGGCTACTCTCGCTAAGTACTATAGCCATCTTGCAGATACAAGTCTCGAATCTAAACGGAAGCGTATTTTAGAGTGGAAGAACAACCGCACAATGATCGAGAGCATGGCGTCAACAACTACTGGGGCTCAGCTCAAGTCGGCACGAAAAAAAGGCTCAGGAACCACAATATTAAGAATAGGCGAGGAAGCTCTGGTTGAATGGGTTAATTCGCTGCGCGAAGAAGGTATTCCTGTCTCGCGATTGATGTTGCAGCTAAGGGCAAAGAGTGTGGCAGAGGACGAAGGTGTCGCAGAGGGGGTGTTTGAAGGTAGTTGGGTTTGGCAACAAAGTTTTCTCGGGCGTCATGGACTGACGTTAAGGGCAAAAACACGGCAAGGACAACAAGCTCCGAGTGCAATGGAGCAAGAAGCCGCTGAATTTTGGGCAACGGTAGAGCAAACGCGGCTCAACCTTAACGTTAGCAAGATTTACAATGCTGATCAGAGCGGCGTCTGCTTCGAGTATCTGCCGAAGCAAACGATTCCAAAGAAGGGTGCTAAAACAGTTTGGGTCCGATGCGGGGGGAAAGATAAAGATCGTTTTACTGGCATGTTTTTGGCGGATTCGGACGGCAAGCAGTATCCACCGTTTTTTGTGATGAAAACAAAAGCATCTGCGAACCCTGACACTGCTGCTTACAATACTGCGGTGCAACATGGCTTTGGAAAAACTCTGTGGAAAGAGGTGCAGTCTCTTACAGCGTCTTTAGGCGTACAAATTTACGGAAACAGCGCGGCGTGGTGGAACTCGGATTTATCCGTTGCGTGGCTGGATTTTCATTTTGCTAGTCGAGCTGATGACGAACCGGTACTCCTACTGTGGGATGACTTCTCCGGCCATGGGACGGAGGAAGTCGAGGCCTATGCCAACACACTCAATGTGTTCCTACTCAAAGTTCCACCAGGACTGACGTCGGTTTGCCAACCAGCGGATATCTCGTGGTTCAGACCATTCAAGCAGCGACTGAGAAAGGAATGGGTCAATCATTTGAGTACGCAGCTTAGAATGTTCAGCCCAAGCAGTGCAGATGCTGCGTTCAAGATGATAGCCCCCACTCGCGCTACTGCCATTACTTGGGCGACAACTGCATGGCGAGAATTGGGGGCGGGAGTAGTACGGAGTGGGTTTAAAGGTCTCTTAAAGGCTCGAAGTTGTGGCAGTTCAACTCACTCCACAGCTACCGAGAGCGAGGAGCAGCGCAACAGCATCTCTACGTCCGCCGATATCACGATGGATACAACAAGTGCTGTGGTGGCACGTCTCGAGACTCTGAATGTGATCATAGATACGGTAGACGACAGCGATGATATCGTCGAAAACAGCATTGGTGAAGCTGGAGATGCGTAGGTAACGCTAGGTGGGAATGATTTGCAAATTGTATGGCCAATTTTAGTTACTGAGGTGTTTTGGTTTGTATTGAAAGTTGTGGTGTCCGGATGGACATATGTTATACAGTACTAAGCCACACATTACCTGTGCGGTGGTAGCCTTCCGTGGGAAGTACCACGAGTCTTCGACACGTCCGCTATCTCCGCCGCGTGTGCGTGCGATGCACCCATGCACCATGCATACA